>NC_090413.1:28379752-28684523 GCF_036365525.1 Heterodontus francisci
TTACCCCCAGAAAACCCTGATCTGTCCGATGTTGAGGAAGGCTGCTTCCTGCTTCAGCAGCTGTCAGCTGTGAAAACTCAAGGCAATGTTTTTAAACAAACTGACAAACCACAAAGCTGCTGTGCTGAGTGCTTCCACTCAGTGCAACTCAGAGAGGGTGGAAAAGAGAGAGCGAGAGGGTGGAAAGAGAGAGAGCGAGAGGGGAAAGAGAGAGCGAGGGTGAAAAGAGAGAGAGCGAGAGGGTGGAAAAGAGAGAGAGCGAGAGGGTGGAAAAGAGAGAGAGCGAGAGGGTGGAAAAGAGAGAGAGCGAGAGGGTGGAAAAGAGAGAGAGAGAGAGAGAGAGGGTGGAAAAGAGAGAGAGAGAGAGGGTGGAAAAGAGAGAGAGAGAGAGGGTGGAAAAGAGAGAGAGAGAGAGGGTGGAAAAGAGAGAGAGAGAGGGTGGAAAAGAGAGAGAGAGGGTGGAAAAGAGAGAGAGAGAGAGGGTGGAAAAGAGAGAGAGAGAGAGGGTGGAAAAGAGAGAGAGAGAGAGGGTGGAAAAGAGAGAGAGAGAGAGGGTGGAAAAGAGAGAGAGAGAGAGGGTGGAAAAGAGAGAGAGAGAGAGGGTGGAAAAGAGAGAGAGAGAGAGGGTGGAAAAGAGAGAGAGAGAGAGGGTGGAAAGAGAGAGAGAGAGAGAGGGAGGAAAAGAGAGAGAGAGAGAGAGGGAGGAAAAGAGAGAGAGAGAGAGAGGGAGAGGAAAAGAGAGAGAGAGAGAGAGAGGGAGGAAAGAGAGAGAGAGAGAGAGGGAGGAAAAGAGAGAGAGAGAGAGAGGGAGGAAAAGAGAGAGAGAGAGAGAGAGAGGGAGGAAAAGAGAGAGAGAGAGAGAGGGTGGAAAGAGAGAGAGAGAGAGAGGGTGGAAAAGAGAGAGAGAGAGAGAGGGTGGAAAAGAGAGAGAGAGAGAGGGTGGAAAAGAGAGAGAGAGAGAGAGGGTGGAAAAGAGAGAGAGAGAGTGGAAAAGAGAGAGAGAGAGAGTGAAAAGAGAGAGAGAGAGAGTGGAAAAGAGAGAGAGAGAGAGTGGAAAAGAGAGAGAGAGAGAGTGGAAAGAGAGAGAGAGAGAGGGTGGAAAAGAGAGAGAGAGAGAGGGTGGAAAAGAGAGAGAGAGAGAGGGTGGAAAAGAGAGAGAGAGAGAGGGTGGAAAGAGAGAGAGAGAGGGTGGAAAGAGAGAGAGAGAGAGTGGAAAAGAGAGAGAGAGAGAGAGAGTGGAAGAGAGAGAGAGAGAGAGGGTGGAAAAGAGAGAGAGTGGAAAAGAGAGAGAGAGGGAGGGTGGAAAAGAGAGAGGGAGGGTGGAAAAGAGAGAGGGAGGGTGGAAAGAGAGAGAGAGAGAGAGGGTGGAAAGAGAGAGAGAGAGAGAGGGTGGAAAGAGAGAGAGAGAGAGAGAGAGAGTGGGAAGAGAGAGAGAGAGAGAGAGGGTGGAAAAGAGAGAGAGTGGAAAAGAGAGAGAGAGGGTGGAAAGAGAGAGAGAGAGAGAGGGTGGAAAGAGAGAGAGAGAGAGAGAGGGTGGAAAGAGAGAGAGAGAGAGAGAGGGTGGAAAGAGAGAGAGAGAGAGAGAGAGGGTGGAAAGAGAGAGAGAGAGAGAGAGGGTGGAAGAGAGAGAGAGAGAGAGGGTGGAAAGAGAGAGAGAGAGAGAGAGGGTGGAAAGAGAGAGAGAGAGAGAGAGGGTGGAAAGAGAGAGAGAGAGAGAGGGGTGGAAAGAGAGAGAGGAGAGAGAGGGTGGAAAGAGAGAGAGAGAGAGAGAGGGTGGAAAAGAGAGTGAGAGAGAGAGAGGGTGGAAAAGAGAGAGAGAGAGAGGGTGGAAAAGAGAGAGAGAGAGGGTGGAAAAGAGAGAGAGAGAGGGTGGGAAAAGAGAGAGAGAGAGGGTGGAAAAGAGAGAGAGAGAGGGTGGAAAAGAGAGAGAGAGAGGGTGGAAAGAGTGAGAGAGAGGGTGGAAAAGAGATGAGCGAGAGAGGGTGGAAAAGAGAGAGCGAGAGAGAGGGTGGAAAAGAGAGAGAGAGAGAGAGGGTGGGAAAGAGAGAGATGAGAGAGAGAGGGTGGAAAGAGAGAGAGAGAGAGAGGGTGGAAAGAGAGAGAGAGAGAGAGGGTGGAAAGAGAGTGAGAGAGAGAGAGGGTGGAAAAGAGAGAGAGAGAGAGAGGGTGGAAAAGAGAGAGAGAGAGAGAGGGTGGAAATAGAGAGAGAGATGAGAGGGTGGAAAGATGAGAGAGAGAGAGAGGGGTGGAAAGAGAGAGAGGGTGAAGGGGGGAAGAGAGAGAGGGGTAAGAAAGAGTGTGTGTGGGGGGTAAACAGAGAGTGGGGGCAAAACAGTGTGAGAGTCGGGTGAGGGGGAGAACAGAGAGAGAGAGCGAGTGTAGGGAGGGGAGAACGGAGTGAGTGAGTGGGAAAACAGTGATGGGGGGAGGGGCAGGGAGAGACAGAGAGAGAGGTGTCACTACTGAAAGATGGCTATCTATCCAGAATGCTCTGCATTGCAACATCAAGTGTGCGGGCAGAGATTGACTATTTGTGCAAGCAGGTATGTCACTAAATCAGTTTTCAATGTAGCGATGAGCAAGTAAGTCAATAAATTACTTTTCGCATTTAAAGCTTCTTCGCAAAAATAAACTTTTGCTGCTGTTTTTATTAGTAAGAAATTTTTCTTGCCTTTATATTTCGAAATTTGCTCACTGCCCCCCGCCCCCCCCCCCCCCAGGCCGAACAAAAATCCTAATGCTGCCCTCTGCCTGAAAAGGTTGGACAACCCTGATCTAGAGGGAGTTCCCCCAGTGCCCATTGAGCAGAGACATTGCTTGATATGATATTGAGAAGGTCCCAGATCTAATTGACAGTCCATGCTGAGTTAGCTTCTATCAACTGGGGCTGGACTGTTGACCTTAGCCTGTAGAATAACCTGGCGAGTAGCCATTATGGTAAGGAAACATTCCTTCATGAGAGGTGAGGATTGGGATGGGAGACAGGTGAAAAAGTATGTCTGATTTTTCAATGTCATTGCTCTGTCAGACTCTTTGCAAAGCTGTTTTCCCATTGAATGGTTTTCAATTTTTTAAAAACTGGCTCCTGACGACGAGGATCTTTTTGATTGTTGGTACTGACAGTACGGCTCATACTCTGGATGTGATTTCAGGTCTTAAGACAGCGCCTGAATTCAATGAACTTGTCAGGGTGACTGACTTTGCCAGTCTCAGAAGTAAGTTGATCACTTTCCAGCACCCTGAGTCACTAGGAATGAATATATTAACTCAGATGCTTCCCTGGACACTGTCTCAGCCAGGCAGCTTTTGGTTCGATTAGCTGCTGTAGGGAAAGACAAATGAGGAGAGAGTGCAAGTAACAGGACTGGAACTTGGCCCTCGTGATTGATCGTTGTACAGTGTGCAGTAAATTGACACAAGAAGCCAGCTCCAAACCTTGTGTTGATCCAACTGCTGATGTTTATGTATTTGCCATGTCCAAGATGTGTCTTCTGTGGTGAGATGCAAAAAGGCGAATGCTGTTGATTGGAGTTGAAGAGCAGACACTTTGAGACTGCATTGTGTTCACCTGCCACCCTTTTTTAGAGTAGTGAAGGAGCAAAGCATGGGAGAGTTCCTGACACTCACCAACAATTCATGATCACAGCGAGTTTGCTGAGTTCCTGCTAAGATGACCGGGAGAGAGAAAGCCTGACCTTTATCTCTCCATCCCAAGCAAACAGCTCAGACCAGGAAAGAGACTTAGGCCTGCAGGAAACTCTTTGTTTCACCACGTTGCTCGACAGAAACTGGCCTCAGGATAGAAGACCTGGACTGAAGTGGATGGGAATGTAAATAACAGTTTGAACTGGACGGATTCAGTGATATATTACAAAAAACAATCATCACAAACATTTAAGTTTATGGAATTTAAAAAAATTATCTTCAGTTATATGTACTGATTGTGATTGTCGATGGGGATAATGTAATCATGTTATATTGTTTGCACAAAAATGCTAGGCTGTGGGTATACTATATCCTTACATAGCCAATATACTTTTGAAACTGAGTGTCATTCTTATCAATGTACGGTGATGGGCAGAGCTTATTCTATTTTGGAATACTGGGTGTGTCTCTCCCTCTCGACTTAGATATTTGCACTTTCTAGACAGGATCAGGCAAGTTTGAACCCAGTGTTTGTCCCACCTTTCCATCTCTGGAGAAAGCATTTATGTTGAGGCCCCCAACCATGACTTTGTTATCCCGAGAATGTGATTAAAAATATTATTCATATGTTTATGCCATTCAGCATGTTCGGTGGTGATTAATTCCCTCCATTAACCTCATCCTTTTATCTGTTTTGCTCTCGAGTTGCATTCCCCTTTCCCTACACCACTTATTTATTAACTTTAAGCAACTGAATTGCATTGAAATTCATTTAAATTTGATGTTTTGCATTCGAGGGAGTAGTGCCATTTCTGCTTTTGAATGTCTTAATAAAACACTTAGTTTTTTTAAGCCTGATTGTAAACCCACCGTTCCCACCTCCCTCTGGTGTTATATTGGCTGCAATCAGCAGCTGGGGTTTGAGGGTATTTGTGGACAAACTCAGTTCATACTCACATTTGTCCTTCCCTTTGTGTCTGTGGACATTGTGCTTGTGTTAGCTTCATGACTGCATTGTGATTTCTCAGCCCAGTGAATGGGAATAGAAGCTTTTTAGTGATGTGAGCATCTCCTTCCCACTCTGTTGTTCGTCCTTTCCTGAACGTGTAAAACTAATATCGCGCACCGCCCCCCACCCACCCCCCAACTTCAACCATACCCCTGCCAACATCTTTGAGCTACATCTTATACTTTTGGAAAGCGATTGTGTGTGTTTAATCCATTAATTAGAATTTAAAAGCTAACTAGTTTCACAGGTAGGGATGGGATGTTCACATATCTTGCCAAACATTTAATGATCAAATGAGTGTTAAAGATAGACTGTGGAATGGATTTTTCCCCTTTACTGCAGAGAATGATGCAAGTGTTCATTGTCGGTTAAATTGTTTTCAATGGTTAAGGGAAAATGGGACTTGAAACTAAAAATCCATTTTATTTGGACGATATGTAAATATTTCTTTGTTCTTTTGAACTGAGCATAAATTCACTGTTTTTTTTTTTTGCAATATTTTGTCTTATTTTGAATAAGCAATGTTCCAGCATCTCTGATTCTGTCCTGAAGTAATAAACTGCTCCATTCCATTGTCTGCTTTTCCTTGGTATTATCTCTTCATCAGAGCACAATGGAGGACAGCGAAGTTTGTAACAAAGATGTGTTATTTTCCTCCAGGGCTCAATTTATAAATGTGAAATTGAGTGATACAGACCAGAAGCTAGTCCGAGGTTAGTCTCCGGTCTGCATAATGTTAGCTAACCTCAGCGAGGGTCGCAATATGGGCAGGATAATGGGCCTCCAAATGTATAGACTAAGGAGGTAATCGGTTTTCTCAATCGCCAGTGAATGACCCCTGTTGGAAAATGCAATTGAAGGAAAACATTCTGGGGATGCAGGCATTGCTGTTAAGGCTGGCAGTTATTACCCATCTCTAGTTGCCCTCGAGAAACTGAAGGGGTGGGCCTTCTCCTTGAACCCTTGCAGTTCTTTGGGTGAAGATGCTGAGAATCTAAACACATGAATTGTGGCCGCCTGTGTGAAGTGCTGCCTCAGCCACCTATCCCAAAGATTTCACTAAACAGGGACATAGGTTCATGATCATTTTCACCTCATTTTATTTTTAAAAACTATGTATTGACCTAAACATACTCAGGACTTTAAGTTGTATCAAAGTCACACAGTTGACACAGTTCAATCCTTTCGGTAGTAGAACCACACTGAGCATAAACCGTTTCATGCACAGTTTGTGCAAACAAGATGCTGCCACGTGAGACTAGAAAGAAAAGCCCTGTATTTTGTAGCACCTTTTATTTCTTCAGGTTGTCCCAAAGATCTTCACAGACAATGAATTACTTTTAAACACTTATGTCGGCAAGTGTGGTTGTTAATCTGTGCACAGCAAGGTTCCACAAACAGCTAATTAAATAATGACCAGATGATCTATTTTGTTAGTACTGGTTGATGGCTGAATTTTGGCTGTACTTCAAGTATCAGCTCAGATTTTAGGCACAAGTGTCTGGGTTGGAACTTGAATCCATGACCAGCTGACTCATTACTCTGCCTCCATATCTCTCTAGTGTGACTGTGTATGGGCACCTGGATTGGTTGGTTAGGGCACTTAAGGTGTTAAGAACTACATACCAGATCAGCTGCAGGAGACATGTTCCCTTCAGTGTAAGGCAGCAGTACACTTGCTCTGTTTTATCAGCTACTGTTCCTGATCCCAACCGACAACTTCCCAGATTTTACTGAATTCATTTTTTTTATATTATTCATTCATGGGATGTGGGCATTGCAGGCCAGGCCAGAATTTCATGCCCGTCCCTAATTGCCCTTGAACTGAGTGGCTTGCTAGGCCATTTCGAGGGCATGTAAGAGCTTGCTGTGGATCTGGAGTCACATGTAGGCCAGACCAGGTCAGGACAGCAGATTTCCTTCCCTAAAGGACATTAGTGAACCAGATGGGTTTTTACAACAATTGACAATGGTTTCATGGCCATCATTAGACTAGCTTTAAATTCCAGATTTATTAATTGAATTCAAATTCCACCTTCTGTTGTGGTGGGATTTGAACCCATGTCCCCAGAGCAATACCTGGGTTTCTGGGATACCAGGCCAGTTACAATACCAGTACGCCACTGCCTCCCCCTTACTTTCATGGGATTTTAAACTGTGTTGCTCGTCAAGTACCATAACTGCACTAACAAGTGGCGAGAGGCATTCATTTCTGGGACTGGCAGATATGGAATGCAGTGTCTTTTCTGGACCTGTATTTTGCTATGTTCCCAAATTCAAAACCGATTGGGAGTTGAACATGGTTAATGGTGATTCTTTTTGACTCAAAAGCAATTTGATGCTGTGGGGCTAACTTACCAGAAGCAATACACAAACTGACACACTACCCCAGAAGATTGGATTTCTTTGCTTGGGGTTAATGACTTGGTTTGGATGTATTCCTGGAGATTTCATTCCATGACTCTCCTCTCTCCCAACTACATTCCCACCATTGGTTGCTTACAGCCAATTGGAAAGCAAACAGGCTCTTAACTAATTGGATGATTCTTGACTTCAGTCAAATAGCATTTTCTTCCCCATCTCCAATATTTTTATAACTAATATATGAAAGCATTCAAAGAAAATGTAAAAATTATTTAGCGTCCCTATTATTTTTCTCCAGGGTTGCTCTAAGCTGTGTCCAGGACATTAACCTTTAATTCCCCGAGACTCCAGACTAATCCTGGAGAGTTGGCCTGGGATTAGACACTGGGAATGAGCACTTGGCTGAGGTTCAAAACACGGACAATTGTTGGGCATGCTTGAGTGCAGAGCTTTTTGTTGAATGCAAGCTCATGGCTTTCACCAGTTTATTCAACGTCTTCCAGGACGTTTGAACACTGGAAGAAATTCAGTGCATCATAAATCCAACTTGGCAAATATGGTGAGGTGAATAATGCAGAAACATCAGTTCAGGTGAGTCAATTGTACATTATTTTGGGACCCTCCCAAAAAAGCAAAGTGCACAAAGATTGACTAGTGGCATTTGGTGTAAACGGCCATCTCCTCCGCAAATACCTAAAATGGGTTCTTAAACCGGATTCCATACAGACGTTTCAGGGGGTCCATGTTGTGAACAGGACCAGTTGCTGCGATGGCATGGGTCAGATGTGTGCTTTTGGCAATCCCACTTACTGGTGGTGTCCCAGCAGCAGAAATTGCACACTAGCCAATGTCAGTGTTATTCCATCAGCGAGAGAAGATTAAAATCCCTCAAATACTCAGCAGTTGTGCAGTGAAACAGCAGGTGGTGGAGGATTACACCTGAAATGATGCCAATATTCTGAACAGGAATTTCTGAGCCTAATTCCACTCCAGGAAGAGCAGGAGGTGCTGTGTGAAGGAAAGATAAAAGTTTTCACATCACCAAACACATCAATGTTCACTATATTAGACAGCCCTGGCAACATTTCACACAAGTCCCTTTAATAGGACACTCATTTGCTTTACATTCATAAACAGGAATTTTTTGAATTATAATTTAGAAGGGGGAGGGAGTCTGTGATTACTACTGCATTTGAAAAGGGTTTTTAGTCAAAAATGTTTTCAAAACATTGAACTAAAACCTGAAGAGTGGCACCAGTGGAAAGACTTGTTTCACACCCTCTTGAATTTTCTCTTCAAAGTTCTTTTTAACTTTCCCTTATAGTCCAATATTTAGCCCGTGATGGAGATTAGCACTCAGTTTGGGCTGTATTCACAAGCAACCCAACTCGGGGAAAACTAAATCCCATTGAGCCACGGGCTGCTGCTGGCCTCATACCATCCACAGGCTCAGCCTCAATTAGTAGGACTTGGGCCCCGGAGTATCATCAGACAAGCCAAACAGAAAGGGATTGTTATGACCAAGGCAGGAGTGCATTCTCCACAGGTCATAACAGATTTAAATTTTTCCCACTTAACAATACAGTCAATCATAGACTCTATTTTTATCCCAGAATAAGACACACCAATCAGGTTTCTTTAATAAACAAAATTATCAGTTTACTATAAAAACAAGTCTTAACCAGTAATGAAACAAAGAATAAACACACAGATCGAAATAAAGTTCCCTTTTTACTTTAGCCCCTCACACCTACACAGCAGTTAACTGAAAAAACAGAGAGTTTTACTCTTCAGAGCTCCAGTACAAACCCCACCACCCAAAAGAAAGTTGACCATAATACTTGTTAATTCTTGAAGAAAATGAAAAGATGTCATTGGTCCTTTTTGATTTGGCATCCCAAATACATATAAATAGCTGTCACTGCGATCTTCCGAGAACAGTTCTTGACATTGAAAATCAGTTTGGGCAGGCATCCCAGGAAAAAGACACAAACAGGAGTTTCAGGCAATTTCTTACATTTGCTTCTCAAGGGATGGAAAACTGGCAGGCTTTTTTCAAAGAGCTGGAACACAGTGAGCAGGGTGGTGTTCTCTTGGCAAGTTTTCTCCAACTGTCTTTCCAAACCCTTGTCCCCATCCCAACTCACTGTCCAAAGCAAAACCAAAACCAATGTCACAAGAATCAAGCCTCCTGACCCCTATAAATCTTGACCTGTCACTCCTTTGTAAACATCTTTCCCCAAGTCAAAAACAACCCCTGCTAGGTAATTATTTGAAAACAGGTGCCTTCCAGTAACTGTTTGGAATCCAGATCTCTGTGACCTTTGTAAAAAAAAAATTCATGGATGCCTTTTCAGTCTTAAACCACAAATCTTCAAAATTTAACGAAAAAATGGAAGCACTCATCACAGGATCAACAGAAGAGGAAACTGAAGGGATGGATGATCCACGGAAAGTACTTTGCCGTCTCTGAAGGACTTGCAATGAAGTTTACAGGAATGGGCCATTTGGCCCAGTTGGTACATGTTGGATGGGTCTCGACTTCATGAGACTGCTCCCAACTTGTCCAATATCCCTCCATCCCTTCTTCCTCATGCCTGCATTGAACATCCCCTTAAATGTATCATTGCAACAGCTTCAAGCACTCAGTATTGGCAGATTCCCTATTCCCTGACTGGAGACATTGCTCCTGAAATCTTTGGTTTCATCAATGAATGGGGAAATGGTGGTGTAGTGGCAATGTCATTGAACTAGTAATCCAGAGACCATGGCTAATACTCTGGGGACATGGTTCAAATTCCACAACAGCAGATGGTTGAATTTAAATTCAATTAATATATTCAATAATAAATAAAAAATATGGAATTGAGATTTATTCTCAGTAATGGAGACCATGAAACTGCCATTGATTGTTGTAAAAACCCATCTGGTTCACTAATCTCCTTTAGCGAAGGAAATCTGCCATGCATACCTGGTCTGGCCTACGTGTGCCTCCAGGCCCACAGCAATGTGGTTGACTCTTAAATGCCCTCTGAAATGACCTAGCAAGCCACTCAGTTGTACAAAACCACTACACAGAAGCTGAAAAGGAATAAACCCAGACGGAATATCCGGCATCAACTGAGGCACCAGAAACAACAACGGCAAACCCAGCCCTGTCGACCCTGCAAAATCCTGCTTACCAACATCTGGGAGCTTGTGCCAAGTTGGGAGAGCTGTCCCACAGACTAGTCAAGCAACAGCCTGACATAATCATACACAAGGAATCATACCTTATGGACAATGTCCCTGACACCACCATCAGTATCCCCATCCCCAGGTATGTCCTGGCAGGACAGACCCACCAGAGGTGGTGGCACAGTGGTATACAGTCGAGAGGGAGTTGCCCTGCGAATCTTCAGCATTGATTCCAGACCTCATGAAGTCTCATGGCATCAGGTCAAACATGGGCAAGGAAACATCTTTCTGAGTACCACCTACCGCCCACCCTCAGCTAATGAATCTGTACTCCACCGTGTTCAGCACCACTTGGAAAAAGTACTGCGAGTGGCAAGGATACAA
Source organism: Heterodontus francisci (assembly GCF_036365525.1). Lineage (NCBI taxonomy): Eukaryota > Metazoa > Chordata > Chondrichthyes > Heterodontiformes > Heterodontidae > Heterodontus > Heterodontus francisci. The sequence continues at coordinate 28,390,332 of NC_090413.1, forward strand.
ACTGTTTGCTGGGTGGGGAACTTTAATGTCCATCACAGAGAGTGGTTCAGTAACACTACTGCTGGCCGAAGGGGCTGAGTCCAAAAGGACATAGCTGCTAGACTGGGTCTGCGGTAGGTGGTGAGGGAAATACCTAGTAGACCTTTCCTCACCAATCTACCTGTTGCAGACGCATCTGTTCATTACAGTATTGGTAGGAGTGACCACTGCAAAATCCTTGTGAAAATGAAGTCTCGTCTTTACACTGAGGATACCCTCCATCGGATTGTGTGGCACGACCACCGTGCTAAATGGGATAGATTCAGAACAGATCTGACAGCTCAAAGGTGGACATCCATGAGGCTGTGGACCATCAGCAGAAGCAGAATTGTATTCAACCACAATCTGTAACCTCATGGCCCAGTATATCCCCCATTCTACCATTACCATCAAAGCCGGGGGACCAATCCTGGTTCAATGAAGAGTGCAGGACAGCATGCCAAGAACAACAACAGGCATAGTTCGAAATGAGGTGTCAACCTGGTGAAGCTACAATCCAGGACTACTTGCAGGCCAAACAGCAGAAGCAGCACGTGATAGACAGAGCTAAGCGATCCCACAATCAACAGATCAGAGCAATGCTCTGCAGTCCTGCCACATCCAGTCATGAATGGTGGTGGACAATTATACAACTAACCAGAAGAGGAGGCTCCACAAGTATCCCCTAGCACATCAGTGCAAAAGAAAAGGCTGAACATTTGCAACCATCTTCAGCCAGAAGTGCCGAGTGGATGATTCATCTCAGCCTCTTCCTGAAGTCCCCAGCATCACAGATGCCAGTCTTCAGCCAATTTGATTCACTTCACGTGGTATCAAGAAATGGCTGAAGACACTGGATACTGCAAAGACTATGGGCCCTGATAACATTCCGGCAATAGTACTGAAGACCTGTGCTCCAGAACTAGCCATGCCCCTAGCCAAGCTGTTCCAGTACAGCTACAACCTGACAATGTGGAAAATTGCCCCGCTATGTCCTGTCCACAAAAGCCGGACAAATCCAATCCAGCCAATTACCACCCCATCAGTCTAAGCTCGATCACCAAAGTGATGGAAGGTGTCATCGATAGTGCTATCAAGTGCCATTTAAACACAGCAACCTCACTGATGCTCAGTTTGGGTTCCGCCAAGGCCACTCAGCTCCTGACCTCATCACATCCTTGGTTCAAACATGGACAAAAGAGCGAAACTCGAGTTGAGGTGAGAGTGATTTCCCTTGATATCAAGGCAGCATTTGACTGAGTATGGCACCAAGGAGCCCAAGCCAAATTTAAGTCAATGGGAATTGGGAAAAAATCCTCTACTGGTTGGAGTCATACCTAGTGCAAAAGAAGATGGTTTTGGTTGTTGGAGGCCAATCATCTCAGCCCCAGGACATCGCTGCAGGAGTTCCTCAGGGTAGTGTCCTAGGCCCAACCATCTTCAGCTGCATCATCAATGAACTTCCCTCCATCATAAGGTCAGAAGTGGACAACATCCAGGCTTGGGCTGATAAGTGGCAAGTAACATTCATGCCACAGAAGTGCCAGGCAATGACCATTTCCAGCAAGAGAGAATCTAATCATCTCCCCTTGACATTCAACAGCATTACCATCACTGAATCCCCCACTATCAACATCCGGGGCGTTGGGGGGCGGGGGGGTCACCATTGACCAGAAACTTAACTGGACCAGCCACATAAATACTGTGGCTACAAGAGCAGGTCAGAGGCTAGGAATCCTGCGGCGAATAACTCACCTCCTGACTCCCCAAAGCCTGTCCACCATCTACACGGCACAAGTCAGGAGTGTGATGGAATACTCTCCACTTGCCTGGATGGGTGCAGCTCCAACAACAGTCAAGAAGCTCGACACCATCCAGGGCAAAGCAGCCCGCTTGATTGGCACCCCATCTACAAACATTCACTCCCTCCACCACCGACGCACAGTGGCAGCAGTGTGTACCATCTACAAGATGCACTGCAGCAACTCACCAAGGCTCCTTAGACAGCACCTTCCAAACATGTGACCTCTACCACTTAGATCAGGGTTGTCCAACATATGGCCCATGGGGCAGGATCTGGCCCGCGGGTGTAAACTGTTCCCGTGGCCGTTCCTCATCCTCACCATGACCGGAGATGAGAAAGTTCCCTTTGTCTTCTTCTTACAGAGCAGCCTTTTTAAAAATATCACTGTCAGTTTCAAAGCTGATAGCCACTGTCATCGGGAACAGCCATTTCACAGCAGACTCGGGGGTTTTCTGGTGGGTTCTGACTTTGTTTTTTAAATGCCGGAAAACCCCGAGTCATTACCACCCACTGCGTAAAAAAGTGCTTCCTCATATTCCCCCTGCACCTTTTGCACAAAACTTTCAATCTGTGTCCCCTAGTCCTACAAGGGCGGGGGAGGGGGAGGGGAAGAGAGAACGAGACACAGACACACAGAGCGGGGAGAGAGATCAAGATCACTCTTGATAGATGGATATCTATCCGATACTCTGCCTCTCTACATCAAATGTGTGGGCAGAGAATGACTACTTATGCAAGCAAAAACAATGCCTGGTATGTCACTAAATCAGTTTTCAATATAGTGACGAGAAAGTAAGTCAATAAATTAGTCTTCTCGTTTAAAGCCTCTTCACAAAAATGCATTATTTGTTGTTTTTATTCGTAAGATAAATTTTGAAAGCCTTTATCTTTTGAAATTTGCTCTCCGCCCCCGCCCCCGCCCCCCAAGCCGAGCAAAAATCATAATGCAGCCTTCCACCCAAAAAGGTTGGACAACCCTGACCTAGAAGGACAACAGCAGCAGATACATGGAAACACTACCACCTGTAAGTTCATCTCCAAGTCACACACCATCCTGACTTGGAACTATATTGCCGTTCCTTCACTGTCACTGGGTCAAAATCCTGGAACTTCCTTCCTTACAGCACTGTGGGTGTCCCTACCTCAAATGGACGGCAGCTCACCACCACCTTCTCAAGGGTAATTTGGGATGGGCAATAATTTAAATATGCAGTTTGAGGGGGAGGTGGTGGTGTAGTGGCAATGTCACTGCAACAGTAATCCAGAGGCTGTGGACATGGGTTCAAATCCCACCATAGCAGATGGTGAAATTTAAATTCAATTCATAAATCTGGAATTAAAAGCTAGTCTAATGAGGCCATGAAACTATTGTCGATTGTAGTAAAAACCCTTCAGGGAAGGAAATCTGCTGTCCTTATCTGGTCTGGCCTACATGTGACTCCAGACCCACAGCAATGTGGTTGGCTCTGAAATGGCCTAGCGAGCCATTCGGCTATATCAAACCAAGGGCAATTAAGTTAAAAGCAAAATACTGCAGATGCTGGAAATCTGAAATAAAAACAAGAAATGCTGGAACCACTCAGCAGGTCTGGCAGCATCTGTGGAAAGAGAAGCAGAGTTAACGTTTCAGGTCAGTGACCCTGAACCACTGATGGGCAATAAATGCTGGCCTAGCCAGCGATGCCCACAATCCATTAATAAATTTTAAAATAGAGTCTGTCTATATTAAATTAACCCATAGTGGTGATGCTGGACTGATCAACTAAGTTGCAGCATTTTGGTACCCAGCGATACCCACATCCCATGAATGAATAAAAACCCCGCCCTCAGTCAGCGGATCTCGCGAGACTTTACAATAGCGGAAGCGTTGTTCAGCCGATGAACCAATCAGAGTCCGCCTTGCTCAGTGGTGGGGGCCGCGCCTGCTCACGTGCCGATTTAATTTCTCCAGCCAATGACAAGCGGCGATCCTGTTGTTAATTCAAGATGGCGGCGACCGTGTCCGTTACTTCGCCGGTGCGCGAGTTGAGGGAAAACGGTGAAAATGAGGAAAGTAACCGGGAGGAGGAAGAGGACGAGGGAGAAGGGGAAGAGTTCCTAGACGAGGAGGAGTGGCTGGATGCGAGGCAGGAGACGGACGGAGGGAGAGCAGGAGGCTTTGAGAGTGGGGAGGCCGCGCCACACCGGCGGACGCCCGAGGAGACGCTGGCCGAGCTGGAGGCCGAGGAGAAGGAGCAGCGGCTGCAGCGAACTTACCGCGAGTTCCGAAATCGGCGCAAAATCATCATCAGGAACCTGCCGTCGGACATCATCACCCAGGTAAAGGGCAGCGAGGCGATTGGGAGGGAGGTGGCCGAGGACGTGGCTGGGGAGCTCGGGTAAAAATGGATGAACGCCCCGAGGCCTTGCTGCCGGCGGCCGGCGCTTCGCACGGCGCCTGCGCACACTGCCGGGGACTCAGCTGTCAATCAAAGTGAGAAACGCTCCCGCTGCCCCGACTGTAAATAAGAGCCTGGCACTGTGTTCCTCTATAGGGGGATTTTAATCAGTGAGCTCTTCCCCTTAACATAAGTTCGGAGGTGGAGGCCGAACTTTATTTGTTTTTTAGGGGGTAGAAGTTCGGAACTCTCCGGCAAAGGGTAGTTGATAGATCAATTGTTAACTTCAAATCTGAGATTGCATATCAAAAACTTAACGTCCCTATTAAGGGATATGGGGCAAAAGTTAGGTTGCAGATCATCCATGCTCTTATTGAATGTTGAAGCAAAGTTGAGATGCTGAAAGGCATTTTGCTGTTCCTATGTTCTTTTCAAAAAGAATATTTAGTGTTTTCAAAATGGGCTAGTATTTAGAATTAAAATCTCAATTCCATAACTCAGTCATTTTAACCTTAGTGGTGGGAATGCTTTTAGAAAGGGTGGGTGAAATTTAATGCTGTGGTAGGAAGAGTGAGGAAAGGTAATATAAAATAAAGGGTACAATTCTAAATGCAGTGCAAGAGCAGAAACCTTGGTACATGTGCATAATTCATCCAAGGTGGCAGGGCAGGTTGAGAAAGTGGTTGATAAGGCATACAGGATTCTGGGTTTTATAAGCAGAAGCATAGAGTACAAAAGCAAGGAAGATATGGTGAACCTTTATAAAACCCAGATTCTACTTTAGTTGGTACATTGTGCCCAATTCTGGACACTACACTTTGGGCAGGATGTGTAGGCATCGGAGAGGGTGCAGAAAAGGTTCATTGGAATGGTTCTGGGGATAAGGGACAACTTTTAAGTGGTTAGATTGTCAGAGCTGGAGCTGTTCTTGGAGGAGAGGAGATTTGATAAAGATGCTCAAAACCCTGAGGAATTGGGACAGAGTAGATAGAAACTGTTCTCATTGGTGGAAGAGTTGAGAACCGGAGGGCACCAATTTAAGGTGCATGGCAAAAGGACCAAAGACGACGACAGAACTTTTTTTATGCAGCGAGTGGTTAGGATCTGGAATGCACTGCCTGAGAATGTGGTGGAGGCAGATTCAATTGCAGTTTTTAAAAGGGAATTGGATAGTTATCTGGAGAGAATTTGCAGGACTATAGGGAAAAGGCAGGTGAGTGGGACTAGCTGAGTTGCTCTTGCAGAGAGCTGGCATGGGTGCATGGGCTGAATGCCCTCCACCTGTGCTGCAACCATTCAATGATTTGTGGAGAAGAGGATTTTGAAATTTCATCAGAATGTATGTAGTGTTTTTCTTCTTAGAAAATAGATTGTAGTTAATTAGTCCCATAATTCCACTTTAGAAATTAGACTCAAATCATCTAAAACAGATCACATTAAGATCTCTGAATATGAGTTGAACTGGGACGCTGAGTTATCGAGAATTTCTTTTTTTTTTCAGAAGTGTATTGCCCTTAAGAGGATAAAGGAAGATGAAATTCATAGCTGAAGTTTAATTTGTAAATCTTTTTTTGATGCAATTGTATATTTAACATCAAATTACTGAGCTTCCATTGTGGTCCGTCCTCTGCAAAATGATGCCTTTCATTATGTTGGTAAATTATATGTACTTATGTTTCTCAGTGTGTATAAATACTTTGAAGAAACGGATAAATACTGTTGTGGAGCAGTGGTGTTTATTCGTTAAAACAAGTCTATTTTGGGATCTGGTTGAGTAGCACAAATAAACTTAAGCTGAATTTGCAATTCTAGTCCATTTGTTATTTTGTTTCTCAACATATACCAACTCTTACTAATGGGTGGTCTTGATTTTTTTTGTGCTTTGAAAGTGAGGGGGAAGTTAGTGTCTCTTGCTTTCATTGAGCATGATCGGGTACAAGTAAATTGACTGTATTTCAACCAAGTATTTTAATTAGAAGCACAAGAGTATTGCCCCATTCCCCACCCATTCACACCAACACTAGTGTGACTGTAGTCTCAGATACTAGAAATCCTTGCTGCTGCTGAGTGAGACAGACCATAGAGAATTCCTGACCGTATTGTACTACTGTACCTCTGGGCTAAAATTACTCTCTATTTGGAGCTGTTCATGAGTTTTGTGCCAACAGATCAGGATGGATTTAAACCTAGATCCCAGAAAGGTAAAAACAGAATCATGCCTGACCTCACCAGCCAGACCTCATGTTCTTATCCAAAACAATGTTTTTTTAAAATGAAATAAGCCAATTTTACGAATGTTGAATCTGGTGAACTCTGGTGTTCTTCTGTCACATTCATTGTCAGGTGATCTGGAAACCACTGGATGTTACTGAGTAGCTAATGATGGCTAGCGGAACAATGTAGCTGCAAGGCTCAGTGAACTTGTGCAAGGCAAACACAAGTTGGAAGCTTCTGCACAGAGTAAACAGGGAATTTCTGGAAGTGCATAGTCTGGCAGGATGGAAGGTCATCTGTATGAGAGCAGATTTATAAAAACAAAATTTATAGTTTGATAACCCAGTGAGCATTCATGGAGCATGGCAGAGCCTGCAGCTAAGTGGTATATTCTCGGTAGAGGAATGTACATTTCACTGGACTTGCATTAACTAAGACTATTTTCTATTTTTTTTTTTAATTGACCCAAACTTGCTTTATAAAGAGTTATATCGGCCTGGAATGAAGCCATTCAGCCCACCATGTACATGCCAGATTTCTGCAGATCAAACAGGCCCTAATTATTAAATTTGGTTTCTTCAAAATGGTGAACCCGGCCGTATTTAAGTGTGTCAAGGCCAGTAAAGCTTCGTGTTTATTTAATAACTTTCTGGCAGAAAGTGAAGTGTTAACTGTCTTTTTGTGAAATGAGTTGGCATACATGATATTGCATGTTTCTTTTTTAATCTTTTTGCCTTCTGGTTTTCTCTGTTTAGTAAAGGGTTACAGTTTCCCATACTCGTGTCTACACTCAGTGCATCAAGCCATCTTCTATTCTTGGGATGATGGGCTTGCAGTCTATTTCCAGCACTTGCCACATTTTGTTTAATTTTGAGACTTTTAATGGAGTATTCGATGGAGTCTGACGTTGTTTACATGGCAAGGTCCCACATGAGATAAATTGCTGGATAACCTTTTGTTGTGATGGTTGAGAGATAAATATTGGGCGAAGTCTTCAAAGTAGTGAAAAGAGATCATTTACATTCACCTATGAGGGCAGACAGCCTCAATTCAATGTCTTATCTGAAAAATGATACCTCCAACACTGCAGCACTCCCACACTTCTATCAGCCTAGATGATGTGCTGATCTTTTCAACCCTGAGCTGAGCTTCAAATACTACATCTGATCTGTTGCCTTGTGCTCTTCTCCATGTCATTGTTCACTCTTCCCCACCTCTAACTCAGATCCTTAGCTCTGATTCTTGTCACCTCCATATTGATTTGTCTCTACTCTCTGCAATGTGTGGCCCTTCATTTTTGGAATTTCTTTGAGTCCCTTTGCCTCTCTACCTCTGCTTTCACCTTCAAAAATCAGTTTGTTTTTTTATCTGCGCACCAGTTACCATTCCAAATTTCTCACCTCCATCTTCCTCATCGTCTGCTACCTACCCTTTAAAGTATCTTGATATGTTTCACTGAAATAGACAATATTCTACATGTTGAGCTGTATCAATTGTACATCTTGAGTAAGCATATTTTTCTGGCTAAACTGTAACCAATATGTATCTCATTTTCCTTCTCCTGTTTATCAAATAAAGACGCTATCAGTGTGAGCTTCCTTTCTCTTCCCACCACCCACTGCCACTTAAACAACAGAGGGAGGAGGAAGGTGAATGGACAGTCTGGAGTAATCCTGAGTTAGACACAGCAAGAAGGGTCCAGGATAAGTCTATGCTCAGTTTGCTGACCCTAGATGAGGTGGGAAATGAACACAACATTTCAGTGCAGTGGCTCTGTGAGAGGGAGGAGAAAGGTCAACCAAAGTTTGATAATCACTGTCCAATACCTGCTCCTGAAAAATGTACATGTGGAAGTTGGCTCAGAGCAAGTTTGGCTGTAATATTCTCCCATCCACCCGCATCCGTAAATTTGCTGTATGGACTGCTGCAACTTGCCCATGTGAAGAATATTGCCTTGGGTGAAGTCCCAGAGAGTAGCCATTGCCCATAGAACTGTATCCCAGTATGAGTGAGCACCAGGAAAATCAAGAACTTTGAAGGGAATAGGAAATAAGTGTGTAGTTACCAGTGACTGAAAACAATTTGCCCTGCATGCACCACAACCTTAAAATTGCAAGTCATTCTCATAGTTTTACTTGAACACCTTTTTTTTCCAGATTTCTTCAGATTAATCTACATTTGTAGTCTTCAATCATTCTTCAAAAAATGACTTTTCAGTTATGTGACATGTGAATAAAAAATAAATTCTCAGGATTTATTCCCGACAGGTCATACCTAAAACAAAAAATAGAGCTTACAGAAAGCTTTGTAGATTGTCGGTGAAGAGCTTGTAAGAAACTTGGGGCTGATGCTCTCCGTTTGCCTTTGTTTCACACAAGCCAGAACAGCTTGCATTTAAAAATGTTTCAGTGATCTATCTGCTCCTACTTGCTTACTGTCCAGGTGAGAGGCAGTCTAAGTGCTGCAGAGATGCCTTTGCTGTTTGCTGTTGGAGCAACTGTATAACATATTCACTGTGCTTGCTCAGTGAGTTATGGTGGGAAGAATCATGATGAGGGAAATCTGAGCATGTGTCAGAACGAGTCAAGGTAGCACATCATCTAACTTGATTTTCAAACTTCTAAATTCTTTTTGTCAGTCTTCCTTCTCACCTCCAAAGCCCTGGAATCCAGATCGGCAAATCTTTCCACAGAAGTCAGGTGATCTCCAGGACCTCATCGAGCCAGCCATTCTTTGTACATGTGGTGATTGGCTATTTTACGACAGGGATGTTGCCAACAAGCCTGATTGTGTCCTGCTACAACAGTCACCCCATTTATATGCTACCAGCAGGTGTTTCAGAATCCTACATGTAAACATTGCAGGAGTGCTCTGAGGCAAATTCTGACCAGCCTACCAAGGTTGTAGGGAAAACTGGCTCACTCACCACAGCATGAATGTCAGGTCTCGTTGGTCTGTATGGATCACGAACCCACTGTCTGAATTCACTGAACTATTGAGGTGTAGTTGTGTAGATTGTTGAGGAAGGAGGGGCAGGTAGGAAAGGTCATAGGCCGGGGACTGTTTTATACGTGTATGCATTGAATACGAAAGTGAGGAAGAGCTGTTGAATCTATAGAAGAGGTTGGCGGTGCCACAGTTCTAAGTGTTGCAGTTCTAGGTGGCTCATTTTGGGAAGGATATTGGACTGATGGGCTGCAGTAAAAGTTCACATGATGCTGGACTATAAATTTTTTTTTATTCATTCATGGGATGTGGAAAGGCCAGCATTTATTGCCCATCCCTAATTATCCTACAGAAGGTAATGAGCTGTGGAATGGCTTGCTTGGCCATTTGAGGATACTTAAGAATCAACCATATTGATGTGGGTCTGGCATCACTTATAGACCAGACTGGGTAAGGACAGCAGATTTCCTTCATTATGGGCTATTAGTGACCAGGTGGGTTTTTTACTTCAATCCGGTAGTCTCACGGTCACCACTAGCTTTTTATTCCTGATTCATTTCGTTAACTGAATTCGATTCATATTGCCAGAATGGGATTTGAACTTGTTGCCAGATTATTAATCCAAGCCTCTGGATTGCCAGTTTTGTAACATAACCACTGTTATCATAGTCACTTTTATCATTCGCCCCTATCCAATAGGTATGAGGTTCTTGCTCCCGGTGTGGACGAGGGCAGAGACTGCAGGGAGGCTGAGCAAACTGACCACAGCACTGTGGTTCAGAGTGCCATTCAAGTGGGGGGAGAAAAGAGAAATGTAGTTGTAATAGGGGATAGCATAGTTAGGGGAATAGATACTATTCTCTGCAGCAAAGACGGAGTCCCGAAGGCTGTGTTGCCTACCTGGTGCCAAGGTTAAGGACATCTCTTCTGGGCTGGAGTGGGAGGGGAAGGATCCTGTTTTCGTGGTCCACGTAGGTACCAAAGACATAGGTAGGACTAGGAAAGAGGTTCTGCTGAGGGACTATGAGCAGCTCTGGGCAAAATTTAAGAAGCAGAACCTCAAGGGTAATAATCTCTGGATTACTACCTGAGCCACGTGCAAATTGGCATAGGGTAAATAAGATTAGAGAGATAAATGCATGGCTCAAAGATTGGCGTGGGAGAAATGGGTTCCGATTCATGGGGCACTGGAACCAGTACTAAGGAAGGAGAGAACTGTTCCGTTGGGACGTGCTTCATTTGAACCATGCTGGGACCAATGTCCTGGCAAATCATATAACTAGCGTTGCAGATAGAACTTTAAACTAATTAGTTGGGGGGGTTCAATTGAAGGGAAGTTTAAAAAATCAAAACTAAACGAGAGCACAGAGGTGCAGGGTCGTGAAAAGGCGAACAGTAATCAAAGTAACAGGAAGGGGCAGAAGAGTACAGCAGAAATTGGAACCAGAATGAGTAATAATGGTTAAAAAGTCAAAGCTTAAGGCTCTTTATCTGGACGCAGGATTTGTAACAAGGTAGATGAGTTGACGGCACAAATGGAAATAAATGAATATGAACTGATAACTATTACAGAGACGTGGTTGCAGGGTGACCAGGACTCAGAACTCAATATTCAAGGGAATTCGTTCTGGAAAAATAGGCAAAAAGGAGATGGGGTAGCTTTGTTAATAAAGGAAGGTATCAGTGCGGTGGTGAGTAGTGATCTAGGTGCAACAGATGATGATGTGGAATCAGTTTGGGTGGAAATAAGGGATAGCAAGGGCAAGAGGTCACATAGAAAATGGGAGCAGGTATAGGCCATTCGGCCCTTCGCGTCTGCCCTGCCATTCCAAAAAAAAATCATGGCTGATTGTCTAATTCAGTACCCTGTTCCCGCTTTCTCCCCAGATTCCTTGATCCCTTTGGCATTAAGAAACATATTTATCTCCTTATTGAATATATTTCATAACTTGTTTTCCTCTGCCTTCTGCGGTAGGGAATTCCACAGGTTCGCCATCCTGAGTGAAGAAATTTCACCTCATCTCATCCCTGTATCCTGAGACTGTGAACCCTGGTTCTGGACTCCCCAGCCATCGGGAACATCCATCCTGCATCTAGCCTGTCTAGTCCTGAGAATTTTATAGGTTTTTATGAGATCCCCTCTCATTCTTCTGAACTCTAGTGAATATCGGCGTAGTCGACCCCATCTCTCCTCATACGCCAATCCTGCCATCCCAGGAATCAGCCTAGTAAATCTTCTTTGCACTCCTTCCATGGCAAGAACATCCTTCCTCAGATGAGGAGACTAAAACTGCACGCAATACTCACTAAGGCCCTGTATAACTGCAGTAAGACTTTCTTGCTCCTGTACTCAAATCGTCTTGCAATGAAGGCCAACATATCATTTGCCTTCCTAATTGCTTGCTGCACCTGAATGCTTGCCTTCAGCGACTGGTGTACAAGGGCACCCAGGTCCTGTTGTACCTCCCACTTTCCCAATCTATCACCATTCATATAATCTTCCATTCTGTTTTTACCACCAAAGTAGATAACCTCACATTTATCCACGTTCTACTGCATCTGCCATGCATTTGCCCACTCACCCAACTTGACCAAATCATGGGTGGGGGTTGTCTATAGGCCCCCGCAGAGTTGCCTCACTGTAGGACAAAATATAAATTGGGAAATAATGAAGGTGTGTAAGAAAGGCGCTACAATTGTCCTAGGTGATTTTTAATCTGCATATTGACTGGACAAATCAGATTCGCAGAGTTACGATGGAAGACAGATTTGTAGAGTGCATCAGGGATTGTTACTTAAAGCAATATGTTGCAGAACCTACCCGGGAACAGGCTATTTTAGATCTAGTAATGTGTAATGAGGTAGGATTCATAAGAGATATTGTAGTTTCGGTTCTTCTCGGGTAGCGAGCACAACATGGTAGAATTTCAAATTCAGTTTGTGGGCGAGCAACTAGAGTCTCAAACCAATGTCCTCAACTTAAACAAGGGTAATTACAGAAGTATGAAGAAAGTTGTCTAAAGCGGGCTGGGAAAGTAGACTAAGGGGAAGGTCAGTGGATGAGCAGTGGCAGACATTCAAGCAGATATTTCATAACACTCAGCAAAAATTTATCCCAGTCAAAAAGAAGGACTCGATGAGAAGGATGAACCACCTGTGGTTGACAAAGGCGGTCAAGGAGAGTATCTAATCAGAAACTAAGGCATGCAAAGCAGCAAAAACTAGTGGTAGGCCAGAGGATTGGGAATTTTTTAGGAGCCAGCAGCAGATGACTAAAAATCTAATAGAGGGATTATGAAAGTAAATTGGCAAGAAATATAAAAACAAACAGCAAGAGCTTCTACGGGTATACAAAAACAAAGTAGTTGGACCCTTGAAAGATACGACTGGAGAATGGGGAAATGGCAGATAATTTAAACCAACATTTTGCATCGGTCTTCACGGTGGAGGACACTATAAACATCCCACAAATATCAGATAAGCAAGGAGCTAATGGGAGGAAAGATCTTATAACAGTCTCTATCACGAGGGACAATGTATTTGACAAACTAATCGGACTAAAGGCAGACAAGTCTCTGGACCTGATGGCCTGCATCCAAGGGTTTTAAAGGAAGTGGCTGCAGAGATAGTGGAGTCATTGGTCGAAATATTCCTGAACTCACTGGATTCCAGGAGGGTCCCAGCGGATTGGAAAATCGCTAATGTGATGCCCCTGTTCAAGAAGGGAGGGAGACAAAAGGCAGGAAACTATAGGCCAGTCAGCCTAACATCGGTCGTTGGGAAAATGCTAGAGTCCATTATTAAGGAAGAAATAGCAGGACATTTAGAAAAGCTTAACGCAATCAAACAGTCAGCATGGTTTTGTGAAAGGGGAATCGTGTTTGACAAATTTGCTAGAGTTCTTTGAGGATATAACAAGTGGAGTTGATAAAGGGGAACCAGTAGATGCAGTATATTTGGATTTTCAGAAGGCATGTGATAAGGTGCCACATAAAAGATTATTGCACAAGATAGGAGCTCCTGGTATTGGTGATAATGTATTCGCATGGGTTGAGGATTGGTTAACTCACAGAAGAGAGTCGGGATTAATGGGTCTTTTTCATGTTGGAAAGATGTAACTTGTGGAGTGCCACAAGGATCAGTTCTCAGGCCTCAATTATTTACTGTCTATATTAATGACTTGGAGGGGGCAGAGTGTAATGTATCCAAACTTGCTGATACAAAAATAGGTGGGAAGGCATGTTGTGATGTGGACATAAGGAATCTGCAAGGGGATAGAGATAGGTTGAGTGAGTGGGCAAAAACTCGGCAGATGGAGTTTAATGTAGGAAAGTGTGAGGTCATGCACTTTGGTAGGAAGAATCAAAAGGCAGACTATTATTTAAATGGAGAGAGACTCCAAAAAATTGCAGCACAGAGGGAGATGGGTGTTCTTGTGCATGAAACACAAAGTTAGCATGCAGGTGCAGCAAGTAATTAAGAAGGCAAATGGCATTTTAGCCTTTATTGCCAGGGAGTTGGAGTTTAAAAATAGGGTAGTCTTGTTACAACAGTACAGGGTGTTGCTGAGCCCACACCTGGAATACTGTGTACAATTTTGGTCCCCATATTTAAGTTCAAGAGATTCACTTGGCTGATTCCTGGGATGAAAGGGTTGACTTACCACAAACGGCTAAACAGGTTAGGCCTTTATTCAGTAGCGTTTGGAAGAATAGGGGTGATCTTGTTGAAACGTACAAGATTCTGAGGGGACTTGACAGGGTAGATGTTAAGAAGATGTTTCCACTAGTGAGGGAATCTCGAGCTAGGGGACACTGATTTAAAACTGAAATGCGAAGGAACTTCTTTTCTCAGAGGATAGTGAATGTCTGGAATTCTCTACCCCAGCGAGTGTGGAGGCTAGATCACAAAGTATTTCAAGAGGGGGTAGATAGATTTTTGAAATATCGGAGTTGAGGGCTATGAGGAGCTGGCACGAAAGAGTTGAGGTCTGGGGCAGATCAGCCATGATCTTATTGAATAGCAGGGCATGCTTGAGGGGCTGAATGGCCTACTCCTGCTCCTATTTATGTTCCTATGAATGGAATAGATAAAGGAGACCCAGTCAGGTTTGCAAAGTTCTGAAGTTTTGAGAGGGTGAACAATGGAAGTTTGTTAATCATTCATAGAGACTTCAAATGATCACAATGAACAAAGGAGGAAGTTAAAATCAATCTTTTCACAAGGTTATTTGAACATGAAATGCTTTACCATAAGTGGCTATTGAGGCCCAGGCTATTGCATCATTTTGAAAAGGAATTCAATTAAAATTATATGCTCCAGGTAAAGAGCGAGCACAGCATCAATGGGTCAAATTGCTGTTATCTTGTAATTTCTGTGGCCAAAGGAACCCTTTTTTAAGTGAATTGGCGTGAGTCACTTCTGTAAATTTGCCACTTTTTGGCAAATGGAATTATCATTAAATCTCTACAGGTCATATACCAGCAATAGTTCAACCTAGAAAGTGCAATCTTAACTTCTAATCCCTCATCAAAATCAATATGCCTTGTCTTACAGGAGGTTTATGAACTGCTGAGCGAGTATGATCTAAAATACTGTTTTGTGGACAAGTACAAAGGAACAGGTGAGTGTCCTCTGATCTCAGTTATGTTCCCAGGTGCCTGCATTTCAGGGAAGACTGAGATAAAACTGACTTGTAAAGAAGTTATAAATGCATGCTGTGGTCTTCAGCATTGTGATGAAGTGCAGTTTTCAACATGGAAAATCCCTGGTTGGTTATTCTGAGTTTGAGAGAAGGAAGTGAAGGACTGGATGGGTAAAGGCCTTCTGAACATTAAAGCTCATCTGTGTCTGGTACGTTATGTTTAAATAACAGCAGATTTTTAATTGCCTCCATTTTTGAGTCGATTATTCTGAGCATTTATCATTCTTGGTCTAAAGCAGCTTTCCTAGTCTGCTTTCAAATTTCTTTTCACTAATTTCCACTTGTTTGGCTCTATTTCCATAGTGTACTTTGAATTCATAATTTAGAGTTACCTTGTCTTTCCTTTTATCTATTTCAATCCTCATTGTAGACTGTTAAGGTGCACTCTCTGTAATCTACCCCCACAGTTCATCCCCCTTTGCATCCTTTCCAAGCTGAGTTCTAAGCTGTGGCTACGCGCTTCCCTCAAGTTGAGAGGAAATTTCCTTAGCCACTTGCTCCAGGTGATTTGTACGTATTTCTGTTGGGGAAGTGCCACAGTCCGTTGTTAAGGAGGATATAGTTACTGAGCTAGTCTGGTAACACACTGGATTGGAGAGCCATTGTGCTAACTCCACAGTTGTAGGCTTTGAGCGTGTGCTGTTTATTCCTCCGAGATCTTCATTTCAGTTGTATGTTTTGTCTGGGCTATAGTCTGAGGTGTAACATTTGTGGTCTTTTAAAGAAAACTGATTTGACTTTGGATTTGGTTTAGTCAATCTATCTTTTATAAAATTGCAATTTTTCCTTCATTGCAATTAAATGTGGGATTGAGAAAGGAATTTAAGATACTAGTAAGGCAGAGCTCGATAGATTCTTAATACGCAAGGGGGTGATAAGTTATTGGGAGTTGGTGGGAATGTCGAGTTGAGGTTACAATCTGATCAGCCATGATATTGAATGGCGGAGCAGGTTTGAGGGGTCGAGTGGCCAACTCCTGCTCCTAATTCATATTTATGTTTGTATTGTTACGACTGAGGCGGGAGGAGTGCACTGTTATTTCAGTCCCACTTCTCCACGGGTCACAGCACATGAATAAATTTTCCCACTTACTGAAAACAGTCAGTTAGATACTCTATTTGTCCCCAGAATAAAGCACACCAGCCAGGTTTCTTTTAATCAACAACAAAATTAACTATTTATCATAAGACCAAGTCTGAACAAATAATGAAGTAAATCTATATATGAATTGAGATGTTAAAGCTCCTTATTTTCCCTGGACCTCCTGCATGTGCACACACACGCATCCAAAAAAATAACACTTAACCAGGGAAAGAAGGATTTTGGTTTACAGTTGTTTCATAGGAATGAAAGGAATAATAAAATAACTTAGTTTGTCATGATCTGGGAGGAAGTTTTTCAGTTTGGTGAGGTGTCCCAAAGTCAAATAGTTGGATGCCACTTGAAGTCTTTCCAGGTGAGGTTGATGAACAGTTTGTGATGGGTAGGCATTCAAGGAAAATTAACTGCAGCAGGCTTCGCATGGGTCTTCCATCAGGGGTGTAGCAACAGGTGGTCTTGGGTCTTAGAGTAGCAG
This sequence comes from Heterodontus francisci, assembly GCF_036365525.1. Taxonomy (NCBI): domain Eukaryota; kingdom Metazoa; phylum Chordata; class Chondrichthyes; order Heterodontiformes; family Heterodontidae; genus Heterodontus; species Heterodontus francisci. Next base: position 28,406,972 of record NC_090413.1, read on the forward strand.
TATAGCAATAGAAGGTTTATTCAAATTTCAGGATTTCTTAAAACACAGAAGGCAACAGGAACTACACTTGATGCAGGGATTCTTCAGAGACAGGAGGCAATAGGAATCTGCCACATTTGAAATACAAGGTTTCTTCTCGAGATGCAGGATTCCTTTTACAGAGGGTCATACTTTTTCTGGGTCTTATGCCGATCTCCAGGCAAGTCAGAATAAAATTTCAGAATGCTTGCTTTTTGTCCAAACTCACCAGCTTTTTAAAGTTCTAAACTTAAGCTCCAACCTTCCTGAAACAGGTCACGTGTCTAGTCATAAATGCTCTCTTGTAGCTCTGAGGTCAAACCCCTTTGCTGGTTTCCTTGAAATTACCTGCTTTCCTGTCTTTTTACAAGTTCAGCTTTTGTTGAACTTCCTTTCAAAACATCCATAAAGTTCAGCTGTTTGCAGGTGTCACAGTGGCTACTGAAAATCCTTTTTCTGTTTTTAAAAAACACAGAATCCTAAATGTTTTTTTAATACACAAACAACATCCTTGTAACAATGTATGTTCATATGTATGATTTCTGCGTTTGTGAATATGTCGGTTGGCTTGGATGCTGCAGCACTGCATTGATACTGCCTGTTATGCTGTACCAATCTGTCATTCCAAATTCTGAATGTGGGAAATCATTTGAATGAGGGTAACTGAACTGAAAGGAGAGACTTGGGGACCAGTTGGGAGAATACTTGATTTTTGGTCTCGGGAATCCAGGGATATGGGGAGCGGGCGACAAAGTGGACTTGAGGTTGAGGATCAGCCATGATTATTAAATTGCGGAACAGACTCAAGGGGCTACGTGGTCGACTCCTGTTTCTTGTGTTTCGTTCAAAACAAAATGTCCCATGCTGATGCTAACTTTGCTCATTTCAAATCCGTCTGTTTCCTTTGTAACCTCCCACAGCTCTGAGATTTATGCATTCCTCAATTCTAGTCTCTCGTGCATTCCGCTCTTTCTTCACCAATCATTGGTGGCTGTGCGATCGAGTGCCTGGATCCTAACTCTGGAATTCCCTCCCAAAATCTCTCCTTTTAAGATGCTCCTTAAAACCCAACTCTTTGACAAAACTTTTGATTCGGTGTCCTAATATCTCCTTTTTTGGCTGTCAATTTTTGTCTGATAGCACTCCTGTAAAGCACCTTGTGACATTTTAATATGTCAAGGGTGCTATACAAATGCAAGCTGTTTGTTCCCCTTTGCTGTGGCAGCAGTGAGCGTGCTGGAATTGTGCTTTGAACCTCTGGAGAGCAATGAAGCACAATTACTCATTACTGTGCAGTGACTCTTAAACCCCCACACTGCTGGAAAGTCTTTAGTCTGTCGCTTCTCATGTCAACTTCTTTCCACAACCCCTTCCCCTCACTGGCTGTCACATTTGGGCAATACAGCAAGGACTGTTGACAGCCACCGAGCTGTTGAGGGTAGAGGAGAGTGAAAAGTCAGTTGCATTAACTTTTGTTTTCTTTACTTTCAGCTTTTGTCACTTTATTGAATGGGGATCAAGCAAACAGTGCCATTGAGATATTTCACCAATCAACGCTGCGGGATCGAGAGATTTCAGTCCAGCTGCAACCTACTGATGCTCTCCTCTGCATTGCAAATCTGCCACTCTCCTTCACTCAGCAGCAGTTTGAAGAGCTGGTGCGGCCTTTTGGGAACCTGGAGCGATGTTTCCTTGTGTACAGTGAGGTTTCTGGACACTCAAAAGGGTACGGTTTTGTGGAATACATGAAAAAGGACTCAGCTGCCCGTGCTAAATCGGAACTCCTAGGAAAACAGCTGGGTACACGAGCCCTGTATGTTCACTGGACAGACGTAAATCAACTGACTCTTGACCTCATTCATTCCAAGTGCCTGTGCGTGGACAAACTCCCACATGATTACAAAGACCTTCAGGCACTCAGTCAAGCCTTCAGCAGGATCTATCAGCCAACCTATTGTCAGGTATGAGTAATGGTCATGGGAAGCAGGTACCATCAAAGGCAAGAATGGTCTTGACTTTTTTTTTTAAACCTGTGAGTAGCAGTCACTGCATTCATTACGCTGAGCACAGTCTGATCTATTCAGGGTCCAAGGTTGCTGTTTTTGCAGAAGTTTGCTCTTGTTTCCCTTACATTGTTAGAGATAGCCACCACACATTACTTGGGATGTGACCGGAGCGGTATGAGAAACCCTGTGGAAAATGCTGCTTGTTCCCCAGTGGTTGGGGAGTTAATGCAATGCATATCTTTAATTCCCTTCTTTTCTGTTCTCTCTCAGAAGCATTCACCCCCATTCACTTTTTGGCTATCTTGACCACTGATGATCATCACTTGTTTGTTAATAGATGTATGTGTCAGTTAGTCTTGAACTAGAATATACAGTCACATTGTTGTATATGTCGCATATGAACTGCTGTGCATGTTGTGGTGATAGGCTTACACTTTTGTTTTGCTCCTATCTTCTTGGGCACCCCTCTCCACTAGCCTGTGGATTTCCTGGACCACAAACTTTTGCTGTGTTTCTGCTCTTTAATTCCTTTAGGTGTTTTATCCTTCTTGGATATGAATGCCAAGAAACCTCCTCAGTAAAGCTATGCTCGAAGTTTACTTTGTTTACTGTACTGCTATTTCTATGCAAATTTCAACCTTTTTAATCATGAAAGTGAAGATGTGGCATTTCGATTCCCAAGTCTTGTCTTATACTGATGTTTCTATTCTGATGCTATTCTGTTACTCTAATTTGTAACATAAACTGAAGTCTATTTTGCATGGTAGTAAGTGGAAGGAGCTGGTGTGTGGGAGCTGATCCCATTATAAGCCAGGAATTATAATTCAGTTATGATTTATTGTGCCCATCGGAGGGGTTCTGCTGCAGGAAACGAAAAGCCTGTTAAGTCTGTTTGTCAGGACCACTGACTCCACTAGTCAGTCAGTTAGTTGGTGCTTGACCATGCATTCTGTCATATGCAGCAAGATTGTGCAGGTTTCTGATGACCTGCTTCCTGCATGTTCCAAATGCTGGTGGAACAATATTTTGATTTATTTATTATCGACTAGTGACTTGTCAGCTGCTAGTTTTGCAGTACTTATTTCAGGCCCTGAGTCTTGTGAAATGGTTTGAGTTGCTGAACAGCTAGATGTTTAATACTGATTTACTATATGCTGTCTTGTGACGTGGGGTAGGTTGAATTTGAAGAACTAATTTGTTCCGAATTGCCAGACATCATGAAATGCTCTCCAGAAACTTTTATGGTTCATTTTAGTTGCACGTTGGTGTTTTCGTTCTCTATTGGTTAGAGACCACCTGGGCAGTAAGTACTTCATGTTGAACTCTTCCCTTACTGAAAGTGTGCAACATTATGGGGTGTATTGGCCACAGCTGACTGTTCCACACCATTGATATGAATTTGAACAATCAGGGGAATTGCTCCATCTTAATGCTGGAATTAATGCGCTGCTTTGGTCACAAAGGAGCCCCCTCCAGGACACCCCACAATTCAACATCAGTGACTGAAAGCTTAGGGGTTTGGAGGAGGTTTATAAAAATGGAGAGATTTAAATAGAGAATTTCAACGCGTTGGAATCTCCTCTGAGAAATGTCTATTCTCAGGCTTAACACTTACTATAGACTTCAAGAATGTGGTCCACTGTGTTAAAAGGTCCTGGAGAGCTGCTGCTATTAGGCACTGTAACTGTTCTTTACAGTGTTTGGGAGTAAGTGGCAATCTGCCTCATTCTTGCCTTGGGTTGGCAGAATGTACGACTTGGCAGCAGGATATTTGTTTCAGTCTGTCCAAGAATTGCCTTCATTCCTGAAAGCATTGCAGATTACAAACCGTTATAAACTTTATTCTGCTCCTTTCCTCTTTGCGCCAGGGCAGGCTCGTTGTGATGCTCAACACAGTCCAATAGACAGAGGCTGCATCTGTGAAACTGAAATCCAGCAAAACTGTGCTGTAAGAGGGAGGGGAAGCTCTTCACAACTACCTTGATTGTCCATCTGTTGATATTTGTTTGCTTATCTTTTTCTCCCCCTTCAAATCCATTGCTTCCTCAATCACATATGTCCTGTGCCCCCCTCTCATGCAGCTGGCTCAGGGACCTGATGGGCAATTTCGAGGCTTTGCAGTCGTGGAATATGAAGCTGCGGATCAAGCAGAGGAAGTGCAGCAGGAGACGGATGGGCTGTGGGTTGATGGGAACCACGTTCGGGTCTCATTCTGTGCACCTGGACCCCCAGGACGGAGTATGCTTCCAGCCCTGATAGCAGCTCAAGCTATGGTGAGGCCTTATTTTAATTTTTAATGTACAGATTTCAAGCACCAGATAGCCACGACCTCTGTTCGAAGTATAGACTGTGCAAGACTCTCAAAAATCTTAACTGGCTTTCAGCAATGGTAGTTTGGAGTGCAAAGAACAATACTAGAAAACAATGGAGCAGTAAGACGTTACTTGATCACAGTGCCCACCATGTTTGAGTAGCCATTTAGATGAGGTATGAGAGCAGAATGTGCCGGTGGAACTGGACTTCTCTACATCTTCATCTCTTATTTTTTCGGAGTGGTGTGGGGGGTGGTGGTGGGGAAGAGAGCAATCCTGTGGTCATTAAAAGAAGACTGCCGTACAGTCTCTGAATATTCCATGGAGTATTGCTTTTAAGTGCAAAGCTCACTGTTACTCGCTTATTTTAGTCATTAAATCTTGTCTTCATTTGTTTTAATTCTTCTTGTAGGCAATGAACCGTGGAAAGGGTCTTCTCCCAGAACCGAATCCTGTGCAGATTCTGAACAGCCTCAATAATCCAGCAACGCTGCAGCTTCTCCTAAATCCGTTAATTCATGGAGGCACAGGCGCGCAGCAGGGTGAGAGCAGGGTGCACGAGCTGCAGTGATTAATATGTCTTTATTCCTAACCGGTTTATCTCCCTTGGTTACTTAGTGTGTCAGGATCCAATGGTGGCAGGTTACACTGGAGCTACACAATCTGCACTAACTGTCACCATAATCTGTTTACAAAGAATTTCCACTGCAACTGATCACTTAGGCACTTTCAGTGTTATATGTTGTAAGTCATATCAAGAAATGTGTGCATAAGCCAGATTTTAATGTGTTGGATCTGATTTTTTGTTCAATTCTCAAAATCTTTCCTCTTGCTGTCCCGTGTAAACATAAGATCAAGAGTAGGCCTATCAAGCTGACCTCCTTAGACATGGTAACTTTATAATTTCAGTTCCTTGCCTTTTTCTATTTCAATGCTTTCTGAATATTTCTATTGCACGTGCAGTGCAGAAGTTCATCTTTAATCCTTAATCTTCCATTGCTTTGTTTGGTTGATTTGGTGCACAGTTATGATGTTTAGCTGTTGTCCTGACCTTTATACCACTGCTAAGATCAGGTACTGTCCGTTGGGAAGTGCTTGAAGTCAAATAAAAAAAAAATCTTGAGAATTAGCAATAGGTGTTGTTGCCTCTCCCTGGTTGCTCTTGAGAAGGTGGTAGTGGGTCTTTTTCTTGAATTGCTGGAGTCCATGTGATGAAGTTGCTCCCACAGAGGGAATTCCTGGATTTTGACATGGTGATATAAGTCCAAGTCAGGATGTTGTGTGACTTTATTTTATTTAGAGATACAGCACTGGAACAGGCCCTTTGGCCCACCGAGTCTGTGCCGACCATCAACCACCCATTTATACTAATCCTACACTAATTCCATATTCCTACCACATCCCCACCTTTCCTCAATTCCCCTACCACCTACCTATACTAGGGGCAATTTACCTATCAACCTGCAAGTCTTTGGCTGTGGGAGGAAACCGGAGCACCTGGTGAAAACCTACACAGTCACAGGGAGAACTTGCAAACTCCGCACAGGCAATACCCAGAATTGAACCCGGGTCGCTGGAGCTGTGAGGCTGAGGTGCTAACCACTGCGCCACTGTGCCGCCCTTGGAGGAAAACTTGGAGTTGGTGGTAGTTCCATCTGTCAGCTGCCCTGTCCTGCTAGGTGGTCGGCGGCTTGATGTGGCAAGTTTGCAGTGCCAAATGTTCTAGATCAGAAAAACAAGCTTTTTGATACTAGGGGAGCATCTTGTGCTCTCAAAGCTTCTTTACAAATTAGTGCAAAATAGTTTTTCAGAGTTTCTGATACAATCACCTAATTTTTGAATATTTGAAAACATTTTCTTTGTGATTAAATGTTAACTTTAGCTGTGGGAATTATGAACAAAAGATGCTAACCATAATCTTTATTTTCTTCAGGAATTTTGGGAGCTGCCCCTTCAATGCCTCTGCTGGGGAATCCTGGATTAAGTGCAGCCCTCTTACAATTGGTTTTACAGAGCCAGAACCCAGCACAAACCCAGGTAAATCTCCAATTACACATGCAAGTAATTATAAGCAGGCTGGGGGGAGGGAGGTTGTGTCTTTGCTTTGAAGCTACAGCACAAGCCAGTCAGTGGGTGACCAAAGGAAGTACAATTGTCTTTGAAGGCTTTGTGTTTTCAATGAGCTTTTTCTTGCTCCTCCCTTCTGTGCCCTCTCGTAGAAGAGCAACCCTGAGCTATTTTCTCTCTGGTATGCTGCAACTTTAAATGCCACTGCTGTCAGATCAATGTTACGGGCAGTCACGGAAATTAAGCACACCAACTTCAAACATGGTTTCATCAGACTTTTCCTATTCTAACAATCCTTGAGAAACCTTTGTCCAGTTACTGGCACTCTTTGACCTGCCTTGTTCCTGTGCTTTTAGAGGTTAAAAATGATGCTTGTTATGAAACGAATGGAAATGTGCAACTGCACAATTCTGCTTCTATTGATCCAGTTGCATCCATTCCCCACCCCCACCTTTTTTTTTTTTAGTTTCCATGTGTTTGAAATGGCTGCTGAGTGATTTACAGGCCAAGCGCAAAATGTTAAATTCAACTCTCAGATTGATGATCTGGACCAGAACACTGACCAGAGCTACATATCCACCAGAAAGCGGGGAGGGTGAAACAGTTAGACGCAAGATAGCTAGTTGCTGCTTGATGAAACAGATATGTGTAAACTGGATAATTAAACAGTTTTGTGTATCAATTAGACTGATATACTACCCTTAGTTGTAGGAAGATTGTCCTGCAGATTCCTGTCCAGTGTGTGAGTAAAGTCCCTTCTTAATGTGATGTAAATAGGATATGTTGTCCCCCACCCATTGTTTCTACATTTGAGTTTAGTCTCTTGGTATGTAGAGATCTGCCAGAAGATTCCCAGCAGGCTGATTAGTGTCTGAATGAGCAAGATGGATTAAATGTTTCAGGAGTGACCATTCAGCAGAATGCACATATTCCAACATAACATTTTAGACACAGTCCTTCAGGAATGTTAACGCTACCCTTTTTCAAATGTTGAACAATCTGGGCATCTCCAACATTTGCTGTTCCCTCTCCAAAAATAAACTGGGGAGAGATCAAACGGTGCTGATAGAATGAGGCAACGGTTTCTTTGATGTTTAGGATGTCCTGATTCTAAATTCAGACACTCATCTACCAACCAACCCCCCCCCCTCCCCCCCCACCCGCCGTGCTAGATCTATGCCATTTACAATAAAATTTCAGGGTAAAAGCAGTCACCCATGCTACATGTGTTCATGAGGAAGTTTAAAATGTTTAATGCAGTGTGCAGTGTCCTTATTGATCTTCAGATAAGGGAGGCAAGCTCAACTTGTATTGATAGTCCTGTAAATTCCCGCATTTATAAATTATACAGAAATTAGTGTAGCAAAACTAGCAACACGTGCCTTGCATGAGTAAAGATGTACTGTGCCAAAATGGATAAATTATCCATTTGTTGCTTGCTTTTGCTCCCACCTCCTTACACACTTACTACATTTTGCAGCTATGTTTTTTAAAAAAAGATCTCTTTCTGACATCAGTTTTTTTTTAGTTTTTCATGAGTGGTAAATTTCTTGGAACGCGTAGAGATTGCTCATTCTGAGACTGGTTAAATGCTGTAACATCTGTAATATATCTATAAAGTTTACAAAGATTCCCTCTTTTCCCCCCCCCCCCCTAACTTTCTCCTCTTTGAAATCATGCTGCAACACGCATTTTAGAGTCGCTGGTTAATCTACAGGTATGAGCTGTGATGGTGAGTGTTGACAAAGCACGAGCCCAACTCTGGACTTACTGGACATGCACTTTTTAGCCTGGTCACTGGCAGTTTTGGATTGTGTTCTGTTAATCCTCCTTGTTATCTGAAATTCACACAGGCTGACAATTGAAGCTGTGACATTCTGGTCTGCATGTACTTAAACACCAAATCAGTGGGGGAGAACTTGGTTAGATGGATGATTCCCGAAATCTCATCCTCTGTCTCAGCAGTTGTCACTTACACCATAGTCTCCATTAACACGTGGAAAGTATTGGTTCAGTAAAATTAACATTGCCGTCTAATAATCTTGAAGATTTGAATGTTTCAGAGCTCACCTTGAGCTGGTGTTGAAGCACATGAGTCACCATGCATTTTCCTATTGGCTAATTTTAATGAGCAAGTGCTGGTGGGTGTTGAAATCTGTGTGGAATGGCAGATTGTATATGTTAGTATAAAATGTTAAAACCCTGTGTTTCTTAAAAATTCAGTATGATTATAGCTCAAGCATTCAGTAGTTATACAGTATGTACAATGATACTTCTATCAGAAAATGGTTTTACTTAGGGTGATATAAGTATTTCTTCATTCCCCAAGTAAATTCAAAGGCCAGTTTGACGATATCTTGAAAAGGCAACAAGCTGACTTGTTTTATTCTTCCTCACACTTTCTCCACCTTCAGGGTGGGAGGGGAGATTGGAAATCTTTTCTCACTTTTTATCCAATAATTAAAACTCAGTCTCCAGGTCAGATGCAGAGATTGCTCACCTGCGCGTGTGTTGACCTCAAAGCAGTTTACCCAAGTGTGACTTTTCTGCTGGCTTGCTGCCTGAATAAATCATGAGGACCATCAGATTGCATCAGCTCTTCTACAAAGTCAAGTCAGAGACCACCTTGAGACCTTGCATAAAGGCTTTCTTGTGAATTAAGTGTTTGCAAGGTCCTTCTAAGTGATATGTGACTGTGTTACTATGCAATTGCTGCCTTTTGTCATTTTGCTGCTTACTGAGATCATCTCAGCCTGAAGTTATCATGCTGCAAGTTGCCCAATAAATTTATAGTTGAAACTTATTCTCATTTCCTTACTTTTCTGAAGACACTAGCCTATCTGTCTTAAAAATCTTTTTGTTCAATAATGCAGTGGAATGATCCCAGACCTACATTCCAATTACAGAATTACTGGGGAATTGTGATAGAGTAGCTGCTACTACTGAGTGAATTAGGGGTCACTCTGTTAATCCCACCACTGTGGATTAAATTTCCTTAAGGAAGCTAGTCTAGAATACACAAACTCAATTCACTCACGACCCTTTTAACCAGTGTCAGAAGAAAGTTGTTTGCATTTTCTGGAATAATATGTAAGCAGTGCTCCCTAGCAACCAGAACCCTAAATCCTAATGAACTGTCAGCACCCACCATGCTGAAAACCATCTGCAGCTGAATGCTTTCAGGGGGCTGCTGTGTTTTTTGAAATTTGGGCCCAGTCATTCCTAGGAGCTCTCGTTTTTTATTATATAGTTTTAAAAAAAAAAATCTTGTTTCTGTATTGAATATTATGTCATTGCAGAAAACAGGCAGAGGTTCCTTTTCATATTTCTGTTTTTGGCACCGTTACTTACTGTGTATTGTCAGTTCTCACTGAAACTAGCAGTGCTCTAGTTCAGTATTTATATCCTGACAATTGAGCAAGTGTATGTAAAATTTATTGAAGTCCATAGTTTTTAAACTTGTTTTTCCTACCCTGCCCATCCTTGTTTTCCTCTCCTGAGATTAGTAACTCACAGATATAGTTACACTGGCAGCTGCCAAGTGGCTGTTCTTCATGTGAGAGTCTAGACAATGAATGTTAGCAAGTTAGAGGGGGCATCGCAGCAGCACTTGATCCTTGTGTGAGATGCACAAAATGTAGCATTTCTGTTGCTACTGCTGCACATAGGAGGGATGGAACCTGGATTCTTCCTGACTTTATAGCTCAGGACCACAATCAGGTACTGGATATATCACCACATGTTGGGAAGTTTAGGAATGGTGCAATGGACTGTATTTTGATAGTGTAGTGCTAAAGCAAACAGCTAGCAGGTGACCAGCTCACATACATCAGTTAAATGGTTGCCTTGAGGGCAATGTGGCAGGACTCCAACAAAATGCTAGAGGAGGAGAAAGTTTGAGACTCTAATATTTTACCTGAGAGTGAAACTATATAGTTTCAGATGGGACTTTATGGTTAAAAGTCTGCCTCATGGCATGGACTCGATGGGCCGAATGGCATCCTTTTGTGTAGTAATTGACTTTACATGCTGGATTTAAAGAGTGTCAGTCTCTTAGTTAGTGAAATAATGAATATGACTCTTGCTTTCAGGATTCATAGGGAGCTGACTAGTTGATTGGGACCTATTAAATAAGGTGGCTTTTCTCCTGGCACTGTGGAATTTGATAGCTTTTACTATTGCACTTTTCTGTTGATCTATTCATGTAATGACTGACCTTTCATTCTCTACTGCACCCCCCTTTTCCTCTCTACACCTGTTGTGCCCTAGAATGCTTTACCTGGGAATCCAGTTTTTCTGCAGAATCTGGTTCGGTCCCAGCTGATGCAAAATAAGGAGAACCAGGCATTCCTCAATGTAAGTCCTAGATTGTCATACTAGGGTTTGCCTTTCTACTAATTTTGGCCTTGCCGTACAATTTTAAGTGGTGGCTGATAAATTCACTTATTTGTTGCAATAATCAGAAAAATGAATTCTAGATTCTGAGCAACACTATTACTATGACTGAGAATGAGCTCGTTGAGGCTGTTGGTCGGCAATGGTGATTAATCAACATATTCCCTTTATACTGTTTAAAAAATATGGAGTGTTTTATTTAACAAAAATTAGTCAAGTCTTTCTGATCTTGAATCAGTGCAGTTGTCTAGTTCACACGTTGTCATTCATAAAAAAAAGTAGAGGAGGCACACTATTTGTGAGCTTGTCTTTCGCAGGGCTCTACAGGATTCCATTGAAGTATAATAGGCTGCCTGGCATGTGAAATTAATTTGGTTTCTGTTGCCTTTCTCCCCTGGTTTTTAATCTTGCTCTGCCTCTTTTTATCTGTTTCTCCCTCCACTTGTACATATTTAGAATCCATTTCACATTACAGGTGCAGTTTACTCGCACTAAAAAAGATGAACGTGACTGTGATCAAACTGTAAGAAAAAAATTAAAAATTACACCTGAGTAACCCCTGCTTTCAATCATGAGAAACTAATTTTTTGTGGAAAAGCTTGCAGGAGAGGAACTAATAGTGGCATTGTGCCCACTACCGATGGACATCAGGCCACGTTTTATTTCGATAACATTCAGGGTCTCTGCTGCTTTATAATTCTGTGGCTCTGGAATTTTGCCCCACTTTGTCTCTCCCTGTGTCCTCACCCCCGCCCAGCCACTACTACTTTTGTTTTCTAGCACCAGGTTGTTCCCATCCCCCTTTTTAACAGTTGGAACCAGTGCTTGGTGTTTGGAATTAGAATGGTGTCACTTTACACCACTTAAATCCTGTCAGTTTGCACTTTTCTTATCCATGCATTTCATACCTTGCACCCTTGGCCCTTGTTAATCCCCACCCCCGTATGACTTTTGTTCCATAATCAGCTGGATTTGCAGAAGCTGGTTCCAGTTTAGTAAATTAAGCGTGAAAGATGAAAAGTGCCTGTGGCGTAATGAACTACAAGTCAGTAGCGGCTTATCCATGTCTGCTGTTTGAATTCAGATTCTCAGGACATAGCCGTCCGTGAACTGGCTCTATTTGCGGGGCTAAATCCTTCTCCCATTGAGAGAGAAATTGTCTGCCAGATTTAGTAGTGTAAATACGGACATCAGTCTCCTGGATCCAAATTTAAAGGCTGACGATATAAAAGCAACTGAGTGGGATTAAATCAGTATCATTCAGATTATCGTTGATTTCTTGCTGGGCTACAGTTTAATAGGTGTTGATCTCTTTTGAACTTCATATAAGGAACATTGACAATGAATATAGATTGGTTACTCAGCTCTGGAGGGCACCATAACTGAGGCCAAAGTACATCTGCACTTTCCAGCAGGGGTTGCTAGGTCAGGAGTTCTGACTGAAGAATGTAGAATGAATAAAAGGTGAGTGGATAAGGAGTTCCCACAGTTACAAACTTCTGAAAAGATTGAGTTGATCAGAAGGCTCAGCCATTCATTTTAATGTGAATGTGTGGAGATGTTGGGAGGAGAAACCAATATTTGGTACAAAGAAAAATAAAGCTTTGAGCAGCAATGACAATAGTTGTGTCAAAAAAAAGGTCTTATTGCTGTTGGCTGGAGGGGAGAGAGATTAGAGTCTACAAGTAAGAGGCGCGGTGTTTTGGACAAATGAGATTGGGAGTTGTTGGGAATTTCTCGTTACTGGATTATACTTTATGCTGTGTTCAAGTAATTGGCACAGCCCTGCATTTATTATCCTGCTAACCAATTAAACAGAGTAATTACATGACCAGGTACAAGAATGGCATTGTCTGTATATGTGTGTGTGTTTTCAGAAGCCTGGAATTCTGGGCGAATCTCCTCTTGCAGCTATGCAGCAAAACCCAACAGGACTTGGTGCCCCTCCACAACCAGGAAAGGGACTTCTTGGGGATTCGCCCACAGGTATGTATAATTCTGTAACAGGGCTGCAGTCGCAGGAACCCTTGAACCTTTTCCCACTTTGCACATGCATCTCCCGTACCTTCCCTTGTCAGCTATTGTAATCTCAGCTGTGTTCTGGAGGAATGCTGTATCTGATTTAAATAGAGCAGGGTTGCTCACTAATCTTTTGAGTATCAGAATCAAACTGATTAGTTTCTCATTGGCCACTGCTGATGAGTTACTGATCTGAAGTTGAGGTTCCCATTTGATGGGATTAAATTAAAGCAATTAAAACTAAGTAATTTCTCTAGCAGACGATAGAAGGGAAAGCTGGAGGACCAGTACTCCTGTTAAATAGGTATGTTTTAATGGGTCTGTCTTTCTCGCTGTGTGCTAACTCCTTCGCAATAGCACTCCCTTGCCACCTGGAGAGCAGTGGAAGGGGAGGGGATCAGTGCTGTATCCAGCTGGACAGGCTGTGAATGAGGAATCCGAGGCCCATGAAGATGGAGCTCTCCCAATGCCTCCGGGACAAGGGGAATATGCTGCTCAGTCCAGCGGCCATGTCAGATATCACAAAGATGCAAGATGTAGAAGACTTTTTAATCTGCTGAGCGTTTCAGATGGCACTGATGTTGAATAAAGCAGACAACTGATTGAACTCAGATTGGGTTGTTGCTGTTGTAATAACTAGAAGTAATGCAGTTTATTTTATATCTTTTTTACATTTTTCTCTTTACCAAACATTACTTTCAGCCTCAAATTGCATAGGATCCATAAAGTCAATCCTCTGCCTGTCTTCACCAATATCTGGTATTTCAGAAGTAATCTCAAGTTGGTCTATCTTTACCTGCTTCTCTTGTCTGAGGACCGGCTTTAGGTTGACACCTTCCAGCGACCATCAGCAAGATGCATCCCTCCTGTTCATTATTGAGATTTTTCAGTTGTGCTTTTAAACTCCAGGGGACTTTGCCTCTTGTAGATAGGTGTTGCTGCCGTGTACAGTGGCCCAGTGCAGAATGGGTTTTAACCAGCATTGGGGTGAATTACAGAAGTAAGACTTCCACTATATTATTACAATTATGAATAGATGTCACACTAATTTCCCCTGTTGTGTTCCGGATTAGATGACAATACAGAACTCTGATTAGTAGAGGATGGTTTGATTCAACAGTTACCTTTTGTTTTGGTAGGGATTTCCATCTTAAAAGTGATTTTAATGAAAGTATCTTCTCACTGTTGCTCTTTGTGCCCCTTGCAGGTCTAAATTCTGAGATAGCACAGTCCCAGATGAAGCTGCCTATGATGCCAATGGGGGCGATGCAATCCCAGCAATATCTTGGACAGATGTCAGCAGACATGCAGGAAATGATGGAGAATCCATCACATTCTCGGCAAGTTACTCCTCCTCCAGTTACTCCGGCTCCTCTGCAAGGAATCCCCACATCTATCCTCGGCTCTGTGCTCAGTGATTTGAAGAAACAGAGGAAACAAAACATGTCACAAATGGCTGAACCAGTCTCCACATCTGGGGTGAGAGGCCAAGCTTTAAATGTTTGAGGGATCACACTGGACTTTCTCTTTCTACAGTATCATTGACAATTCCTTACAGCTAATTGTTTAGTCAGTTAGTGTGTGCTTTTTTTGACGTTTACAAAATTTTGATTGGGAGTGAGTGAAGTACAAGCATAGAGTTTGGATTGTGAATATCAACTGAGACTCGAAATTTAAATGTATACTGTTAGTGCGATCTAAGTTTTTTTTTTAATGGTTCACATTCCATATACCATGGTTGATTTAAAATTAAGTTAGGCTTGTGTTTAAAATGCACAATTAAAACTACATTTTTGGGAGAAAAAGCTGCTTTATTGTAATTGCCACCAGAACGATGATCTCGCAATAGAAACTGTATGCAGACAGCTAACAAGTAGCAAAGTTAGTGTGTGTGGCTCTTGGGCAATGTTACTGAGATGTAGCATGGCTCATTTTGCAATTTTCTCTTTCTTTATATATTAAAAAAAAAGGCCTCCCTCTGAAATATCATGGGCGATGTAAGAATTTGTAGGAAGAGGATGAAGCTGCTTGGACTAGCTAACTACCGCTTTCTGAATGGAATCATTGCTCTGATTGTACAACTGAACTTCAACCCGCACACCCCAGCCACTACTACAGTGCATCAGTTTCTTGATTCTGTTTGCATTTTGCTTCTGGCCAGATTTGGTGCCAAAATCATGTCTGCAATGAGCTAAACTGAATTTCCATCAGATCTTTTACTGAAGGTCTTGGTTATGAAGCAGACTGAGATCACCAAGTCCCCTTTGTCTTTATTATCTTGGGGCCTAGCTCCACGAGATAAATGTTTTTCTGTAGACCCATCTCCTGACTATGTAACAGTATCGAGCTGGCGTAGTGTGAGTGCCTCTTGCAGGTTAATATGTAGTCTTCTCTCTTCTCCCCCCCCCACCCCCAGCATTTCTCCTATCTAACAGTGGAGCAGGGCGAGGTGGTGGACAGTTAAAACCAAACTGTGCTGCTTTAAGAGCTCGAGTTCATGTAAAGTGGACTGTCCTGACCAACTTATTTAATGGTAACCAGAGGATTTACTACATTTTGGGAGTAAGCGGTATCACCATAGGACAATTCCTGATCTACATTGGACGTTTATTCTGTTTTAGGATGGCACGGTAGCCCCATGCCAATTCATCTATTGGGCCAGGTGCCTCTATATAAAGAGGGAGGGAGAGCAAATTTGTCTCTTTCAGGCAGTGTGATTAGAAAAAGCCTAGGAGTATGGTGCCTAGCTGGGGTAATTCAGTGTTTCTGGTGAGAACAATGAGGGGGAACTCTGTGCTGCAAATAATGTACTGCCACTTTTATGTTGCAGCCATCTCTGTTGGGAGAACCACCAAAAGACCTTAGGATCCCTCAGAATCCATATCTCAATCTGCGAAGTGTGTTCCCTGTTAATCTGCCTGGTAAGGAGTTGTCTGTTAGCTCGATGTTACTTGGGTTTTAAGGGTGAAGGGAAGGGGTAACGTATGAAATGGCATTGTGTTGTATTTTCCCCTTAACATAGTCCGCAATGAATGTGAAACCGAAGATTGAAATTTTCTTTGTTTAAACCGCAGCCTTCTGAGCCTCCATTCAGAGGCTAAGCTCTGACTCTAGCCTTGATGGAAATTCATCGACATAATTGTGCCATGAACTGGGAAGATATGAATTAGTGCTTTGATTTCCTTCTTGGTCCTGACCTCTGCCTCTAAGAATGATGGGAAATTGCTGGTTAAACAGCTCATCGCAGTGCAGTCTAGCCAGTGCTCCCACCAAGCGCTCTCCTGTGCTCCCCAATCTCTTTCCCTGACCAATATCTATCCTGGTCTTTGCCTACCCATTTACATCACCACCCCCACACCCCAACCCCTACACCCTCCACAGGTGTTGTGTTCTGTACATTCACACTGTAAATTGGTCACCTTGCCATGCGAACCTTCACTTGTTTTTTAAGGTATTGAGCACTCCTAGGAGATGGGAATGGAATTGCTTGTCATGGGGATTGTGACTGGTATGGAAAGAATTCAGTCCAAAAAAGCTACAACTCCGCCTCAGCTGATATTCAAAGTCTACTCTCCCTCATTGGTTAATGTTACTGGTTCTTAAATACTACAGCAAGAGATGGTATAATGTCTCTGGGAACTGGCTAATTGGTCAGTATTTGTAAACTGCATATGGAGAAGGTGGGTGAGAGTGTAGGTTCTGCTTTGTGGTGCATTATGTTGACCTATTGAAGAACTATATGCTCACAAGTTGTTCTTCATAATTCTGTTACAAGTGGAGTTTCTATTCTGATTTTGCGATTTTAATCTTCCGTTAATATGAAGTGTTTAGTGGGATGCACTGACTGAGGGGCAAGCAGTGGTCGAGATTAATTGGTCCATGTGTAGAGAGCCCACAGACACAGTAATATTTGTTGAGTATACAGCTCCAGGGTGTCAGGTGGACAGGGAAAGGCAAACACAGTGATCACTGGAGAACAGCAAGCTATGTAATAGTGTGATAGGCTGCAGCTGTCCCTCTTCCTCTGCCTCTTTACCTTTCTGGCACGTGCTTCTCCGCGCCGCTCCCCTCAGGCCCCCTGTGCCCAGATACATCAGTTGCTTCAACGGTTCATGTGTCCGGTGGAATGTAATGAGTCGGGTTAAACGTGTATTCAATGTGTTTTTCTTTATCGAATTTTAACCTGAACGAGATTAAATAGGTTACGATGAATCTGATAGCTGTATCTAAAAGAAACAAACAGTCACTATACTTGCTAAGCATGGTGCCTTAAATATCCATGTCAAAGCTTATAACGCAGCTACATGCCATTATGTTATCGGGATATATAGTGCCATTAGACCTGAAAATGCTCTTTTTCTCTGACAGCCAATGCCAGCAACTCCATGTCCTATGGCCATAGTACTGGTCTTCTGGGAAACTACCCCAGTTCCAGCTCCAGAGTTCAGCAGGGATCTGGCCTCAGTGACTATCCAGAGTCCGGAAGCAGCCAGTTGGGTTATGGCAATTTTGAAAGTTATGACAATTACAGTCACTCTTACAGGGACTATGAGCAGGTATGTTGGAAATGTGCTTTGTTAGCAGTTTGCAATGCTGTGATTGGGTTTTAGTGTAATTGGGCTTGTCCCTTTTCCTGAATAGTTCGCTGCAGGCAGCCCTCATTCTGAATTCTTTTCACCACAAAGCTGGAATTTGCTGGTGGTAGTGTTACTGGGTAAATGTGGTGTTTGTCCGCTGATGTTACCAACTTTCCAGACTCAGTCGCCTTCTGCAATTTCAGGGAACTGGTCCACTATGTAATCAGTTTGTTTACAGCAATCCTGAAACAGGAAATGACATTGAATACTGATGAGATTGAAATACCACATTCGACAACAAGATACTGAGAGTAATGAGACTGGGGAGGCAGGTCACTTCCAATGTTATAATACTATGGAAAAGTACTTGTCTTTTTATTTAAAAAAAAAACTAGGATTTGGTAATATATTGCTAAAATATATATTCTGAGCGTTTTCTAATGCACGAGAATATTTCACTACCGTACTGAGGGAATGCTGCACAGTTAAAGGTGCCGCCTTTCAGATGAAACCTGCCCTCACAGGTGGACATAAAAGATCCCATGGCACTATTTGTATTAAAGCAGAATAGTTCCCTTGTATTCTAGCTAATATTAATCCCTCATCCAATTGTACTAAACAGATTAGTTGCTTATTTGTCTCTGGTGTTTGTGAGATCTTACTGTGCATATTTTCTGCTAGTTGCTGTACAGTGCTGGAACATCTGAGTTTGATCCTTGTTCTAGGCTTCTTCCTCCATTGGTCTCTGCTGGAAAGTGCCTGTGTAGTTCGGGTAGGGTTGGGTTGCCCATCCATGTACAATAAATTGCCAGCCTCTACTATGACACTCTCAAAGAAGAATGACGAACTATACCCCAGCAAAAGTTCAAGTACCACTGAAGGAAAAGGAGAAAACTGACATTATAATTTTAAATTAACTTTCTAATTTTATGTTATCAGGAAAGAGAAATGGAGCGCTACCCACTATCGCGTAATTCTGGGCTTAGAGGGTACAGTCGTGACAGAAACGAGGTAAATCTTATAAAGAAAATTGAAGATTAAACATCCTAGTAGAGGCAGCTGTAGTATAAATGTTTGAAAGGGTTAATGTCTGGGACAGAGAGTAACACCTCCCACTGTGATGTAAGAGATGACATGGGAGAGAGACTTCTAGAAGAGAAGCAGCATGGCTTTAGTTGAGTTAGACATACTTATGTAAAGCTGTATATAGTTCTTTAATAGGTAATAAACTAGTTATTACAACTTACCAAAGGCTCAGGAATCTCTCCTAGCTAGACAAAGCAAACATACAACAGCAGCTGGATGCTTGGAGACTGTACGTTCTCGGGATACGTTAGCTACATTTACAGGCCAGATGTTCTTGCATTCCTTCTCCAGACTACAGAGTTAATTCTGTTTTACCAGGACAGTAGTTAGGCATCCATGTTTGATCTTGGTACACTGGGTAAACAAGGGACAAAAACAGCTGGGGTTCATGCTCTTTGTTAGTGTCCTGCATGGGGAGGGACTGAGTTTAGTTTAGATGCTGTGAAGGTTGAATAGCTGTGACGTGAGGTAGGTAACTGGGAAGTAACAGCAGAGAAGGGCCTTGATGAAAGTTTGTCTCTACAGTTAAATGAATGATCTGATTGAGGTTTGTTCCTGACTAGGAAAGGGAGCTGGAGAGGTACTCAATGTCCCGTGACCCTGGCCTAGGAGGAATTGGGGGCTATGGGCGTGATCGAAATGAGGTACGTTTTACAAAGGGATTCCATGATTAGAATAAAGCATTCGAAGTAACGTACTAACTGATTCATATCTTGCTCTTTTGGGACTATACGTTACTAGATTCAGCCGTGAGTCATTACAGTTCCTTTCACTAAATACAATTCCAAGCAGAGTGCATCAGAGTGGAACAGTTCAGTGACGGTCAGTAGTTACCACTTCCAAGAGCTGCAGCAGTGAGCAATGCAGACTCCAATATTCCCAGCTCAGTCACCAGCTTGTGCTGAGTTTGCTGATATCCATCAGGCAGGGATTGGCAAACTACAGTTGTCCTCAGCACACTGAGCCAAGAAGGGTCAACAGTCACGCAGGGGCTGGCATTTGTGATTGTTATTCGATGACAGCTGCTGCAGTGAGATTGGCCAGGATGGAATCAGGTTTGGTTAAGATGCACTATGAAGTTGATTAGCCTGTCAACACTTGCTTTGTGTAATGACCAGTTGGACAAAGTACGGGGTGCCAGTGGAATCTGTCATATGATGCCCCAGTAAGGAACTAATGCCCTTAAAAGGGAAAATATTGTCGAGAAAATCCAAGTTCACTGAGGCTTTCTTTGTTAGGAAAGGGAGCTGGAACGATACCCGCTACTGCGCGACCCTGGACTTGGAGGGTACGGATCTGATCAAAATGAGGTAAAGATTAGAATAAAGAACCTTTCAAGTTATCCACCAGGTTCAGGATTGCTAATTAAAATAAAATTTCAAGCTTCTGTGTTTAGTACAGGACATTAGTAACAGCTAGCAATCAGATGAGCACATGCACTGTGTAGAGCCATACAGACCTGTTCCAGGTTGATCCTTGGTCTGAGTTTGCTTGGCTAAGAGGAGCCAGCATT
The DNA here is from genome assembly GCF_036365525.1 of Heterodontus francisci. Lineage (NCBI taxonomy): Eukaryota > Metazoa > Chordata > Chondrichthyes > Heterodontiformes > Heterodontidae > Heterodontus > Heterodontus francisci. The sequence goes on from NC_090413.1 coordinate 28,426,965, forward strand.
TAGGATTCTCTAAATAGTCTTTACCTTCAAATTAGGGCTGAGTTTGGACAAATCAAGCTTTTACTCTGGATCCCTATCTAATGTCTCTATGTCAGTTCCCTGAGGTCATGTTTGGCTACAGTCCAGTCCATGGCCAAAATAACCTGCCAATAATTGTCCAGGTTTATATATGAATGGCCAGGGGCAAGGCATCAGTGGCAACATAGGCTGGTAAAATTCCCCCTTGAGAGAGCAGGAGCAATGTGAAGTGAAGTTTAAGCCAGCTGAGTTTGCTGGTTGTTGCTCCTGGGATGGTTTGGAGTTCTGTATAAATGTGTCATTTGGAAGTAGTTGAAATTTGTTGGATTTTATTTGAAGTGTATGATTGCTAACAGTCTCTCTTCCTTGTTTAAGCGATCGACTCAATGTGGATATGATTTGGAACCTACTGCACCTCCACTATACTCCAGCTCTCCCACATCCTATTTCACCAGTGGTGTAAGAGCAGGACTCCGTCAAGGCTACTCCACCAAGGTGGGCACAAATAATAGAATGCATTGATGTTCATTCATTATGTTGCGACCAGGTCAGAAAGGTGTCTAAGGGCCCCTCTCCGCCCTCACCTGGTCTTGCTGTAACAGGATTTAATTTTTAACTGTTTTTAGCTCCCCCTTGGTGAATCCTTGTTCACTGCTTTCCAATTATAAGGCAAAGAAACCAGCACAAACAGGCCTTCTCAGGTTTAAAGAAGAAAGGTTCAAGTTTAATAAACTTGAACTTAAACACTAATTCGGTTGACGCTTAAGGATACATGATGCGTCGATGCTAGCATGCTTATGCGATGCATGCAAATTGAGACAGAGAAGAGAAGAAAAATCAAGTGGAAAAGTTTGAGGCAATATCTGAAGAGTTGTTACAGTTCTTGATTGCTGGTAGATCTTGTTTTTCGTTGCGACCCAGTATTCTTCAACTTTGTTCGCTGTAGGAGACTTTTCTGTCTTGGGGTTCATGTGTCTTCAGTAGATTGAGAGGCTTCTGAGAAAGAGATGGGAGCAGACAGGCGAGAGATCTTCAGTCCAGGAGCAAACAGACACTGAGTTCAAACTGTTTGTACAATTCAGAAAAAACCCAGGTTGCCAAGCAGGTTAGTCATGTGACTAACTGGTCTGACCACGTCTCTGGACTGCTCCTCTTACACACAATACCTGGTGATCAAGGTCCATTGTGGGTTGAATGTGTCAGGGAATGGTCCTTTGGCCTACCAATCACTGTCTGTTAATATGCAAATGTCTTTTCCAGCCACGGCTGATCTGTTTAACAAGTCCTTTCTTCACTCCAGTAACAATTTAAAATCATGACAAAATTAATGTGCCTCATTCTTGGCAGGTGGAGGCCTAGCATGACATTAACTGATAACTGGAGCTCATTTCTCCCTGGGCTGCACATCGTTCTCTAACTGTGCAACAACACATTTTAACAAGGAATGCTCGGATCCTTTTAATACTCCATCTTCCTGGTTTAGTTATTTTTTTCTCCCCCAGTCTATGCTCAGTTAACTGATCTCGGCCACAGCTCAAGGGGAAAATCATCCAGAATTTCTGCTCCTGATTGGTTGTCCAGTAAACTCCTGCTGGGAAGGGTGCATGTGAGTCCTGACAGGATAGACTCCAACTTGACTAGAACTCTGCACGTTCAAATCAACATCAGTTCTTAATGTGCAATGATTGGTGCTTCTGATGGTCTACATGAAACTATACCACAGTGAGGGTAGGGAGGGATAGTCCACCTGTTCCTGTGGGGAAGCACCCGACCAAGTGTGGAGAATTTTTGGTACAATCCTTCCTCTTGTCCCTCTAACACCACATGTTGGTTCTAAAATAAATTGTATCACCTGACCAAGCAGGATGTACATTTTTGAGATGCTGTCGCCATCCTCAAACATCTGAGTACTTCATGTACAATGAATTGCTTTGTAGAGCAATGACTCATTGAGGCGAATGTGGCAGGCAGTTTGTGCAAAACAAAATTCCATGAGCAATGACATGAATGAGCAGTTAATCTGTGTTTGCTGTATGTTGAGGGAGGAATGTTTGTCAGGACACCATGAAATTCTCTTCCTCTTGACTAGTTAACAGTTCATCAGGTGGAGGGGGCCCTTTTGTTTAACTTCTCCAAAGGATGGTACAGCATTCACTTGGTACTGCGCTGGAGTCAGGCTTGAAGAGACACATCTCCTACTTGGGAGAGCACTAACAACTGAGCTCAATCACACCATTTAACAATAGAAATTTATTTTAATTCACTCCCCTTCTGATCAAAACCTCTGATATATTACCATCGGCTCGGTAGTGGACCCTGAATTCTGCAGAAATCTTTTTTGAATGCAGTCATGTATTATGGCTGACCTCTGAATATTGTCCTCTTTTTCCACCAATCAGTTTGTTATATCTCTCAATGAGTGAGGTCTACATTCCACCTGTATGAATCCATCTGTTCCTCTGCTTTTGGTGCTTGGCTGACTGGGGTCTGTTGGCAAAAAGTGTGGAGTTGGGGGATGAGGATTTTCATGTCTGTTTTATAAAAAATGGCTGATGATTCAGTGTTCAGAATCCTGTGTAAATTACATAATTGTTGTCATGGTATGAAATTCATGTAACATTGAGTGAGCTGGAGATGTGACTCTCATCTGTGTTGCAGTTAAATCCACTGCTGAGTTCCGGGGCAGGACTCTTGGGTGCTCGTCCTGCCAACTCCCCACCAGGCTCCATGCTGAAGGTAACTGTCTGATTGCTCTGTTTATTTCTCCCTATCTTGTGTGCTTGCATTGTGTCTGTGCACACTACATTGTTAGCATAATGAGTGCTCCCCTGGTGTTCCAGATTAGTGCAGGAGTGTGCAGTCGTCAGTGAGTTGAGTTCTTGGGATCTGTATGAATGAATGGGCAAAAACCACTTTTACATTCATTCAGTCGTTCGACTTGCAGCTTTTGATCATGGTTTCCTGAGAACCCAGCTACTTTGAAGTAGGATTTGAACTCAGCTACTCAATAGGTATTTAATTCAAGACTGTTTTGGGAAGACTAATCCACATGTAAGGCTGAAGATCTCAGCAATGTCCTCATGGAATGGCATCAAGTAGAACCAGCCAATTTCCATGGGTGGAAAAGTCACCAGGGCTTCACTGCTCACCTGCAACGACTGCGTCAGGACTCTCCTACACAGAAGGTTACCAGTCCTTGATTTGGTTAGGAGTGGTATGAACTTCATGGAAAGGCAGAAAAATGTTTTCTTTTCTCGAAAGGAAAAGTGGTAAATACACCGATTACAGTCAGTCATACAGGACCAGTTAGTCTGTGGTAGGTTAGCTGATCTCAGCTGTGGCAGCACTCCAGGGAGACCACACACAAACTCGGCAAGCTGAGAGTGTTGTTACGACCAAGTGAGAAAGTTGCCAGGGGTTCCTCTCAGCCTTCACCTGGTCTTACTGTAACATGGTTTGATTTTAAACATACCATGTTTTGAGCTTCCCCCTTGTTCACTGCTTTCCAATTATAAGGCAAAGAAATGAACACAAACAGGCTTTCTTGGGTTTAAAGAAGAAAAGTGAAATTTATTAAACTTAAACTAAAAACTCTAATTGGGTTAACGCCTACAGATACACGCCGCGCCCCACACTAGCATGCATACGCGATACACATATGTAAATAGAGACAGAAAAGAGCAGAAGAAAAATAAAGTGGAAAGGTCTGAGACAATATTTGAAGAATTTTTTTGTTACAGGTATTCGAGCTCACTGTAGAGTCCTTGTTTGTAGGTGGATCTTCTCATTTGGGCCCAATATTATTCTTAAACCTTGTTCACTAGGAAACTTTTCTTTCCTTGGGGTTCATGTGTCTTCAATGGATTCTGAAGCTGGTGAGAAAGATGGGAGTAGACAGGAGGAGAAGAGATTTTTTCAATCCAGGAGCACCGAGCTTTCTGTCTTCAAACACTCTTTCTCCAGTTTAAAACTCAGTTCAAATCTCTAACAGTCAGTTAGTCATGTGACTAAACTGGTCTGACCATGTCTGTTCTGTGTATTGGGAGCAGGGTATAGCTCCTTTGTTCCAAGACTGTCTGTCTGCTAGTATGCAAAAATGGCTTTCCAGCCGGGGGCTTGGCACCTCTTGTATTAGGCCTTCTCTTCTTCCAAGCAACACTTTGAAATTTAATGTCCATGTGGCAAAATTAATGTGCCTCATTCTTGGCAGGTGGGGGCCTGCATGACTGTGTTGAAGGTTTTCTTGGCTCGCTACAAATTACCAAGATATTAGGCAGGATTGTCAGCAACACAGGCTCATTCACAGAGGGCTGAACCAAGTGGAAAATGCCTCAGTAAAACTGTAAAAAATGAAGCATTTTATCAGCCCTGCCAGGGTTGAATGTGTTAATAGAACATACTAGAAAACCTCTAGAAGTAGATCATTACTTACACCAGTGTGTTATATTTTCACTTTCAATTCCTTGGATCTAATATTATGTCTCTCAAATTTAAGAGACCCATTCGAGATACGAGGCATGATGGTGCCCCTCCTTTCAATGTTTTTCTGTTGAGCCCTGTGTCAGTAGAGTTTGAAAGTTTGGGAGAAGGTTTGGTTCGACATTGCCTTCAAGTGACCTTAATTCTCTCTGTTCCAGACACCACTCATTGGTCACAAGCGGGGTGCTTCTCACCTGATCCCATCACCCGAGCCCAGTCCAGAGGGAGGCTACATCGGCCAGCACTCGCAAGGCCTGGGTGGCCACTACGCTGACTCTTACCTGAAGCGCAAGAGGATATTTTAGCTGAGGATCTGGTGTTGCCATCTCGAATGATGTGGTTATTTTTCGCTTAAGGCTGTAAATCTTGTACAGATGTTTTTAATCTCTGTGTCAAAACACTTTGGTTTTTATGTTTTTGGAGGAGGGTAAAACTTGTATCTGTGAATTCGGGGTATGCATAAGGCTAGAACTTGTCAAACTGACTGAAAGCTGACCTCATGGCACATCAGCCACCCAATCACCGTGTCCCCTTTTGGGGGATGTGAGTATGCAATGAGGTGGTAATCACCATATCTGCCTTCTCTCACCTAGCTTATTGTTGGTAGAGCTTTGGGACCAGTTAGTGTGAACCAGTGAGTGATCCGGGGATGTACATTTGCCCTCAAGTGCAGTATTTCTCCACCACAAGTTTAAAAATGCATGGAATTGGCTACAAAAATTGCTTTTCGGTAATGATGCTGATTACAAATAAGTCTCACTGGCTGTTTCTGAACCAGCCTGAAAGGTCATTTGTGTGGTGCTGCAGAAAAATACGCACTTTACAATACTTTACCATTTTAAGCAAGTATTTTACGTCAAAGCCCGTTCTGTGAGGTGTCGGTTGTCTCTGGTGAATTACTTTGCTTCTGTGCAGCTTTTTTCCAAACGTTTCCCAGGGGAGTGGAATTAATTTAGTGAGTTCTTTTCCTTTTGTTTTAGTTGGACTGCCCCATGTCCTCTGCTTTTAAGATTCATCACGAGACTGGCTGGTTTGGTTTTCAGTTCTTCTGCATACCCCTGATATCTGTCGGTTTATCTTTCAATGTTTTTCCTTAATTTTTCATTTCATTTTGTGAGCCAACTTTTGCCTTTGATTTAGAAATGCCCCTTTTTTTTAAATCTCTAATTTTTAGTGAATTATTTGCAGGAAAAAGGTTATATGCTTGTCCCTTTTTTCCCCTTTTTTAAAAATTGAGCAGTTGGGGTAATTAATTTTGTTCCTGTTTGGCGTGTGTATACACATCCGTGTTTGTTTCTGCTTATCAAAGCTTTGTTCTGCAAAAACTTTAGACGTTGAATTTTCATGTCCCATAACCTGTGGGCCTTTTATGCCAGCCAACTTTCCATTGGGCTTGGACAGAGATCCGAAACTGGCAAGTGTGGGACCCTAGCCATAAAAAGATCAAATGTAAATATAAGAAACAGTAGCAGTTATTGCAGATGCTAGCTTCTGTTACGATGCTGTGTGCAGATTAAAGCTGCAGGACATAGTGTCTCTTCCAGTTGCCTTGCAATACATTAACCACCTGCACTGTTTGTGTTTGTTTTGCCTCTATTTGAAGTTGGTGGTGGAATTTCTCCAATTTTATCACACCTCTGGTCTGCAGTTCCTCGGTTTGAGACCTGAGCTGAAGGAGAACAGGTTTCTATTGGAGCATTTGTCCAATTTGCCTGATGCAACATGTTGGGGTTTCAAAGCAAAACCGCCTTTGAATGTCCACTGCTTTCTTGCTTTCGACCGAGATTGAGGGAAGAGGACTGAGAAATAGATAATTAAGACATGTCTGAGTACTTTCCTGATCACTTTCTCACTCTCCCCAGCCACCAAAAAGCAGGTCAAAATGGGTAAAGTCAGGGTGAGAAAGCGTGTCCTGCTGGGAGAGGGTGGGATGCAGTAATATAGAGCAAAACAAACAAGCCAATAAAAATTCTGATGAGCTGCGCATGAGCAAGCCAAGGGTCGAGTGTGAGATGGGGATCCTATGCACTGATCTTCTGGTTTGTGTATTGCCCAATCCATTAACACAATACTTATTGCTTTAACTCTAATCTGATCATGTTGCAGGCTGAGCTCTGGGTGAGTATGATTGGCAAGAGGTCCAGAATCTGACCAAGTGGGTGGCAACCAAAATGCAGGGTCCATTCCAAGTTAATATTTTCTCCCCTGCCAATAGGTATGGAATCCATGTCGAAACTTGTGGTTTCATCCAGGATTGTCTGTTTGTGAGCGGGCATAGATAGTGAGTGTTGATAGGCTATTTGGGGGAAGATCCCAGCCTAAGCCGGACACTGCCCTTGCCTGATGTGCACATTTCAGGTTGAGAAGTTGGATAGCAATGAAGAATGCCAGCCTTAACTTCTCCCCCTCTACTGTGGCCAATTGTAGTATCTCTGCTAACTCAGGAGACTGGGGGTTGAACCTCCAACCTTTCCATTGCCTGTGGTTGACCTGCTTAGTCCCTCTTTAAAGGAAAATAGTCGGTGACTGGTATGTGAACTGTGAACCATGTTTAACACAGTGGTTCAGTACGTTGGCCTCCAAGTTCAGAAGTGAATGGGGGATGTTATGTTGATGGATTCCTGCTTTGAATTGCTATTCAGTGACCCTGGCTGGAATCTGTAAGGACTGAGCCAGCTGCAATGTTCCATTTATACTGGAACATGCTGCTGACACTAGCTGTCTTGACTAAATTGTAACCAAGGGCACCTTGGGGGGGGGGGGGGGGGGGGGGGGGAAAGGATAAAACTGGTGACATTTTCTGTAATTGAAATAAGTATTTCAACATGCACTGTCCCCTACCACTGATTTGCAAGCAGGAATAGCACAGGATGTGCAGCTTGTGTCTGAAAATAGGTGTGACCATTCCTGCAACATCTGCTGCAGTGAGTTCCTGACATTGGCTATGCCATCATAGAAACAGGTTCTATCCTTTAGCTGTGTGCGGGTGGAGGAAGGATTTGATATTTCCCTGTTGCCCCCTTCCACAACAACAAAACTTCTTATACTTGGGAGGCCAGTCACCCAGAGGCTAGCTTGTTTTGTAGCTACTTCAAGTACAGCAGAGACCTGCTGCTTGTATGGAATGTGAAAGGTGGCATAAAGGGTCTGAAAAGACAGGAGTGTCTTAATTGGACATAAGTTCAGCTGTGTAATTGAGTAGGAACCTAGTGCAATTTCATGTTTGGAGAGTCCATTCTACATCTCTAATAAAATTGGAAATTGCTCTTAATTCTGTTTGTTTGATTTCTTTAAACCTTTTTGGACAATCTGCCTAATCACTGCCACTATCCTCCTCTTATCTGCATTATTAAAGTATAGAAATTCCTGAGCTTGCAAGCAATTAATGTTCTTTTAATCTGATACATCTATTCCTAGTTTTGAGTCAGATCAAAGTGCAATTAAATACTGCTCTGACTTCTGATAGCCCAGTTGATCGTCCCATACAGACCTGGAACTGTCCCTGATTTGAGGTCTGCTTTGCGGTATTTGCTGATCTCAGTTGAAACACTACGTTTGCCCTGAGAATATTGGGGCTAGAATGGGGGTAATTACTCCTGATCTCATTCCAGCCACTTGTGCTGCTGAGTGCATGCACATGAAGTGATTCAGGCTCAGCTGTGATGCCCGACAGTCAAGTTGTCTGTTAAAATTGTGTTTCTCGAACTTTTTAGTAAACTTGTAATACATTGAAGTTCACTACCTGAATTAAAATACTGTTATTGAAGAAATACATATAACAGAAATATCATAATGAATACAGAAATCTTCTGACCTTGGCAGACTGATAGGTTATTACATAAGCCTCCACTTTCAGAAGTCAAATCCTTCAGTTGTGGCAGTGATTTGATGAAATATTGCCACGAAAAAAAGATGGTCTTTGAGCAGCATGCTCTCCATGAGATCTGATCCCACAAAAGTTTGAAAAGGTTTGTAAGATCTTGCATTGGCTTTCATTTCCTGTGCACACTTTTCTTTCCCTGCAACAACTTTTCCCATTGTAAATTGCTTTGAACTTTCCCCTTTCCATTTTGCTGTCAACAGTCACGATGCAGTTACAGGTTCTGGCCATTAGGTGGGCCTGTGGGCTGAATTTCTGGATCGAAGGCCAATGCCCAGTGGCGCAAACACTCCATGCATCCGTAACGCCTTTATTTCTCTAAATGGCCGCCTGTTTTGTCAATTGAGGGAGACGCATATTTTTGTGATCAAAGCTATTCCTGATGTGTATAAGGGCTTTTAGACTTGAGGGGCCTGTAAGCAGATTCAAGCTCATGCCCATGGATAGGGAAGGGGAGTGATGCAAGGAGACAGCAGGAGTCTGCAAGAAAACATTCTAAAACTATCAATAATGGACAACTCAATCTTAATACGTTTTCGTAATCTCGTTCAATGGTACTTTTCTGTGCAAATATTTACATTTGATTGACAAACTAATTTGATATACCTAAGGTGACAAGGTTTAAAGGAGTGAATTCCAGTGTGTAGAGTACAAAGGTAAGAATTAACTAAGATTGTAACATCTTAAAATTGGTTTACAGCTTCAAATCGTTTTATGGACAACACTCGATAAAAGATGCCACACGATCGTGAGTGTAACTCAACGATCAGTTCATTTGTTTTGGGAGATGAAGAATTAATATTTGAGGATTGCTGAAAAAAAAGATATGCTGTTGAAACTTTTCATCTTGCACTCATAAGTACAGTTGTGAGAATGCAATATTTTAAAGGGAGCAACAATTTTTATGCATGAGAAAGGGTGCTGATGGCAAGTTGACTCTGGCTGAGGCATTACGGTGGAGAATTAAACAGATGATGAGGGATAATTGGAACTTTCAAACGGAGAGCGATAGCTTTTGGTTAGATTAAGGATGAAAGGTGTGAAAATGAAGTTTAGATGCAGTTGAGCCGTGGTCGAATTGGTGGAACAGCCTTGAGGGGTTGAATGGCCTCCTTCTGTTCAGGTGTGGAGATGAAGTTAGGACAGCAACCAACAAACGAGAAAGTGGCAGCCAGAAAGTCAGATGGAGAATGTTCTAGATTTCCTATGAAGGGTCATTTCTTGAGCCAGATTTTAATATTTATTTCTGACTCTTTAGCTTTCCCAAACTTCTGGAATTAAAAGAAAGTATTTCACGTTGAGAAGCTATTTAACATTTGAGGAGTTTCAGAATTTTCCAATTTTTTGGGGGCTTAGATGTTGGCAATGATAATGGGCCTGTCTCTTTAAGAAACTGCCCCTTTAAGAGGCTGCGCTTGCGTCATGGAGCGGGTCAGGTGACCAGGTGTCATGGCGGCGGCCAGTGTGACTCGGTGTGGCCTCCGCTTCGCCCTCAGGCTGAGACCTGCTCGGCTGGGACCGGGACCGCGGAGACAGCGACAGGAAAACTGGCCCAAGGCCCAAGCCCGGCCCCTCCACACCGGCCTGAGTGAGTGAAAGGCAGAGGCCGCCCTGGGCCCAGTGCGGAACCCCGGGGATGAGGGGGGGGGGGGGGGGGGAAACAGTGACCCCAGGGGAGTGAGGGGTGGGGGAGAGACAGTGACCCCAGGGAGGAGAGAGGGGTGGGGGAGAGACAGTGACCCCAGGGAGGAGAGAGGGGTGGGGGGAGACTTTCCCCAGAGGGGTGGGGTGGAGGAGAGTGACCCCAGGGGAGAGTGAGGGTTGGGGGAGAGACAGTGACCCCAGGGGGGAGAGAGGGGTGGGGGAGAGACAGTGACCCCAGGGAGGAGAGAGGGGTGGGGGGAGACTTTCCCCAGAGGGGTGGGGTGGAGGAGAGTGACCCCAGGGGAGAGTGAGGGGTGGGGGAGAGACAGTGACCCCAGGGAGGAGAGAGAGGTGGGGGAGAGACAGTGACCCCAGGGAGGAGAGAGAGGTGGGGGAGAGACAGTGACCCCAGGGAGGAGAGAGGGGTGGGGGGAGACTTTCCCCAGAGGGGTGGGGTGGAGGAGAGTGACCCCAGGGGAGAGTGAGGGGTGGGGGAGAGACAGTGACCCCAGGGAGGAGAGAGAGGTGGGGGAGAGACAGTGACCCCAGGGAGGAGAGAGGGGTGGGGGGAGACTTTCCCCAGAGGGGTGGGGTGGAGGAGAGTGACCCCAGGGGAGAGTGAGGGTTGGGGGAGAGACAGTGACCCCAGGGGGGAGAGAGGGGTGGGGGAGAGACAGTGACCCCAGGGAGGAGAGAGGGGTGGGGGGAGACTTTCCCCAGAGGGGTGGGGTGGAGGAGAGTGACCCCAGGGGAGAGTGAGGGGTGGGGGAGAGACAGTGACCCCAGGGGGGAGAGAGGGGTGGGGGAGAGACAGTGACCCCAGGGAGGAGAGAGGGGTGGGGTGGAGGAGAGTGACCCCAGGGGAGAGTGAGGGGTGGGGGAGAGACAGTGACCCCAGGAGAGGGAGAGACACCAGGGGAGAGTGAGGGGGGGGGGGGGGTGGGGGAAGGGACAGTGACCCCAAGGGGATTAGGTCCCTCCCCAAGATTGAGCCACCATCTGAATCTGACGTCACCCAGATGATGAACGGTTGCTACAACAGGGCAGCTTCCAGCAAATCCTGAGTTCTGTCCCCAGTCTCTGTCTGTGCCCTATTCTGGCCCTTGGTTCTATTCCTGTGTACGGCTCCAGTGAAGCGACAAGTTAAAATATTTCTTCTTCTTTCAGGCAGTTAGGAATGACAAACAACAAGATCAGGCAAGTAATAAAAACAGATGCTGCCGGGCCTGCTGAGTATTTCTTGTTTTTATTGAAGATCAGGCAAGTGTTTAATTCAGTTGTTAACTCCACCACAGCAAATGTTCAACCTGACCCTTCACTTGGTGTACAAGTCACTGATGGTCTGACAGATGGGCAGCTTCGATGTGGCTTCATGCAGTCCTTGGTTAAAAGTGTTGATCACTTTTGTTTGTTTCCAGATGCTTGTCAGTGTGAAGACACAAACCAGAAACCCGACAGTTCAACAGACGTGTAAGTATAAAAAGCCGACGTGTGGAGGTTTCTTACTCCCATTCTATTCTGATTTTAGTCCAGTTCCTTGTCCCTCCCTAATTTTTTCTTCTCCTGAATGTGCTGACTCATGCTGAGATACATTCACTCCCTCCCCTCCTTTCCTATGGCCTGTTGGTTTTGCATTTTCTGTTGATGGAGAGATCTGACAAGTAACTGGGGATCTCCTATCAATATCCCAGATCACTTTGCATCAAAGGTTCTGTGATTTCACAGGGTCTATGGAAGTGATTTTTTGAGATAAAGTATCTGAAGCAAGCTCAAATCATAACATCATAAGATTCCATCAGGGCTGCTGTGTGAATCATAGGCAAATGAGAGGGACCAGACCACTTCCCAGAGAGGACATCAACTCCTTTAGGAATAAAACTGACCAGAAATAAATTGAGTGTTTTTACAGGCAACTTTCAATAAATACACAACATTGTGTAATGATTTATAATTTTCATGAAATAATTGTGTTACAGACAATGTTTTCCCTTGCTTTAGTGTAAATGTAACATTCATCGATCGATCAGGGCGTCGGATTCCTGTGAAGGGGAAGGTGGGCGACAATGTGTTGTACTTGGCTCATGAAAATGGGATTGATCTGGAGGGTGAGTACTGATGGAGCCAGATCTTTAAATTCTTCAGCTTCTTAAAGTGGACAGGCTTATTTAGTGATTTGAGTTAAGGGATAAATATTTGGGTCACTGGGGAAATGTTCCAGTTGTTCTTGAATAGCTTAACTGAGGGCATACAGGGACTCGGTTTAACATGTCATCTGAAGGTATTTTGGGAATCATATTCCATGATTCCCATCAACCAGTCAGTTGTGTGAAGCTGAATGCTTTTTGTCAGCAGGTGTAGATATTTGAGGGCCCTGTATGTTCTGGTACCTCGCATGATAAATGCCTGGTGTGGCTGTTCCACACATCACTGAACTACTCCAAGTTCATCCCTGCTCTTGGCTCTGTTGGACAACCTCATCTGCGTGGCAATAGTTGGATTGAGGGACACTGACAAAGGATGAAGTTCCTACTTCTAAACGCTATCCAGTCACTCTTATGTGTGAGCGGGCGCGCTGTGTAGATTTTTGGGAGGGACGGGATCAGATTCGGCTATGAATTCACCCATGTTGATTTCAACAACTCTGGGCTCACGTAAAGAAAGGAGACTTGAGCAAGGCACCAGAGAGCTACCCCCACTCACTCGTGTACTTGTACCTCACCAAGTGTTGAGATAGGCAGAGAAAATTAGAAAAGAGCCATGGTCAGTGTGTGGAAATAACCATTTCCTTTCCATGTGTAGGTGCATGTGAAGCTTCATTAGCCTGCTCGACCTGCCATGTATATGTGAATGAAGAATATTTCGATAAACTTCCTGAACCAGTTGAAAGGTACAAAATATGTTCCTGTATCTTCACCTGCATCGTACGGTACAAGGATTACAGTTCAGGCTCTCTCCTAACTCTCTCATTCATGCTAAGTCTGATGCTAGCTTCCAGGTGCTAACCTGTTTTCTCTAGGATCCAATATTTGCAGTGTAAAGTGGTGAATGTGAGCAATTGGTCCAAGAGCCAACAGTTATACCCTTTTAGCACTGGGTTTAGCACCGAAAGTTGTGAAGGATCCCAATTGTATAATCCTAATCTCTTCCATAGATGAAACATCACCATACTGTCGGACAATATATTTCAGGTTACACGACAGATCAGAAGTTTTACAAGACATAAAATTATACAAATTGTAGCAGCAGGTAAACAGTAATATGTTCACAGCAAAACTTTATATATCTGTTTCTGAAACAATAATTAACAAAACTGTTCAAATGACTCTTATATGGAACACTGCAATCTCTGTGAAGTTCTCTCTTACTGCTGAGTATTGGAATATTAATGCTGTAACTGAGAGTTTATTAGCAGTACAGGCTGATGCACAATTTGTGGCAACAAAATGCCACCACTGGTGGTTGGATGTAATTACAATGTGACATGTTTACATGAGTAATTTCCATTATAACTGGTGGCATAGGAATTCATAATGAAAAAAAAGTTAACCCAAAAATGTGGCAACAGGTTTTGCCAGTGGGAAGTAACATTTTTAATACTTTAGCAATAGATATACTTGCCAGAATTTGAAAAGATGAGAGCCAAATCCAAATCAAGATGTATTTCTGATTAAGATGTATTTTTTTTCCAGGGAGGAAGACATGTTGGACATGGCACCTGTCCTGCAGATCAACTCCCGTCTGGGATGTCAGATCATCCTCACCAAAGAATTAGAAGGCATGGAACTAACACTGCCAAAAATCACCAGGAACTTCTATGTGGATGGGCATGTGCCAAAACCCCACTGATGGGCATTTGCCAGGACTTGTGGCATGCAGGGTGGCTCACATCATTCCAGTAATGCTTTAAGCACACAGCTCACTCAATGATGGACCAGTAGCAAATGGGCAGAGACTCCAAACTCGAGACGGGGGGTGGGGGGGGGCCAAGAGGAGCATCAGAAGCAATTTGGCAATTTAGAGTGGGAGAGAGGTCAGGTGACAAGAAACATAGGGGGAAAGGTCACTCTCATTCCTCTCTCTCTCTCTCTGTTTGCCCTCCCCCCTCTCCCCAGTAGATGTGCCTTTAGCCAATGGTGAGATTTAGAATCAACAGATATCATTCGAGGCCATTTCTGATGATTTTTATTGTCTCTGTCTGGCTCTCTCCTCCACCTCGGTTGCCATTTAGCCGAAGAAGAACATTTAAAAGTTGTGAAGTTGGGCAAAGGAAAACGTGAACATCCCAAGGATTTCTAAGCAGTGTGTAAATTACTGCCAGGGTGCAAATTAGGTCACAGGAAGTGATGTGTTTGACCCTGGCACTCTGCCCCTTCCCCACTGACTACGGCTATTGACACCAATAAGGTGCTGTCCATCAGATGGGACTAACCTGTCATGATTTGGGACTGTGCAGTTAGGATTTCAATCCTTGTTTGTTCACATCTTTATAAAGCCACAACCCAGCACTGATGGAATCTGTGATTCTGTGAATTGCCTCCTTTATAATGAAGGGGACAATAATTTCTGGACATAAAAATATAAAATTCTAACTTATAAACAGGATGTTAAATGGCTGCAGTCACTTCTTGAGAGAAGCTCCACGACAGATTCTGCATCTCTGCAATTATTGGAAATGTGACACAAGAGCAGTGTCACAACAGAAATATTGTGGGATCAAGAGTTTCAAAAAAAATTAAGGAGCGGGTTCGGCTGTGAGGGAGTACAGATTTCTGGAGGGTGATCAGAAAATGAAGGATGCTAATGAAGTGTGTGTGTGAATTATTGACCAGCAGAGCAGCCGATTCCTGGGAATGATTGCAAAGTTCTCTGGGATTTGAGCACCAGACAATTCGAGGCTGAGGCTCTGAATATTTCATCTAAGCTGCAAACTGAGATCCCTCCTCTCAGATCTGGACACCTAGAGTGTGGGCAGTAACCACACCTGGATTGATTGTAATTCACCAAACCCTCTGCATCGTCCTTCATGGGACAGTTTCTGTGTAAATCGCACTGTCGGTGTGCAGGTGGCTGGGGTAAAGGCTACCAGTCGCTCAGCCTCTCAAACAGCAATGTGCTGACTACACCCTCTTATAACACAACATATAATCTAAGTATATATTCCAGTATTTCACAGCAATGCTGTTTCTGCCAGTTGGAGCATTTTGGGAAAGCTTGTATGTGTTTTTTTTTGTTACGGTTAGTAAATGTGGCTAGATTATAAACATTTGGAAATTATTTAAACTTTGTTACATTAAAATATTGATACACATAATCTACAATAAAACCAGAGACATATTTTGTCACCACTCTTGTCACGCCTCTATTTGAGCAGCTGAAGCCAGTGTCAATTGCTCTGGACAACTGTCTGAACAAACTCTCGGCCAGTGTATTTTTGTGAAGAGTTTGAATTGAAGCATTGCCCATTCTACTGCGACTTGGGGAAACTCTCACCCAGTGAATCAGAACCTGATGGAGGGGTTTCTCCTGGAGCCACAATCTTAACATTAGAGCCAGCCGCATGGATCAGGAATCACTTTCTCTTGTGAAGTGGAAATCTGGAATTCTCTCAACAACAATGATGATGATGACGACAATGACTTGCATTTTACAGTAAAATGTCCCAAGTGTTTGTCAGCAGCAACATCAAAGAAAACTCCTCTGCCAAAAGGCTGTGGATGCTGCATCAATGATCCAGTTTGGGCATTTTTATTTGTTGAAAGAGCATGCATTTATAAAGTGTCTGTCCTGACCTCTGGCAATCTCAGTGACTTACAGCCCATGGAAGTGTTTTTTTTTTGGAAGTTTGGTCACTGGTGTGGACATGGATCGAAGACTGGTCAGTGGAGCAGATCCGTGACTCCCATCCTGCAGGGGGCGCTGTGGTGGGAGGAGTGACTCCCATGCGGCAGGGGGCGCTATGCGGCAAGGGCGCTGTGCGGGGAGGAGTGACTCCCATGCGGCGGGGGCGCTGTGCGGAGAGGAGTGACTCCCATGCGGCAAGGGCGCTGTGCGGGGAAGAGTGACTCCCATGCGGCGGGGGCGCTGTGCGGAGAGGAGTGACTCCCATGCGGCGGGGGCGCTGTGCGGGGAGGAGTGACTCCCATGCGGCGGGGGCGCTGTGCGGGGAGGAGTGACTCCCATGCGGCGGGGGCGCTGTGCGGAGAGGAGTGACTCCCATGCGGCGGGGGCGCTGTGCGGGGAGGAGTGACTCCCATGCGGCGGGGGGCGCTGTGAGGGGAGGAGTGACTCCCATGCGGCGGGGGGCGCTGTGGTGGGAGGTCTCCCGGGGAGGCGGCGCCCGCTTCCCGGCTGTCTTGTGTGTGTTTCCCTGCCAGGCGGATGTTGTCGATCACTTTGTACCTGCTGCTGAAAATGGCCGCAGTGTTGGCGGAAAAGGCAACGTTGAACTCGCTGCCGGAGAATGTGTTGGTGGAAATCCTGTCCTACCTGTCAACCCGGGACCTGCTCCGGATCAGCAGGTACCGGCCTAGGGGAGAGGAGGGCAGAGACAGGCCCGGGGGTGGCGGATGTGTGGGCCGGGCCTGGGCTCCTCAGGGGGCGACACTCGCTCACCCCCCAGTAGCCGGGACTGTCGCCTCCTCTCCGCCTAACATTGTCGGGCTGTCGCTCTGTGTCGGAGACTCCGACCACCTCAATCACTCTGCTGACATTTCTTCATCGTGACAGATCTCAGGAGAGGGGGAATTGTACCCCAGGGAGAGTCAACATCTTCAGGAGAGGAGGAACTGTACCCCAGGGAGTGTCAACACCTTCAGGAGAGAGGGAACTGTACCCCAGGGAGTGTCAACACCTTCAGGAGAGAGGGAATTGTACCCCAGGGAGTGTCAGCACCTTCAGGAGAGGGGGAATTGTACCCCAGGGAGAGTCAGCACCTTCAGGAGAGGGGGAATTGTACCCCAGGGAGAGTCAGCACCTTCAGGAGAGGGGGAATTGTACCCCAGGGAGAGTCAGCACCTTCAGGAGAGGGGGAATTGTACCCCAGAGAGAGTCAGCACCTTCAGGAGAGGGGGAATTGTACCCCAGGGAGAGTCAGCACCTTCAGGAGAGGGGGAATTGTACCCCAGAGAGAGTCAGCACCTTCAGGAGAGGGGGAATTGTACCCCAGGGAGTGTCAACACCTTCAGGAGAGAGGGAATTGTACCCCAGGGAGAGTCAGCACCTTCAGGAGAGGGGGAATTGTACCCCAGGGAGAGTCAGCACCTTCAGGAGAGGGGGAATTGTACCCCAGGGAGAGTCAGCACCTTCAGGAGAGGAGGAACTGTACCACAGGGAGAGCCGGCACCTTCAGGAAAGGGGGAAATGTACCCCAGGAAGTGTCAGAGCTGAGAAGTGGGTGTAACAAGCAGCTGAATCATTTTGGAAAAAAAAGTCTGTAGTGGGAGTTAATTATTGATTGTTACACCCTCCTCTCGGCTCTGACCCTCCCTGGGGTAAAGCACCCTTTCCTCTCCTGAAAGTGCTGCCTCTCCCTGGGGTACAGTAGCCGGTAATGGCCAGGGTTCCCGCTTCAGGCTGAATTCTGCTTCCCCTGCTACCCCTGACCAATCCTAGCCAAAAAATAAATCGGATGATACTTTCATTTTTTACAGCATTGTTTTCATCAAAACGTCTGAAAATAATTCCCAATGAATGACTGTCATCTAGGTGAACATTGCAACTCTCTCCAGCTGTGATGTGAACTGCCAACTAAACCGCTTTTGGGTTGAGTTCCGAAGAAGGGTCACTGACCCGAAATGTTAACTCTGCTTCTCTTTCCACAGATGCTGCCAGACCTGCTGAGTGGTTCCAGCATTTCTTGTTTTTATTTGGGTTATGATAGTTGGGAATAATGCCCAGGATTCCAGGGGAATTCCCTGCTCTTTACATATCGCGTGGAATGCAGCTGATTATCCTTGACAATGCAGCACTCCCTCAGCACTGCATTGGGGGCAAATGGGAGGAAGTTATGCTGCAGTTGTATAGCGGTTTGGTCAGACCTTCCTCAGGAGCAGAGAGTTCAGTCCTGGGCACCAACCTCAAGAAGGATATATTGACCTTGGGGAGTGTACCAGATTCACCAGAGCAATACCGGGACTTAGAGTTAAAGTATAAGGACAAACTTTATCAGCTTGGCTTGTATTTCCTTAACAGAAGAAAGTCGATGGGTGATTGATTGAAATGTTTAAAGGAGGGAGAGAGAGAGAAGCTATTTTCTCGAGTGAGTGAAATCAGGAATGAGGTTGCAGAATCTTAAAATTCGAGCCTTGCCAATTGGGAGGGGTCTGTTGAGACTGTGGATGCTGGGAGTCAGTTGGGGATTTCAAGACTGAGGTTGTTAGAGTTTTGTGCACTGAGGGAATCAGGGAATATGGAGCAACCGGAGTTGAAGTACAGATCAGCTATCAACTACCTGAATGATAAAGGAGTCTCAAAGAGCTGAAACCCTGGCTGGGCCGGGGAAGGTACACTCAACCTTCTGACCCCGAGGCAGGAGTGTCACTAACTGAGGCAAACTGGCGTGTTAGTTGCTATATGCAGCAGCCAGAATGTGAAGCCGATCAGTTGTTAAGCTTGACACATTCTTATTTTGTACTTCCACAGAGTTTGCAAAAGATGGAGAAGATTAGCTTATGATAAAGGACTCTGGAAAGATGTTAATTTAACCCCATACAAGGTAAGAAAAACAGTTACATACAAGTGAATATTTTAGTTAAAGATTTCCGACTCTCTCAGATTTTTGCCCAGGGAGATATTGGGTGCAGTTTGAAGCTGTACGCTTCTAAAGATTCAAATGGCAACTTCAAAATTAAGGAGACTTTTTCACTGCATGCAAATGTCATCAATAATTAAAAGGTAATGATTTTCTCGAGTTCCAGATTTCCACTACCCTTTGTGTAAAGATGTTTAACCTCTCATCAGAGAAAAAAGCTTCTCCCTACCACAAGGCAGCCCTTGTGATTCCCACTGGTAACATTATTTGCAAACGTT
Organism: Heterodontus francisci; assembly: GCF_036365525.1. Classification (NCBI taxonomy): domain Eukaryota; kingdom Metazoa; phylum Chordata; class Chondrichthyes; order Heterodontiformes; family Heterodontidae; genus Heterodontus; species Heterodontus francisci. Next base: position 28,446,013 of record NC_090413.1, read on the forward strand.
GAGAATATGTTTGTGTCCCAGCTCAGAATTCTCACCCCGAAACCTTTCTACCAAAATAAATTAATGTCTTCTCAGAATGTCTCTTGTACAAATCACTAATAGTTTGACGCTGCTCTTTCCAGGTAAATTCACGGATACTCTGGCACCTGGTCAGACATTACCTGGGTGGCACTCTGCGGACTCTAAGGGTAAAAGGTGTCCTTCATTCTGTCAAGAAGCACGAGTCCCTGACTGAAGCCTTACTGTTGGAGATTGGGAAACGCTGCCCAAACCTGAGTGAGCTCCGGCTGATTGAGATGAACCTGCGAGGTATCAGTTACGAGTGTCTGCCTCCATCGTTGCTCTGTCTGGAGTTGACGCACTGTGAGATCCCATTGCATTGGTTCAGAGTGGCAGCAACATCCAATGGGACCCGCATCCCGCCTCGCATCAAAAATCTGGAGGTGGACAATGTGCCGAACTTCTCTGATCAGCACCTCCAGAACCTTGCGTCTCGCACAGCCCTGAAGATGCTGATCCTCTCTGGCACCTACAGGGTGACCGACTCTGGGATCGAGAAGTCGGCCGAGTCTCTCTCGGAAGTTGTCCATCTCAAGCTGCACGGCTGCAACATCTCAGATGACTCACTGCGTCACATTGCCCGGCACCTGACGCAGCTCCGCACTTTAGACCTCACGAACTTCTGCTCCATGACTGACGCAGGCCTGGCCTGTCTCGGGGGCCTGCTCTCCCTCCAGTCACTGTGCTTCGAGTACTGTGACCAGATTACTGTTGAGAAGCTTTTGGCTGTTTGTACTGGCCTTCCATCACTGACCAAACTCAACCTGAATGGAAACCCGTACTCTGAGGGGGAGCTGCAGAGAATCCGGCAGAGTTTACCGAACTGCACTGTCACCAACGATTTCCCTGACATGGATTCTATGCCTAAATTTTAACAGGGGACTGCTGCCATCTGTTAACCTGGCACTGGTTTGACTTGTGACCGGGGAGGGTTGGGGTTTGCCAACTGTACAACTAGGGCTAGAGCATCGTGTTTCAATTAATGGAAGCACCAGCACCACCCTAACCCACCGCTGAGAAAATGAGTCGCCCAAAATCCATGCCAGCAATGTGTGCACCCCCAGACCTTTGGGGGTTGGGGGACATGGGGTGGCGAGTGCACAAAATTGCCATGGACTAATGTGATTGAGTTTGGAGTGTATTAAGACAAGGCACACACACAGACTGCTGAGCAGAGGTGAAATAGAAAGGAAGTGATTTGCATTGGCTCCTTGGCAGATTGGATTTCTGGTTCGTTGATGCTCAGTATCTTTGGAATTTGCCATTCTCATTTGGATGAATGTGATAGATGGGACTGCAGCAATCTGTATAGAGGTGAGGGAATTCCAAGGAGGAAAACCATTCAGAAATATATCCAATTGCAGCATACCCTTACCGCACATTGCAAGACTGGTAAACAGCATGACACACAGACCTTAGACCACAAGAGTGGGCACACTATGTGGTTAACCAAATGGTTTACATTACTAGGTCCTGACAGCCTATGAACAATAGTTAAACTCTTCAGTAATCGTTATACCATTAAGCTAAGTAATTTTATTTGGCAGCTTTGTTTCATTGCTATTGAAAATAAAGTTTATCATTTCTAATAATTCATATCTCTACTTCCTATATATAATGTAAAAGAATTGACTTCCCTTATGACCAAACTCATTGGCCAATTGTGATCATCTGACTGTTTGGATGTTGATGCTTTGAGCCAGTCTCCTGGGCCAATAATGTCACAAGACCATTCTGTCCTGCCTATCCCAGAGCACAGCCCCAACATCACTAACAATTCTCTTTTGAGTTTGGCTGTTGACCATCTCACAGCATTGGTTCCATTCTTAACTATCCAGTTGTAGCCAGGGAATCACCTGCAATGGCTTCTCTTCCAGCTCCTGCACCGTTACCTCTGCTGTCCCCCAAGGATCTATCGTTGGACTCTTTCTGTTTCTCATTGGCATCTGGTAACATCATCTGAAAACACTTCAGTTTCCACATGTGTGCTGACAACATTCAGCTCTACCTCACCACCACCTCTCTCAACCCCTGCACTGTCTGATTTGTCAGACTGCTTATCTGACATCCAGTACTGGATGAGCAGAAATTTCCTCCAATTAAATATTGGAGTGACTCCATTGACTTCAGTCCCCGTCACGTACTCTGTTCTGTAGCTATCAGTTGCAGCCCTCTCCTTGGCAACTGTCCAAGGCTGAACCAGACTGTTCGCAGTCTTAATGTCCTATTTGACGCCAAAATGAGCTTCTGAACACACTTCAGCTCCACTGCCAAAACCACCTATTTCTACCAACGTGACTCCACCCCTATCTCAGCTCATCCACTGCTGAAACCCTCATCCATGCCCTCGTTACCTTCAAATTTAATTATTCCAATGTTCTCGTAGCCAGCCTCTCACCTTGCACCCTCTGTAAACCTGAGGTCATCCAAAACCCTGGTGCCTGTGTCCTAAATTGCATTAAATTCTCCAATTCTTGCTTTTTGCACATACCTGATTCTACCATTGGCAGCTGCCGAGGCCCTAAGCTCTGGAATTCCCTTTGTAAACCTCTCTTCCTCCTTCTCCTCCTTTAAGATGCTCCTTAAAACCAATCTACTTGATCAAGCTTTTGGTACCTGTCAGATCACCCAGTGTGGCTCAGTAACAAATTTAGTTTGATCATTGCTCCTGTGAAGCACCTTGGGGCCTTTTACTACTTTAAAAAGGCTACATAATGCAAGTTATTGTTGAGACTGCCCTGGTCTAAGTCACGAGCACACCGTGCTGCAGTTTCCATCTTTATCCACATCAAACTTTCCATAGTCTTCGATGTGATTGATCGCTCTGTTGTGACACCTCCCTTGACCATTTCTGTGTTGTCTGCCTGTTTGGCGATTGAGTCCTGCATGAGGCTCAGATTTGTTCTGAACATTGAAAAGATCAATGTCCCAGCCAGTGTTTTGGTTCTCGCCACAAACTCTGCCCCTTAGATACTGGTTCCATCCCCTCCCTCACCTCTCAATCAGACCATGGACAATCTTAGTCCCTACCCTGTCTGAATAAACAAGAACAAATAAAATTGCAAAACAAACCCAATTACTAACAGGGTGGATAAAACCAAGAATGAATCAGAGAAGATACAAAAGGAAACAAAATAATACAAAGAATAAAGAAAATTTAAAAATATTGGCAATTTCTGAGGATTCTACGTTTCCAGGAGCGTTCTCAAAGGCCAGTCGTCACATTGCTATTAATTTATTTTAACTGATATTTCTATTTACAAACTGCAAGTTCTCAGTATTGGGAAGGTTTAGTTTCGAAGACTTTCTAATATTGCCAAACTGTTCAGTGACAATGTTGCATTTCTGATGCGGTTGAATCTTGTGATGGTTGTTTGGTTTGTGCCGTGTTTTAGTTACATTGTTGGTGTAGTTTTTAGTTGGTTTATATAGTTGTAATCTGTTCTGATAACAGCACCAGAGGAGAAATAAAAATATTTCAATACTAACCCTTGTCGAGCTTTCATTTTTTGTTTTGATTTGGTAAATTTGAATATAATCCATATCCCAAGGACGCGGGTTTACCAGATCAAATTAATATTAATTGTTTTGAATTTGCCAATTGCTTTCTGAGATTTCGTCCATTTACAATTAAGGACACCTGTTTATTTTGACTCAATTCCATTTTTGTTATACAGGTTTCCAGGAATTTTTTTTCTATTGTTTTGGAATCAGATTTCACAATTCTGTTTTTATTCAAAAGTCATAAACCTGCTTAAGGTCACGAGCCTTGCTCACAACTGTTCAAAGCACACAATGTTCTATGTGGTTAAAAAGAACAGCCTTGTAGTGGTATTAAATGGCATGTAAGCTGGTACATTTTACTCTAAGTCAGATGTCCTTTTTGTACTTTATTCCTCCAATTCTTGCTGCCGCCACATCATCAGTGCCAGTCCCACACCTGCACTGACATCCCAGTGTTACACAAACTCAAAGTGCTCTCTCCAGATGCTTTAGTTTTGGAAGCGAGAGAGAACTTCATTCATGTAGTGATTTTCGCAGCTTTGCAATATCCCAAAGCACTTTAGAGTAATTGACTGCTTTTTAAAGTGTTATTTCTAATTTGTGCACAGACTGATCCCCCAAGCAGCAATGACCAATCTGTTTTCATGGTCTTAGTTATGGATTCTAGGAGAATTCCTCTCCTGCTCTTTGAACAGTACCAAGGGATCTTTTATATTCATCTTAGAGGGCAGACGGGACTTCAGTTTAGTGTCTTACCAGAAATGCAGCACCTCTGACAATGCAGAGCGTCAGCCTGGATTATGTGCTCAGGTACTGAAGTGGAGCTTTAGTGTTTAGAAGCTTCTTACTGAGGTGAGACTGGTGCCAACAGTTGGCACTGAAAGCTCAAAGCATTGGATGTTAAACCACCTGCTGATGCAAATTTCATACACAGTGTTGTGCTTTAGTAAACATTCTAGTGTGAGTAGCAGCTGCAGGCCAGTTACCCAGTGAGGCTGTCGTGCTTATTTCTGTCAGTTCTACCAAAGCTTGGTTCACTTTTATTCCCCACACAGTTGCTTTGTGTACCAAGTTTTCTTTTTAAAGCTGCCTGTAAGGTAAGCAAAGCTTAGTGCGCTAGCAGTTTATTTTGAGAGCTAAGCTATTCCCCGTCAGTGTGGCACTGTAATCTGCTGGGAAGCTTTGAGACAGCAGGCATAAGAGTGCCCATTTCTCCTCGTATCCAACTTGATCTGATTTCACTCCGACCTTGCGGAGCAGCACTTCTGTCTCTCAGCACCTTCCCCAGATGGTATGACCAAGACTGGAATCCCATTGCGTTACACATCGCAGTACACTTGTACTCTGAGGAAGACCTTGTTAGAGATACAGGCACATCTTGTGTTCTTTTAGCATTCCTGCAAAGTCAACAGTATTAACTTGCTGCTAAAAGTTTACACTTTTGCTTTGCATGGTTTGAGGTGTCAGCCATAGCTCAGTGGGTAACATGCTTGCTTCTGAGTCAGAAGGTCTTGGTTTAAGCCCCACTTCAGTGACTTCAGCCCAAAAATCCAGGCTGACACTTGTAGTACTGGATGTGGGGTGAGGGTAGTGTTGAGCCTGGCTGTAATGCTCCCTATAACCTTGTACCCTTCCTGCATAATGTGAAAGGTCCAGTTCAGTGTCAATTTTATATTTCATTAAGCTACTGTGAAGCACCTTGAGACGTTTTATTATACTAAAGACACCAAAGAAATGCAAGTTGTAATGGGAAGAGCACAGAGCCTGTGGACTGGGTAGTGGGTGCACAATGCTATATGTACTTGTATCAAAGAGTCAGTCAGCTGTTAGAACAAAAGATACTGAAAGCAGAGGAGCAGAAAGATTTTATTTTGTGAAAATGTGCCGCTGTGGAACTATGACTTGGAATTTCAGATCCTGCTTGCTTCTTCAAGGCTTGTGAGAGTGCAGTGAAACTGCTGTTGGCAACACCCATCTCAGTCGACCTCTATATGGAAATGTCCATTGCCCTCACAGTATTATATAATTTAGCAGTTCAACAGCTACACTGGTTAAAAAACCTTTCTTTGTGTGTGCCTGTTGGATCTGAACTTTTCCTTAGTTTGGATCTCTGCTTGTTTGAGTTTTGCACCTTTGTCTTGACAGTCAGTATGTGTGCATGTGTTTTTTTAAAGGGGCTGTGAAATACAAACTTGTCCAGTGCAACATCTTAAAGATCCATTTGATTATTTTCCTTCAAGGCCCATTTCTGTAGCCAAGCTGTACAGATGACTATGTATGACGCCTGCCCTGTGTTGGGCTGCCCATGTTGACCCATTGGTCTCTGGGTGGCCATGTTGACCCCTGCCCTGTGTTGTGTTGCCTGTGTTGACCCCTGCCCTGTGTTGGGTTGCCCGTGTTGACCCCTGCCCTGTGTTGGGTTGCCCGTGTTGACCCCTGGCCTGTGTTGGGTTGCCCGTGCTGACCCCTGGCCTGTGTTGGGTTGCCCGTGCTGACCCCTGGCCTATGTTGGGTTGGCTGATGTCAGCTGTTGTGTTGATCCCATAATTGGCTGCGGTATCCTGGGTTAGGGAGGGCGTATTTGACGGGTCCCTGCTTACTATGCTATGAACCCGGCTGGGAAAGTTCAGGTGCATAGATATTCGATGCAGATATTTGTTGCATTCTGTAATGCCCGACACACTGAAATATCTTACCAACATTCATTGGGTGTATTGAGATCTGCTATTGGTGCCCTTGAACAGTACTTGGCATGGATCAATGTCTTCAACAGTAAAGAACTTGCATTTATTCAAACCACCTAATGCACTTCATTTACAAAGAGACAATTTGGGGTGTTGCTTTCTGAGGGTAAACACTGCAACCATTAGGAACACAGTAAGACCTCTCAAAAAAAATTATGAGACGACTAGCTATTTCATTTGTTTGAGCTGGTGTTGGTTGAGGGAATAATGTTGTCCTAGACACAGGGAGAGCTCCATACTCTTTTTCAAATTGTGCTGTGGGTTGACCACCTGAACCACAGATGGGGTCTTCGTTTAGCATTTCATCTGAAAATCAGCACTCCTTGGGTAATGCACTTAAGTGTTAGAGCATAGATTCTGTGCTCCACTCCTGGAGTCAGTCTTTAGTACATAGCCTTCAGAATCAAGAGGTGAGAATGTTAGTAACGGAGCCACACTCTCACTTCTGCAGAAGAAAAGTAGAAAACATTCGAGGGATACAAAACAAAGCACAGAATTTGAATTATTAATTTGATGCTGGTTGGGGAAACTCATGTCAGCTGTGAAGCTGGTTTGTTCAGGAGGAGACTGTAAGACTGCTGCAGTTGGAGATATTATTCTTCTCAATGGGAGCTAATGGTCAAGGGGAATCCCTTGTTCAGTGGCATCAGTTACTCTGTATTTTGTGTGTCACTGACCACACTGCCACAGAGGGCCTGCGCCACTTTGCAGTTGATAATGAGAGCTATGTTAGGCAGATATTGAGCTGAGACTTCTGAGATTGGGAGATCTGGCATAGTCCATGTGGTCTCCTGGATTTGTATTCAGAACGGCTAAATGTTGGGGGTTGCGGGGTGTGACAGAATACTCATCTGTCATAACACCTCCAGAAGTCATCTGGCAGTGAGGAATGAATGGCATTTTTATTTAAAATGTTACGTCTTCATGCACGTTCTATCTACTTACATACTTCCAGTGGTTACACTTTGTGTCAGCTTTTTCTATTATATATTACATCCACATTTGTAATGGAGATCGTCTATGTAAACTTGTCACATTGTAATTGCAATCCTTTGCCAGTGGTTGCGCTGCAGCGCCACAGCCAGTCCTGCAGAGAAACTCCAATTCTCTACTTCTCAGATTGCAGGAACCTTTGCTTTACAACTGTTATTAATAGTAGAAACTCAAAATATTTCATAATAGAGATAGAACTTATGACTTCAAAATGAGGACTAAATAATGTCTGCATGCTTTATGTTTTTATGACTATCCCGTAATCCTAAAGACTGCATCTGGCCACTCCTGGATGCAGCAATTCTTCCCAAGCTGCAGGTGGCGTTGTAGCAGCGCCCATTCTCCGGCTCCTCCCGGGCTGCAGGAGGCGCTGTCGCGGCGTTCACGCTCCTGCTCCTCCCGGGCTGCAGGAGGCGCTGTCGCGGCGTTCACGCTCCTCCCGGGCTGCAGGAGGCGCTGTCGCGGCGCCGGTCAAGAGTTTCTGGTCGGGCGCCGCTCTCTACCTTCAGTGATGATAATGGTCGTCAGGGAATGGCTGTCCGGTCAGTTTGTCTGACGCTTGACAGGAGGGCGCATAAACTATGGCTAAATTAGCAGTTTAACCTCCAATCAACCGAAACGAAGCTGCTGAAAACCAATTTTTAACGAGAGAAATGGGTTAAGGTGAGCGCTTTAAATAAAATATCCACAATAAAGCAGCGGCTTGGAGACGCGCCTCAACTCAAGCTGACGGTCACCGGGGGGGGGGGGGCGGGTCCAGTGTCAGTTTGCACAGCAATTGGCTAGTTGGCTGTCAATCAGGCTAGATCTGATGTGTGATTGGTCCATACAGATGCCAATCAAAGCTCTCGCCAAAGTGGGGGCAAGTTGGTGGCGGTGACCTTTAGTTTTGTGGCAGCTTCACACAATGTTTACTTATTGACTTTCTGATATTTTAACAGAGAGTAGAACGCCCAGGAGTGGTTTAAAAGGCCGTCAGCTTCCACTTCATGTTGGTTCAGAATGTACACATGATGGTCACAGCTCTCCCTCCAAGTCCTAAATGTCGAGGGGGGAGGCGGTTTGCAAACTGTTTCTGCTCAGAAACCTCACTCCTAATATTCATCCCTTGTGCTGACATCTCAAACAGTAATTTACAGCTCTCAACCACTGGACTCTCATCAAATTTGTTGTTTTGGAATCACTTCCCCATGTCGATCGTTGGATTTATTTTTGCTGGTGTAAAATACTACAAAGATTAGTGGTAGGCCAGAAGATTGGGACAATTTTAGAAACCAATGGAAGATGATTAAAAAGTTATAGAGGGAGAAATTAGGAGAATAAACTAACAAGAAATATAAAAGCAGACAGTAAAAGCTTCTACAAACATATAAAGAGGAAGACAGTAGCTAAAGTAAGTGTTGGTCCCTAAGAGGATGTGACTGGGGAATTAGTAATGGGGAACAAGGAAATGGTAGAGACTTTGAACCAGTATTTTGTATCTGCCTTCACAGTAGAAGACACAAAAAGCATCCCAAGAGTAGCAGAAAATCAAGAGGCAAAAGGGAGGGAGGAACTTAAAACAATCACTAACACTAGAGAAAAATGACTAGGAAAACTAATGGGACTAAAGGCTGACAAGTCTCCTGGACCTGATGGCCTGCATCCGAGGGTCTTAAAAGAAGTGGCTTCAGATATTGGATGCATTTGTTGTAATCTTCCAAAATACCTTAGATTCTGGAAAGGTCCCAGCACACTGGAAAACTGTAACAGCTCTATTCAAGAAAGGGGGGTGTGACCGAAAGCAGCAAACTGTAGGCTGGTTGGCCTAACATCTGTAATTGGGAAAATGCTAGAGTCCATTATTCAGGAAGAAGTAGCAGGACATTTAGAAAATCATAATGCAATCAGGCAGAGTCATGGTTTTATGAAAGGAAAATTGTTTTTGACAAATTTATTAGAGTTCTTTGAGGATGTAACAAGCAGGGTAGATAAAGGAGAACCAGCAGATGTAGTGTCTTTGGATTTCCAAAAGGCATTTAATAAGGTGCCACATAAGATAAGAGCTTGTGGTGTTGTGGGGTGATATATCAGCATGAATAGAGGATTGGCTAACTAACAGGAAACGGAGTCGAGATAAATGGCAAACTAACAAGTGGAGTGCCACAAGGATCAGTGCTGGGGGCCTCAACTATTTACGATCTGTATTAGTGCCTTGGATGAAGGGGCCGAGTGTATTATAGCCAAATTTGCAGACGATACAAAGTTAGGTAGGAAAGCAAGTTGTGAGGAAGACACAAAGTGTCTGCAAAGGGATAAAAGGTTGAATGAGTGGACAAAAGTTCGGCAGTTGGAATATAATGTAGGAAATTGTGAGGTTGCCCACTTTGGCAGGAAGAATAGCAAGTATTTACATGGAGAGAGACTGCAGAATGCTAAGGTACAGAGGGATCTGGGTGTCCTTGTACATGAATCACAAAGTCAGAATGCAGGTACAGCAAGTAATTAGGAAGGCAAATGGAATGTTGGCCTTTATTGCAAGAGAGGGAGGGTGGAATATAAAAGTAGGGAAGTCTTGTTACAGTTGTACAGGGCATTGGTGAGACCGCACCCATAGTACTGCGTACAGTTTTGGTCTCCTTACTTAAGGAGGGATATACTTGCATTAGAAGCAATTCAGAGAAGGTTCACTTGGTTGATTCCTGGGATGAAGGGGTTGTCTTATGAGGAAAGGTTGAGCAGATTGTACCTATACTCATTGGAATTTAGAAGAATGAGAGGTGATCTAATTGAACATGTAAGATTCTGAGCAGACTTGACAGGCTAGATGCTGAGAGGACGTTTCCCTTGTGGGGGAATCTCGAACTAGATGGTACAGATTCAAAATAAGGGGTCTCCCTTTTAAGATGGAGATGAGGAGGAATTTCTCCTCTCAGAGGGTTGTTAATCTTTGGAATTCTCTTCCCCAGCAAGCATAGGAGGCTGGGTCATTGAATATCTTCAAGGCTGAGTTAGACAGATTTTTGATCTACAAGGGAGTCCAGGGTTATGGGGGCAGACAGGAAAGTGGAGTTAAGGCCACAATTAGATCAGCCGTGATCTTATCGAATGGCGGAACGGGCTCGGGGCCGAATGGCCTGCTGCTGCTCCTAGTTCTTATGTGTATCTTTGCTGATCAGTTTACATGTGAGGATGTAAGCTTAGTTAGTACATTACCAGGAAATAATATCTTGACCTTTATTTTGTTCATTGGGAACCAAATTTAGTTGAGAGATTATTTGATTCTGGAGATAGCGATTGCTTTTTGTTTCAATAAATAAATACATAAATCTACATGAAAGTCCAGTAGCCTACAGAGATCAGAAGTGAACAGTGTGGGAGCGAAGATGAGACAGTTCAGGAGTGATTAGGTGGTGAATGTGGGTTTTAAAAACCTGTTAATTGGAGGAGGGAGGAATTGTGAGGGAAGTGAGGAGTCCCACAAATTTTTTGGAAGGTTTTTAGAATAAAATTCTGAATAGGCGCTGTTGCAATGCATCTTTACTATTCACACTGAGGATTTAGGTGTGTAAAATGTCACATTGGAATTTGGAAGTGTGGGGTAAAACAGCACAGCAGCAAGATATATAGTGCCAAAACAATAGTGTTAGAGGTGGAATTGCTTTTCTGTACATTAAAGTTGGATTGGGAGACGGTAACTCCTTCAGAGATATTATCAAACTGATAAATGTTCTATTATTTGATTTGTTTGCAATTCATAGAGGAAAATATTAGCAAGAATTTTTAGTACAGTTTTACTGGTATTGTGTCGAGGGTGGGAAATGAGGAAATAGCTGTGCCCCATTATAGGTGTGATGTGAGTTCCAGTGATATGATGAAGTTTCTGTGATGTTGTGACATGTTTCATTCGACTTTATTTGGCAGGCTTATTATTTGCCAAATTATTTTTGAAGAGCATATGCTGATTTAAATATAATAGTTTCTGGGGTGTTAAAGATTTCATATGCTTCACTGTTTTCCACTTCTTGTAACTCTAAATTATTGAGCACGGTCAGCTGTATAACCACATTTGCTGGTAAGGCAGCCACAAAGTATTTACTTCAGTTCTTTTACCTGTTTACTCTGGTTAATAGGAATGCAAACTGCCATTGAAAATTTTTTTTTGAAGTTGCTTGGTATTGTCCTTTTCTGCTCGAGCGTCAATGCAGTTGATGGCATTGCAGTTGTTGTCAGAGTACTAACATGCTATCTTAGGGGTTATAAGAGTTGTCATTAACATTAACTATATTAGTCACTGTTTGCAATTGAGCAGTATCTTCTCACTCGCACTATGTTGACAACAACTTGTGTTTATATTTTTAACATTGGAAAACATCCCAAGGTGCTTCACAGGAGTGTTATCAAACAAAATTGGACACTGAGCCACCTAAGTTATTAGGACAGGATTTAGGGCACCTGCACGGGCATCTGGTGAGGACAGGGTGAGGCTCAGTTCTGAAGCCTTCCAGAGACAAACAGTCTGCTGACAGTCTAGGTTTTTTTTTTCCTTTTTTCCCCAAAGCTTGGTCAAAGAGGTAGTTTTTAATGAGCATCTTAAAGGAGGAGAGAGATGTAGAGGGGTTTAGGGCTTTGGCAGCTGAAGGCTGTCAGAGATGGAGTGATTAAAATCGGGGATGTGCAGTAGGCCAGGATTGGAGGAGCATAGATATCTCTGAGGATTGTAGGGCTGGATGAGGTTCCAGAGATAAGGAGGGATTTGAAAATAAGGATGGGAATTTTAAAATTGAGGTGTTGCCTGGGAGCCAAAGTCGGTAATTGAGATCAGACTCATTGTGCAGTCTGCTACTTGAATTTGATTTTTTTCCCAGGACCTCTGATCTGTAAAACTCATCTACTCCTACATTTTACAGGCTTTTAAATCCTGAGTTGAGCCTCACAAATCACAACAGCTTGAATTATTTTGTCTTTCTCTCCAGGCCTTTTCAGTCTTGGTATTGTCCTGCATGCTGGACCCTGGCCCTCCAAATCGTTTTAAAGCCAAAGCTTGGAGAAGTGACCAAGCATGGCAGAACAAAGAGTTGGAATTCAAGGGAATTATCTCTGAATTTTCTTTCCAAATGATTTTCTGCCAATGATTTATTTGTAGTTAAGATTGTTGCCTTGATACTGTCCCAGATAGGTTATCCACTTTGTACACTCCTGTCAATCAAATGGTGACAATTATTTTGATTACCTCACAGTACTCTTGATCATGCAGATTTTTTAGATATAATCTTGAAATAGTGGGAAAAAAACCTCGACTGTAAGCAGACTGTTTGTCTGTGGAAGGCTTCAGAGCTGATCCTGATCCTGATGCTGACCCTGTCCTCACCAGATGCCCATGAATGTATCTTGCAGCAGGCACCATAATTCCTGTTTGGCAAAAGGGTCTCACAAAGCTGGTAGTTCCGAAGCTGTGGGGGTGGGGAGTTGGCGTTAGTGTTGCTGTGGCATTTTGAATGAACTGAAATAAGAGAATTGGTGCAGTGACCACACAACTGAGGTTCTCTACTGCAAAATTAAGTTATATGGAAGCAAGGTTGAGGCCATTACTGGTACCCTTTTCAAGCCTGGAATGGGAGTACTGAAATACACCATTACTCTAGCATTGAAGGTTATTTATGAGAAGACCCAGCACTGACTGTACCTGTAACAGCACAGACTGTCCTAGCACTGTCTGTATGTGTAACAAATAGACTATGTATTAATTGGTTACTTCACCTGAGGGTACATTTACTACTTGTACTGTTCCACTTCCCTTAGTTGTTTGAAAGTGACTATTGTGATTTATAATTGAGCTTTTTATTAACCTGGTCTATACCTCCGGGTGATTTTATGCTGTGTAACTTGGAATTTACGGGACAGAAAAGACTAGAAATGCACAACAGATCCATCAGCTTCTGAAAAGATAGTTTACCATTATGGGTTGTATCCCTTCATCAGAAAAGCCTGTTAATGTTACTACTTTAACAACTGCAATACAGTCAGCTTCCCTGATGCAAGAACATTCATCAAACTTTAAATCCATGAAAACTTTATTAGGCAGCCAATAGAGCTAACTCAAAAGCAAAATACATTAGAAATCTAAAATAAAACTAGAGAATGCTGGAAATATCCGGTAAGTGTTTCTTTCTTCCATCTTCTATGTCATCGCCTTATCACAGTGCCACCTGGCCATTTGTACCATCCCTGGGTTTTGTAATTCACAGCAAACTCGTACTCATTGTGGAGCAATCGCCAGTGTTAACTCAATAGTTTACAGACATATTTTGTACCAAGCAGAATAACTGAACCCTAAAGAACACACAAGCCAAAATTGGCTACCCCGTCGTCCTTTCCGAACTTGATCAAGTCTTCCGCCTCCCGTATATGTTTCCTTGGCTTGTAGGTCTGTGTCCTTATGAATTTCACTTTGATGGATTTTAATTTCTTCCTTTGTGTGTATTTTCTCTCTCTTCTAGGCTTTTCTTGCTATAACCTAGATGGCCAAGAGGCAAAGGAATAAATGCACTGCCCACCAATGCTGTGTCTTATGACAGTTAACCACGTGACCAATGAATTCCGTCTCGCCTTCCTCCGTTCAGTACATCCAAAGCCAGGAAGACCTGTGTCCCTCAGACTCAAAGAGGCAATTGCTCCCAGTACCCACCGATCATGAGAATGGCTGGAATGGCCATTGTAGTCCAGCAGAAAAGCCACAGCAGAATGAACCAGACGAGGTGGACAAGATTAAAGCTAAGCTGATGACAGCATGGAATAATGTTAAATATGGTGAGGAACTTTTTGCAAAGATGGAAATGTTTCAGACATTATTTCTTTCCTCTCTCGTTTGCAGTCCTGTCCTGAAAGTGCCGTGTCATGTCCTTCCTCCAGTACCTAAATGACCATTGAGAGACAACATGCTCTCACTTGACTTTTTCATGTACATTATAGCAGCAGTTACTGGATCTGATGCTAACTCTCATTATCACTGCTGCCCTAATCAACTAACTCTGCATATCTTGATTTTAATTTTAATATTTAGAGTTGGAATAAACACTTTTTTAATCTTTCAAGTAAGTGCTGACAGTTGTGATCAGGGAACTGGCTTGGACGTGTTCCTGAATGGGAGAGAATGAGAGACCTGACCACACGTGTAAAATGATCAGGTTTAATACATGTGTCTCTACTGATGTTAATCCAGTCACCTCATACTTCTGGCTTTAATATCTTTCCCTCGCCCTTTGCCAGTGGTGTCACCAGTATATGCCATAGGGAGGATTATCCTCAGTAACCGGCTGTGGTAACCTGTTTCATTTCTGTGTCTTCATAGGTTGGGTGGTGAAAGGCAGAACAAACTTCAGCAAAACTTCCCCCATTTTTCTTCTGGGACGGTGCTACTGCTTTGAGTCAGAAGGTATTGTGTTCATATCTGGGGCTGGGACACACTGTGACTTTGTCAGCTGTTAACTGCCAGAACTGCTAATAATATCACCATCTGCTTCCCTTTCCCAGCAGCTGATTCATCCTCAAACTCAGAGACTGGTTATGAGACAGGAAACAACCAAAATTCCCCTCCTCCCTCGGTGGAATCATTCCGGAAGGACTTTGCCTCGCGGATCTGGTTGACGTACAGGCGTGAATTTCCTCAGCTGGAGGGTTCTGTGTGGACCACAGACTGTGGTTGGGGTTGCATGTTACGCAGTGGACAGATGCTGCTGGCTCAAGGACTTCTTGTCCATCTTCTGTCTCGAAGTAAGTCTTGCATCATTTGGTTTATGCTTTACTCTCTCCTCTCTTGAATGCACTGACTGTTGCTGAGAAGCAGTCCACAGGTGTGTGCAATAGTTGTCCAAGTGGCCATTTTTATACCTGGAAGCCTGGGGAATAGGTGCCATGCTATTTACCCAAGTGAGGCATCACAGCTGAACACTATTCTGCCTTTTCCTGTCATCTACATACAGGCACTTTCCATAGGCACCTGTGAGTAGTAATCTGCAATCAGTAATCCTGCGTGACACTCACTCTGTTTTCTCCCCGCCCCATGACCTCTAGCCAAGGGTGCCACAGAAGACTCTAGCCTTAATTGCTGACCATTTGAAATCACTTAACTCAGTACAGCCCAAAGATCAGACTTGGTCTATGAGGCAAAGAAATGCACTGAGCAATGCTTAATCCACTAAGATGAAAGCTCATGTAACATTACAATTAATGTGTTTGTCAGCATATTGCAATACATAGCAAAGGAATAATGCAGATCTTGGAGTGACTCTGAGACCGAAATCTAAGAGAGAATTTGAACATGCAAACCTCATTAAAGTCCAACTTTATTTCCTACATTTAAAATATGTTTTAGAATTGAATACTTGTTTCCCTAATGTGCCGAGAGCTCTGCCATACAGACTAGAAGGTCCCAGACTTAATCTGTGGGCAATGCTGAGGTTAACAGTAAACATTGTACAATTGACTTTACAGCCTTTAAGCTGAGGAGAAAATTCAGTGCAGATTCCTGCTCCTGATTGCTATCTAACCACTGCTGCTGAAAAGTATGCATGTGTCGGACGAGGACAGGATCACCCTTGGATGCGATACATCCTTGCCACTATTGAATAGGCTGCCATTACCCAATGACTAAGCCTTTTTACTGAAAATGACCACTTGATGTGCCGGAGAACAGCCTGATACCAGGAGAATCGTGCTCGCTAAAATGAATTTAAGTTCTGTGATATTGACAACAGTTCTGGTTTGTAAATGATCTTTTTCTTTCAGACTGGACCTGGCCTGATGCGTTACTCTCTGTTGAATCAGAAACTGAGTTTAGATCGCCATCCAAATCAAACACTTTAAATTGGCCAATCTTCTCTGAGGTCCTTGGCTCACAATTGGACAGAAATAGAAGCCTCAGGGATACGCAGAGAACCACCGTGACACAAACGCATGCACGAGCATGGAGGCGGGCCAACATTGACCAGCACAATATGGATAAAGAGGAGTTGGAGCACCGGAAAATCATTTCGTGGTTTGGAGATCACCCCAAGGCTCCATTTGGAGTACATCAGTTGGTGGAATATGGGAAGAGGTCTGGGAAGAAGGCTGGGGACTGGTATGGCCCATCCATTGTTGCTCACATAATCAAGTGAGTAAAGCCTGCCTGCGACAGCAGCGAAGAAAAAACTTGCATTAATACAGCACCTTTCGAATTGTCAGCGTGTCCAACAGTAATCCCTCAGTTGCAAAATGCTTTGGAAATGTAGACGCCGTTATATAGGCAAATGTCATAGAGTCATTCACAGCACAGAAGGAGACCATTCAGCCTGTCGAGTCTATGCTGGCTCTCCATGGAGCTGTGCAGTCAGTCCCGCTACCTGGCTCGATTCCCATGGCCCTGCAAGTCTATTTCTGTCAGGTGGTCATTTAATTTCCTCTTGAAGTCATTGATCGTCTCCACTTCCACCACCCTTGTGGGCAGCAAGTTTCAGGTCCTTACCACCCGCTGTGCTTCCTCATATTCCCCCTGCATCTTTTGCCCAAAACTTTCAATTGTGTCCCCTAGTCCTTGTATCATTAGTTAATGGGAACAGTTTTTCCTTGTCTAACTTATCTAAGTCTGCCATAATCTTGTACATTTCTATTAAATCTCCCCTTAACCAACTTTGTTCTAAGGAGAACAAACCCAGCTTTTCCAACCTAACCTTGTGACTAAAGTCTTCCATCCCTGGACCAATTCTGGTAAATCTCTGCACCCTCTCAAGGATCCTCACATCCTTCCTCAAGTGTAACCAGAACTGGATGGAATGCTCCAGTTGAGGCCTAACCACAGCTTTATAAAGGTTCAGCATAACTTCCCCACATTTGTACTCAATGCCTCTATTTATGAAGACCAAGATCCCATATGCTTTACTAACCACACTCTCAATTTGTGCTGCCACCTTCAAAGCTCGATGCAATAGAACCCCCAGGTCCTCCTGTTCCTGCACACTCTTTCCAACTGTGCTATTAAGTTTATGTTGCCTCTCCCTAATCCTTCTGCCAAAATGCATCACCTCACATTTGTCAGTATTAAATTCCATCTGTCACCTCGCTGCCCGTTCAGCTAGCCTATCTATGTCCTGCTGCAAGCGATTAATCTCATTCTTGTCTGCATTAAATTTCATCTTCCACTTGTTCACCCATTCCACCAGCCTGTCTGTGTCCTTTTGAAGTCTATCACTATCCTCCTCACTTCCAAGTTTTGTGTCATGTATGTAGGAGTAATATGTAATATTTATATGTTATATAATATATATATTAAATGTAGCAGCCAATTTGTGATTATAAGATCCCACAAACAGAAAATGAGATGAATAACCTGTTTCTGTTTTGGTGGTGTTTGTTGAGGAATGAATGTTGGACAGGACAGCAAGAACTCGCTGTTGTTCCTCGAGTAGTGCCATGGAACCTTTTATATTCATCCAAACAGATGGACAGGGCCTTGGTTTCATGCCTCACTCGAAGTACAGCACCTTTTAAAAACGTGGCACTTCCTCAGTACAGCACTGTGGTATCAACTGAATTGTCTGTTTAAGTTCTAGAGAGAGACTTGAGCCCAAAAATCTCCTAACTCAGACAACAGTGCAACCACTGAACCAAGCTGACACTTGGCTGACTGATTTGAAAGGTGAAGAGTGGATCATAAGTTCCAGCACTTGATGACAGAAATTACATATAAGTTTTTGACACAAGGTCGCTGGGAACTGAGTCATAAGTGCCAAATTTTACCACCCTTTTCCTCACTTCCTGCCGCGTGATTAGCTCCTCTGATAGTTTGTGGGTACGTTCACTGACCAGTGCAATGCACAATAACATAAACCCAGGCTCTTTTCCCTTGATCACTGTCCACTGACTACTGCTAGAAATTGCCTCTGTGCAGGCACTGAGACAGGACAGGATCAGGTTGGGGCTACAGTGACTCCCATTGTTCAATACTGTTACACTGCCTCCGCGCGCACACAAAGGAATGTCACTTGGCTGAGGTGCTGAAAAGTTGCTGGCACCTGTACAATTGCACCCCAGGATACGTCTGAGATTAGAGAGCTGAATTTGATTGCAGTTATGTTTTTATCACTGCAGTTGTTTTTTTGGTTCTCACTATCCTAATTCTCCATTTCTTTCAGGAGAGCAGTTGAAAAAACTGAAGACTCTGAATCTCTTAACATTACTGTCTATGTAGCACAGGACTGCACAGGTGAGTGTGCACAGTGGTCCTTAGAGGAGTATACATTTAGTACTGCACTACTTATTACTCAGTGAGGATACGAGTCCTTTGAATAGCTTTTTCATAGGAGTTACTGTTGGTGGAGTTAGTTGCTCAGTAGTTTTATTTATATCATACGGGAGATTTGATAGAGGTGTTCAAAATCATGAAACTGTTTCCAGTGACAGAAGGGTCAGTAACCAGAGGTCATAGGTTAAAGGTGAGTGGCAAAAGAACCAGCAGTGACACAAAACTTTTGTTTTACCCAGTGAGTTGTGATCTGGAATGTGCTGCCTGAAAGGCCAGTGGATGTAGATTCAGCAGTAACTTTCAAAAGGGAATTGGATAAACACTTGAAGGGAAAAACAAATTGCAGGGCTATGGAAAGATGCTGGGAGGGTCACTAGTTGGATAGCTCAGACACGATGCGCTGAATGGCCTCCTAGTCTGCTGCGCCATTTTATGATATTAGTTCTCCATCTGCCTGGACAGCTGCATGACAGTGTATAATAACCAACCTATTCCCAAGCCACTAACCACCTGAATTTTCCATTCAGCTGCTCAAAGGCATTAGTCCAGCTGCTTAATTCTGAATGGTGTGTTGATTAAACTCCGAGGAGCCCATCCCCTCTCCATAGCACTGTGCACTAGGATTTGTGCTGAAATTCAGGGCCTTTCTTTAAGGGTATATTTACACAGCACACAGAAAACTCTTGAGTCACACATTCTTGAGTTTGTTATGGGTGTTCACACTATTCAGTGCTGCTGCAAAAGCTTTGCCATCAGCGGGGAGGATGGCGGTGCGTGAGAGTGGCCCAAGATGATCTTCTCCTTCAGTTTTTCCTTCTGTTGCAGTAATTAATGAGCTATACTTTTTGGGAGGGGTGAGGAAGAAGCTTAAAAGTATCTCAAGTATCTGATGTAACATTCCAGCCTGAAAAGGTTAGAACCATAGAAAAGTTACGGCACAGTAAAAGGCCTATTGTGTCTGCGCCAGCTGAAAAAACTTGTCGCCCAATCTAATCCCACCTTCCAGCATTGGGTCCGTAGCCTTGCAGGTTGCAGCACTTCAGATGCGGATCCAGGTACCTTTTAAATGAGTTGAGGGTTTCTGCCTCCATCACTATACCTGGCAGTGAATTCCAGACACCCACCACCCACTCGGTGAAAAAGTTTTTCTTCATGTCCCCACTAATCCTTGTACCAGTCACTTTAAATCTGTGCCCCCTTGTATTTGACCTCTCTGCTAGGGGGAAACAGGTCCTTCCTGTCTATCTAGGCCCCTCATAATTTTGTACACCTCAATTAAGTCATCCCTCAGCCTCCTGAGGAAAGCAACCCTAGCCTATCCAATCTTTCCTCATAGCTGCAATTTTCAAGCCCTGGCAACATTCTTGTAAATCTCCTCTGTACTCTCTCCAGAGCAATTATGTCCTTCCTGTAATGTGGTGACCAGAACTGTATGCAGTACTCCAGCTGCGGCCTAACCAGCATTTTATACAGTTCCAGCATTATATCCCTGCTTTTGTATTCTATACCTCGGCCAATAAAGGAAAGCATTCCATAAGCCGCCTTCACCACTCTAACTACCTGTCCTGCCACCTTCAGGAATCTGTAGACATGCACATGGATTTACCTCCTGAAGAACCAGTCATCCATTGTTTATCCATATCTTGCCCTAGCTTTCAGTTCCTTGTGCTTTGGAAGAGCTTCTCTGAAGTAACATCCTATACCCATTAATTAGAATAATTTGCTGTCTTCCAATGATTTATTAATCATACTCTTGCCATTAAAGGTTAGATGGAGATGCACTGCTTCTGCCCCCCTCATTGATAGGAAAACACACAGATCCTTCTCGATGAAGAAAGAAATTGCATTTATATAGCACCTTTTGTAACCTCAGTATGTCCCAAAGTGCCTTATAGACACTGGGATGCTTTTGAATTGTGGGCACTGTTGTAATGCTGGAAATGCAGCAGCTAACATACACACAGCAAGGTCCCAAAAACAGCAATGAGGTAAATAACCAGATAGTCTATATCAGTAATGTTGGTTCAGGATTAAGTGTTGGCCAGGGCACCAGGAGAACTCCCCTGCTGTTGTTACAATAATGCCGTGGAATCTTTTGCATTCAGCTGAGAGGGCAAGGAGAACTTGAACCAATGAGCTCCTAACTTGGAGGTGAGAATGCTACCACTGACACCTACACCTGACCATTCAACTGTAGCTCAGACTGCAAGTGGAACAAAGTGGGCAAAACAACTTGCTTAAATGGCCTCTTGGCAATGCAATGATGTTGAATGTTATCATTCTGTGACATAATGAAGGGGAAATGGTAGCTGATGGTCGATGGATCTCAGGTCTGCAGTATGTGTTTTAAATGTTTTATTTCTAGGAATTAAATTTTTTTTCACTAAGTTTTGGAAGCTCCAATTCTGAATCCTACAACAATTCTGCCAGATAATGGAGTGCCGATTTTGGGATGGTGGATAAACGAGGTTCCGCTGTATATGTATAGAAGTTTTATATGGTTCTAAGCAGAATGCTTCTTGTTGTGGCAACTTGGAAGTTGGCAACTTTTTTTTCCCCTTCTGAGACAGTGTACAAAGGAGACGTATTGAATCTCTGTGAGATACAGTTAAAGGGTGGAACAGTTCCTGGTTTGGATTGGAAGTCTGTCATTATCCTAGTGCCTGTTCGACTTGGAGGAGAAAATCTCAACCCAGTATACATGCAGTGTGTGAAGGTAGGCAATACAGCTGGAATGATTGGGTTATAAATCTTTCAGTGTGACCTGTGCTTGCAACTCTCTCACACACTGAGTAGTAATCACTCATTTTGCTTTAAAATGCAGTGTATTTTGATGTCCAACTTAAACATAGCTCCATATATTTAAATGAGTTGGCATTAATGACACCCTTCACATACAGCAACGTTCGTCCCTAACATTCTCCCTGCTGTGCAGGATTTTGTCTTTCTCCTGATTGTGGCCAGTTCTTACAGTATCCCTACTGGTGTGCTCAGGTGTACCTCCTTGTCTCAACTTTCTGGTGAACTTGCTAAGCAAATGGCACAGTAATGTACCAGGAGTCTAATCCTTGCTTGTTTATAGGAGATTCTGAAGCTCGAATGTTGCATTGGAATCATCGGTGGGAAACCCAAGCACTCGCTTTACTTCATTGGTTTTCAAGGTATGTTTTGGAGTAGAGTAGATAGTTTTCATTCTCCATCTGACTGGAAAGGCACAATGGTCTGAGCTGGCCTGTGAATAAACTAAGGTGATCAGGAAAGTGAGTTGGGAGTAGTAGCTGAATGTGCAGCTTTAATGATTAATCATTAGGCAGCTGTAGAAAAAAACAAATATGATTGCATTGCTCAGACCATTGAATACAAAATGAAAATCAGTGTACTTAGGAAATAGTAGGCTGTGGTGAATTTGGAGCATTGAGCTCAGTGTTGGTACTTGCATATGGTGAAGGAGCTGGAGACTGTGAACAGGGTGAAGAGGAGAGCTGACTGGGATAATAGTAAATCTGAAATTCTTTAGTTTGAGGGTTTAGGATTTTTTTTTTTACTTTTAAGAAACCTTGGCTCAGAGTGAATAGGATTTATTTTTAAATGAAAGGACTTGGATGCAGTCGCATTAGGTTATTTGGATTCTATAGAGCTATCATAGAAAGTTTATGGCTCAGAAAGAGGCCACTTGGCCCATCGTGTCTGCGCTGACCAAAAAACGAGCCACCCAGCCTAATCCCACCTTCCAGCATTTGGTCTGTAGCTATATGAAGGCAAAGAGTTATTTTAGATCCCAGGAAGTATTTCTTTTCAGAGAGAGCCAGAACAAATTTCTGTGATGTGATGAGTATGGGGCTGCTGCAGTCCTTTGAAAAGGAACTTGGCAAGTTCCTGAGAGAAGGGAACATTTCTAGTTATAGGGTTACTTAGTTTAGGTCGTGATGTATCACAGAGGAATTTCGCAGAATTTTCCCTGCATTGGCAACAGGTTTTTTTCTGTCTTTTTTTGCTTTTCCCAGGGATCAGCACAAAGAGGGATGGGTGGGGAGCAGGTAGACTGGATTGGGATGAGTTTGTTGGATATGATGGATTTTTCTTGTTTGTTTGTATCTGAGCCCGATTATCAAGGTCCCAGGTTAGATCCTTTGGCTATATAGCTCCTTAATGGCCTCAGTGCCCTGGTGTAAAGAGGCAGAAAAAACAGCCAGGGCTTCCTTACCAGTGATTACTGGACAGTGTGCAGGCTGTAACACACCTTACAGACAAATATCCTATCAATACTGAATATCTGGGCTTGTATAACAGTGATCAGTTGGGTGAGGTCAGTACAGAGTTGGGCACCAGACGAAGTTAAACTAGTAATAAATGATATTTGACTATTCAGTAATAGAACCAATCCTGTGTGAATGTCCAGACACACTTACAGTAGGTGTCATGGTATAGTTCTCAAGGATGTTTTGTTAATTTTTAGTCTCCTTCTGCCCTCTAGGCCTAGGAACACTGAACTCTGTTGTATTGCCCCTAAGGCCATGCCAGCTGAGATTATTTTTATCATCAGTGGAAATCTGAGTTGTAATGAAACAGAATATGAAGTAATTGGTGCTATCATTTTGCAGATGATTTCTTGCTGTATTTGGACCCTCACTACTGCCAGCCTGTTGTGGATGTAACTAAACGTGACTTTGTGTTGGAGGTAAGCAGCGCTATACTGTTGCTATGGGATGGGTCTGTGACAGCTGCTGTCCTGGACTCAGTGCCTAGTGATTGTAGGGCAAGAGGGACAGATATATATATTTTGAGAGTTGGAGAAACTAAATTGAGTCCATCACATAGAGATGTCTAGTTTGGCATTAGAATGATTAATTTGCTCTGTTTTGTAGAACACTCGTAAAACCGGTTGTGTCAGTACTATTTTAAAACAGCTTTTTCTATTTCAAATCAGCTAACTGCATTGTCATGACACAAAAGAGGAATGGTGTACATGTATTAACCAGCGCACTAAAATAACAACCAGAGGAAATGGAAACTATGTTAATCTTGTGGAGGTCAAAGGGTTGCTTGCTGTGGGAAATTGCAGTATCGACTTAGTGTATGTGGTCTGATGATTGGGTTCAGGCAGGTTGTTAGGGTAGAATAGAGAAGGCTTTTCACTTTAACCCATGCCACAGCCAACTTGGAGATGTTTACGATTTCAGAGCAGTTGCATTTCTCAAAGCTTGCCCAGTTACTGCTTTGTGCTGAGTTGTTTGATTTTGGCTCTGATGGGCCTATCATTAGAATCGGGGTATGGAGGGTCAAGCCCAGCCAGGACTGGAGATATTTATGGGGTCAGGGTCAGGTTGAGCTGAGGTGACCACCCCCACCACCTAAACAAAAAACTGCTTAGACTTGCATATGGAGAATGACCAAAGTAGCTAGTCCTGGGGGGCAGCCACAATCACTTTACCAGACCACATTGGAATTTACTACATCCCAGGAAGGAGGATGAGGGGGGAAGCTACTTATCAGCGTTTTTTTTAAATTTAATTCATTCCATAAGATGTGGGTGTTGCTGGCAAAGCCAACATTTATTGTCCATCCCTAATTGCCCTTGAGATGGTGGTGGTGAGCAGCCGCCTTGAATCGCTGCAGTCCGTGTGGTGTTACTCCCACAGTGCTGTTGGGGAGGGAGTTCCAGGATTTTGACTCTGACAGTGAAATCAGGATGTTGTGTGGCTTGGAGGGGAACTTGC
Organism: Heterodontus francisci; assembly: GCF_036365525.1. Taxonomy (NCBI): domain Eukaryota; kingdom Metazoa; phylum Chordata; class Chondrichthyes; order Heterodontiformes; family Heterodontidae; genus Heterodontus; species Heterodontus francisci. Next base: position 28,470,291 of record NC_090413.1, read on the forward strand.
AGGTGGCGGTGTTTCTGTGCATCTGCTGCCCTTGTCCTTCTAGGTGGTAGGGGTCACAGGTTTGGGAGATGAGGTAGGAGGAGACCTCTTAAAGAATATTCTCTCCTTCCTATCTGCCCACAGACTGCTAATTCAGACTGCAACCATGTACTGATTTTATAAATATTTTGTTCCCCCTCTTGATACTTTATGTACCAGTCAGAGTTCTCTCCTAAATCTCTTCAAGGCTGATTGACCAGATTCAAGAGGCAGTGCTGGTGGTTTGGAGAAGAGGGTACTGAATAACACAGGCCAATTTCTAAAAATATTATATGTAGATTAGTCTCTCACAATATACTGGTTCAAAGGTCATAGAGTCATAGTTATACAGCACAGAAACAAGCCCTTCGGCCCATTGTGTCTGTGCCGGCCATCAAGCACCTAACTATTCTAATCCCATTTTCCAGCACATGGCCCATAGCCTTGTATGCTATGGTGTTTCAAGTGCTCTTCTAAATACTTCTTCAATGTTGTGAGGGATCCTGCCTCTACCACCTCTTCAAGCAGTGTGTTCCAGATTCCAAACACCGTCTGGGTGAAAAATGTTTGCCTCAAATCCCCTCTGAACTTCCTGCACCTTACCTTGAATCTATGCCCCCTGGATATTGACCCCTCCGCTAAGGGAAAAAAGTTTTTTCCTATCTAACCTATCAATGCCCCTCAAAATTTTGTATACCTCAGTCATGTCCCTCCCTCACCCTTCTCTGCTCTAAGGAAAACAACCCTAGCCTTTTCAGTCTCTTCATAGCTGAAATGCTCCAGCCCAGGCCACATCATGGTTAATCTCCTCTACACCCTTTCCAGTGCAATCACATCCTTCCTATAGTGTGGTGCCCAGAACTGTACACAGTACTCCAGCTGTGGCCTAACTAGTGTTTTATACAGCTCCATCATAACCTCCCTGCTCTTATATTCTGTGCCTTGGCTAATAAAGGCAAGTATCCCATATGCCTTCCTAACCACCTTATCTACCTGTGCTGCTGCCTTCAGTGATCTATGGACAAGTACACCAAGGTCCCTCTGACCCTCTGTACTTCCTAGGGTCCTACCATCCATTGTATATTCCCTTGCCTTGTTAGTCCTCCCAAAATACATCACCTCACACTTCTCAGGATTAAATTCCATTTGCCACAGCTCTGCCCATCTTACCAGCCTATCTATATCGTCCTGTAATCGAAGGCTTTCCTCCTCACTATTTACGACACCACCAATTTTCGTGTCATCTGCGAACTTACTGACCATACCTCCTATATTCATGTCTAAATCATTAATGTACACTACAAACATCAAGGGTCCCAGCACCGATCCCTGCAGTACACCACTGGTCACAGGCTTCCAAATGCAAAAACAACCCTCGACCATTACTCTCTGCCTCCTGCCACTAAGCCAATTTTGGATCCATTTGCCAAATTGCCCTGGATCCCATGGGCTCTCACCTTCTTAACCAATCTCCCATGCAGGACATTATCAAAAGCCTTACTGCAGTCCATATAGACTACATCAACTGCTTTACCCTCATCAACACGTTTCATCACCACCTCAAAAAATTCAATCAAGTTAGTCAGACACGATCTCCCCCAAGCCATGCTGATTATCCCTGATTAATCCCTGCCTCTTCAAGTGGAGATTAATCCTGTCCCTCAGAATTTTATCCAATATTTTCCCTGAATATGTTAGACTCACCAGCCTGTAATTACCTGGTTTATCCCTGCTACCTTTCTTAAATAATGGTCCTCCAACCTCTGATATCTCTCCTGTGGCCGGAGAGGATTTGAAAATTTGTGTCAGAGGCCCTGCTATCTCCTCCTGTGCCTCACATAACAGCCTGGGATACATCTCATCTGGGCCTAGGGATTTATCCACTTTTAAGCCCCCTAAAACAGCTAGTACTTCCTCCCTTTCAATGCTAATATGTTCAAGTGTATCACAGTCCCCCTCCCTGATCTCTACACCTACATTGTCCTTCTCCACCGTGAACACAGATGAAAAGTAGTCATTTAAAACCTCACCTATGTCCTCCGGCTCCACACACACATTGCCACTTTCGTTCCTAATGGGCCCGACTCTTTCTCTGGTTATTCTCTTGCCCTTAATATACTTATTAAACGCCTTTATCTTGCCCGCCAGTGTTCTTTCATGTCCCCTCTTCGCTCTCCTAATTTTTTAAGTACCCCCTACACTTTCTATACTCCTTTAGTGCCTCCACTGTTTTCAGCACTCTGAATCTGCCATAAGCCGCCTTTTTTTTTACTGATCCAATCCTCTATATCCCTTGACATCCAGGGTTCCCTGGACTTGTTGGTCCTACCCTTCACCTTAATGGGTACATGTTGGCCCTGAACTCTCACAATTTCCTCTTTGAATGACTCCCACTGATCTGATGTAGACTTTTCTACAAGTAGCTGATCCCAGTCCACTTTGGCCAGATCCTGTTTTATCATCATAAAATCGTCCTTCCCCCAATTCAGTACTTTTATTTTCGGTCCATCTTTGTCCTTTTCCATAACTACCTTAAATCTTACAGAGTTATGGTCACTATCCCTGAAATGTTCCCCCACTGACACTTCTACCACTTGTCCGGCTTCATTCCCTAGGATTAGGCCCAATAGTACCCCATCTCTTGTAGGACTATCTACGTACTGGCTCAAAAAGCTCTCCTGAATGCATTTTAAGAATTCCGCCCCCTTTAAGCCTTTTGCACTATCCCAGTTAATATTGGGGAAGTTGAAATCCCCTACTATTACCACCCTATTATTTTTACACCTCTCTGAGATTTTCCTACATATCTGCTCCTCTATCTCTCCCTGACTGTTTGGCAGCCTGTAGTACACTCCCAGCCAAGTGATTGCCCCCTTTTTGTTTTTAAGTTCTACCCATATGGCCTCATTTGAGGAACCTTCTAAGATATCATCCCTCCTTACTGCAGTAATTGACTCCTTGATCAACAGTGCAATGCCACCTCCTCTTTTACCCCCTCCCCTGTCATGCCTGAAGATTCTATACCCTGGAATATTCAGCTGCCAGTCCTGCCCCTCCCTCAACCATGTCTCTCTGATAGTAATATCATAATGCCATGTGCTAATCGATGCCCTCAATTCATCTGCCTTACTAGTAAGACTCCTTGCATTAAAATAGATGCAATCCAGCATTGCATTTTTCACTTGTGCCTTAACAGGTCTGTATTTACTCTGCCTTCCAGACTGACTCAGTTTCTCTTCTGTATTTGACTGTGCATCACCCCCTACTGTAACTCCACTCTGTATCCCACCCCCTGCCAAATTAGTTTAACCACCCCCCCAACAACACTAGCAAGGATGTTGGTCCAGTTCAGGTGCAACCCATCCAACTTGTACAGGTCCCACCTTTGCCAGAAACAGACCCAGTGATCCAGGAAACTAAAGCCCTCCCTCCTGCACCACCTCCTCAGCCACGCATTCTGCTGTATCCTCCTATTCCTGTACTCACTAGCACGTGGCACTGGGAGTAATCCAGAGATTACAACCTTTGAGGTCCTGCTTTTTAATCTGCTACCTAGCTCCCTAATAAGGTGGCAATAAAACTTGGATTTCTATTTTAAATAAAAGATTTATTTTTCCCTCCCCTCCTGAAGACATTGATTTCTTGCTGCGATGCGGTTCCACAGGAGGTGGGTTCCCTCCAGAACCTCACCTAAGTGTTCATCATTCATGTGAGCTAATGCCAACAGGCTGTTCACCTATATGGGCATCGCAGGTGACCCAATCTTGTTCTTGCCTGATGTCCATACACTCCAGATGTTATTGCGAACCTCATCATCCAGCTGATTGACAGGCTTGGAATAGGGTTAGGGGGGAGGGTGAAGTATTTCGCTTGAAAAGGGAGCTCTTTATTAATAGCTGATTTGTTTATTTCACAGTCTTTTCATTGCATGTCTCCAAGAAAACTGTCCTTCAGTAAGATGGATCCCAGCTGTACCATAGGGTTTTATGCAAAGACTAAGGAGGATTTTGAAAACTTGTGTAAAAATGTCACAATGGTGAGTGTCACTTCAATCTGAGCAGCATCTGTTCCATGTTCTTTATTGCTGTTTGAAATTGTATGTGAGGAAATTAAACATGCCAGATGCTGCAACAGTAACTAAATGACATACAAATATATAGAACTGAAAATAAACTTCAGCATGTTTGTTTCTGTGTTTCTTGCTCTCATATGCCGGAGATGTCTCCTGATGTTTAAACCCATGGTGTTCCAGTCCATTGGTGCACCAGATCAGTCTGGCACACAAGACAAAACCCACTTTACAAAGATAACTCCACTGCTCGTATTGCTGGAGAGTGTGATGGGCTTACAGAATCAGTCTGTGGCATTTAATAAAGTTCCACACAAAAGGCTATTGGTTAAGCTCAAAGCTGTGGGGTGTCAGGGCAAATTGGCTGTAGGGTAGAAAACAGTAGGTATTGTTGAAGGAGATATGTTGGGGTGGGGTGGAGAGGAGTATTGATTGGGAAGGCTCAGCGCTCTGTGTTGTAATCGCGACTGGTTCATCAGTGACATGGATTTATAAAGTCAATATAAATTTATTACCACTGCCCCTCCAAGTTTGGTATAGTATCAAAAGGAGGCATCCCAGAAAATACTGAATGGATTAAACAAGATATGTAACTGGACAGAACAGTGGCAGGTGAAATTTATTGCAGCAAAGTGAGTGCCGTACATTGGAAGGGTAAATGAGCAACGCGCACACATACTGCATGCATGTGGTGGAAATAGTAAAGCTTGAAGCCAAAAGAGACCGAGGAGCTTTAGTATAGGCAACATTCAACATATCCAACCAATGCAGAGCAGCAATAAACAAAATCATTAGGATGTTGAGCTACAAAACCACAACAGTCCGGCACATGTCGGAGAAAGTGGCAATCAAACTGTATGGGGCTCTGGTCAGACTGCATGGTGAGCTGAGTGCAGTTCTGGTCACTGAGAAACAAGGGAGATATTCAAGTTCTGGAGGAATTGCAGAGCAGAGAAGAGACATTGGGCTGGTCCTAGTGTCACAGATCTGGGATGTGAGGTAAGACTAGAGAACGTGGAAATTGAGTGTCTGAGAGATCTTTATATAGGGATAGGTAGTATGAAAAAAGGTTAATCTAAAATACCATAAATTAATCTGAGATTTGGACAGGGACACAGGTTCAAACTAGTAAAATGTAACTTTAGTTTTGAAATCAAGAGGTGCTTCTTTGCTCAAAGTGATCAACAGTTGGAGTGAAATAAAAACAGAAAATGCTGGAAATACTCAGCAGGTCTGGCAGCATCTGTGGAGAGAGAAGCAGAGTTAACGTTTCTGGTCTGTGACCTTTCATCAGAACTGGCAAAGGTTAGAAAAGAATTGGATTTTAAGCAAGAGAAGTGGGTTGGGCGGGGTGGTGGGAAAGAGAACAAAAGGGGAGGTGTGTGAAAGGGCAGAGCGCAGGTCAGATGAAAGAACAAATATAATATATAACAATAAATATATTAAATAACAAAGCTGTCTTGGGACAAAGGCAAAGAGCGTGTTAATTCTTGTGGTGAAAGACAAAGCATTAGTCCAGAGAGAGTGTTAATAGTGGAATAATGAGCAGCTTTGTCTACATGAAAAACAGGCACATATTAAAAAGAAATTAAATAAAATAAAAAATATGAAAAAGGCTAGTCATGCTCTGAACTTATTGAACTCAGTGTTCAATCCACAAGGCTATAGAGTGCCTAATTGAAAGATCAGGTGCTGCTCTTCGAGCTTGCATTGATGTTCACTGGAACACTGGAGCAGGCCAAAGACAGAAATGCTGGTATGAGAGCAGGGGGTTGTTGAAATGGCAAACGACCAGAAGCTCAGGGTCATGCTTTCGGACTGAGCGGAGGTGTTCCGCCAAATGGTCACCCAGTCTGCGTTTGGTCTCCCCAATGTAGAGGTGACCACATTGTGAGCAGTGAATACAGTATACTAAATTGAAGGAAGTACAAGTAAATCTCTGCTTCACCTGAAAGGAGTGTTTGGGGCCTTGGAGAGTGGAGGTAAAAGGGCAGGTATTACACCACCTGCGAATGCATGGGAAGGTGCCATGGGAAGGGGACGAGGTGTCAGGGGTGATGGAAGAGTGTACCAGGGTGTTGCGGAGGGAACAATCCTTTCGGAATGCTGACAGAGGAGGGGAAGGGAAGAGGTGTTTGGTGGTGGTATCACACCGGAGGTGGCGGAAATGGCGGAGGATGATCCTTTGGTTGTGGAAGGTGGTGGGGTGGAAAGTGAGGGCAAGGGGAACCAGTCACGGTTCTGGGAGGGAGGGGAAGGGGTGAGGGCAGAAGTGCGGGAAACGAGTCGGACACGGTTGAGGGCCCTGTCAACCACAGTGGGGGGGAATCCTCGGTTGAGGAAAAAGGAAGGAATGTCTAAAGTGCTGTTGTGGAAGGTTGCATTATCCGAATAGATTCATCGGTTGGAGAACAGTTGGAGTGGACTCCCTAGCAGCATGCTTGAGGTCAAAACCCAGGAGGTATTACAAAACAGCTAGGTGTAGCAATTGAGAGACTGCAGAGTTTTTCTGAACAGATGAATTAAGATGGGCTGAATGGCCTTCCTCATCGGAAAACGTCTAGCAAATCCCCAGTTGCATTGAGCCACTATGTGGGAATTCACCACCATCTGTTGATTTGGTCGATGCATCCAGAGTTAGTGTCTGATTGTTGTCATGGAAGTTATCCCAACAGCTGCTGGTCCCCAGCTTTAATGAACAGTAAGTTCCTCCCTGTACCTTACTTTAAAAAAAATCACCAGTGTTGTAAATACCTCTCTAACCCTCAAATCTCCTCCTCATTAACTGTTGATACAGCTCCTTTTAAATGAGTCATTGACCCTGAATCAATAACTTTTTCAGAGAGTTTGATTCAGGTTATGGGGGGAAGTTTGTGATCTGATGTAATTTACTTTTTCCTTTAGGTATTGGGCTCCTCATCTTCGAAAGAGAAGTACCCTATTTTCACCTTTGCAGGGGGCTGTGCTCAGGATTATGGTCTGGATGAGCTCTGCATTCGCAAACCGGATAAAACTGTGCTAATCTCCAAGTCTGGAAGACCAGGGAAGTCAAAGCAGAACAGCACTGATGAATTTGTCTTTCTGTGATGAGCAAATGGACTCAAACTAGATATCTGTGCCTGCTATATTTCAGCAGCGAATAAACTGGGAGCCTCTCGGAGTGTTCCTTTATTTATATTCTGTGGCCTTTCCATGAAGGAGTGGTGTCATAATGATACACAACCTCCTCTATGGGTGGCTTTTATTTTGACACTGGTGTTAGCTCTCTTCCTTCCTGACCAAGCATCGTCCAGTTGAAGTTTCTTTCCCTTGTAGCAGTACTGGTGCTGCACATGTCTATTGTAGATCTGTTTGTGCAGATTATTTGGGAGTTTGATGATTGCAAGCTGACCAACACTGGTTTGAAATAAAATATGTTATGGGTGACACAAAGGCCCACGGGTTGCTGGGTTGTGTCGGGTGAGGCGGTGACTTATACTGGGGTAGGAGTCTGCAGGTGACAGCGGCCGCTCATAACTCGCCCAGTCTTTAGTATGAGCCTGAAAAGTGAGTGGCAGGAAGTTAGTTCCTTGGGTGGGTGTTGTGGGTGGGGAATTGGAGCTGAGTCTGATTCTGCCCTCAGCTGATCATGTATAATTCCAGGAGACTAGGTTACAGTCAAGGCTGGGAATCCTGACTCGCTCCCCCTCTTCCCCAGGCCTAGGGTCACTGAGGCTAATTGTATGGTCTCACAGCTCCCTTGGATAATTGACACATTCAGCATAGAATCAAGGACCTTTTAATTTGCATGTTTCTTATTCCAACATTTCACCCCTGGGAGGTACAGCACATCAGCCCAACGGTGAGGATGACTCCTATGTGATTTTCCTTTCACATGTACAGTTGGTGCAACCCGCAGTAACTCGATTCAGAATAGTCACTTGTGTGAGTGTAAATCTGTACCCTGTCTCTCCACAGTGCAGATTGGTGGGCCTACAACACTCCTTTGGAATTTCTCTTCTAAGACTCCTCCTGACTTGCCCAGAACATTCTGTCTAAAGATAAATTGCCAGTGTTGTGACCTGAATATTTTTGGTGCCTCTGAAAACTGCACCTTCAGGTGGGGAAAGGAGGAGCAAAAAATTTAGTTTGAAAAGATTGGGACTAACATAAACTATTTTGATTTGTCACTTTATGGATTCTTTTTAAATTCAAACATGAAGTAGTGCTGAGATCAGAAGTACAATATTGAGCAAGAGAAAGAAGATCAGTAAAAATACTATCATTAAAAACTAGTGCTACCTCAGTGCTAAATCCACACACAAGCAGCTGTCTTGCACTGTGACCTTTTTAATCAAGTGCTCCTGATGCAGTCTCTTTCCCTCTGGGACCTGCATTCAAATTTATCTCAAAGTGGTGGGACAGAAGTGACTGCTGCCGATAAGCATTCTACAGGAAAGGAGTGTGGACAGTTTTAAACTGGACACTAGTGAACAGCATAGAACTACCCCTAATTTGACACTAAAATCTCACTCAGGCCAAAGGATGTTGGTGTGGAAAACGGAAAAGAGACCAGTGTTGGAGGGGCTCTCTTCTGAGGTGTGTGTGTTCAGGCAGAACATTGGGATAAGAAAGAGCTTTGATCTACACTACCTATGCTGTACCTGACGACCTACAATCTCTGAACGTGAGATGACTGCAAGGGATGGTCTGATCCCTGTGTGACTTGTGACTCCAGCACTGCTACCTAACCCAAACCTGCAACGCTGTTACTGCCAGCTGATCAGTGCTGGCTGCAGAAGCTTGAAGCAGGACAACTAATCTGAATGACACCCCAGAGTGCCATCTTTCTTAACTAATTGATCAAACAGATAAGAGCCAGCTAATTGCATAATTACTTAGGTTGTGTTATTTATTTTATACGTTCCAACTCCTGTATTTGGAGATTCGGTTGATTGTGTTTCAGAATAAGCTCTTGATCTGAAGCATAACTATTTATTTCCTCATGTCTGACTACATCCTTCCCAATCCCCCCAGGAGGGGATTTGTTGCAGGGTAGTGTAGCATTCTCAATTTTTGCACTTGTAACTATCTGCTAGGATGTTGGTAGGATTTCCTGAACCCATGTAACTTTAAAGGGGTGGTAACTGATCTGGGATCATTGGACTGATGGCTTCCCCTCAGGTCACTGTAGAAGTGTGAAAAGTACCAAACTGACCCCAAAGTTAAACCAGGAAACCTTATTTTTAAATCCTTTTTCATTTTTGGCAGGGAATCTCAATGCAGCAATTTTAGGTTTGAAGGCTCTTGAAATTCACTTGTTGCTGTTGGTTTTGCACGCTGCCCAGTATATCCTTGCAAACAGAATCTGATGTGACCGGCAGTACGGAGCTTCACTGGAAATTTTAGAATGCTGTTAGGAAACTTGAGAACATTGCCAGACAGATTGCTGAATCACCCCTTTTTCCTTCAGTGTAGCTATTTTGTGTTTGCAGCAGATAAAGAATGTCACACATATGTAATTTGTGACTAGCAACCTTTAAATGTGTTTTGTGTGTATGATAGATTGGCTTAATTTGCTCTAGACCTGGTGATGATTGAATCTATATCCCTTGGTCCAGTCTGGCTAGTGTAGATGTTGGAGTGCAAAATCTGATAGCTTTGCTATTAATGGACTGTTACTGTTAAATTATAATTGATGGCTTTACTTGGAAGAGTCTATAACACCATAGTGCCTGTATGCAATGAGAAACCTGTGAAAGCCAGATATTGCCTGGCTGAAATAAGTGAGCTTTTTAGAGTCAGGAACCAGAGTAGCACACTCAGAAGCGACTTGCAAGGATGGAGGGGTGTCAACAGGAGCAGGAAATGCTCAAGACATTGTGATCCATACATTGGAGATGTTCTAGTTTAACAATGCCTCGGTGAAAGCTGATTTGTGAAGAGTGCAGAGTACTCTCACTGTCACCTCTGAGTGCGACTGCTCTCACCATCCCCGCAGCCACCTGATGCGTAGTCTTTAGCATTGCTGTTGAAGAGCCTTTATATTAATGTCAATATTTACCTGTGTGGGTTGAGTTCATTAAGCCTATTAATTGCTGCATTTCAGTCCCCCAGCACAAAACACTGGACAAAACCATCATTGGAACATGGTGGCCAGTCAATTAACATATATATTCTCAAATTGTTTTCTTTTAGAGGGGAGAGGTGGTGTTTGCACAGCAATTTAAACATTACAGCACTTTTAGAGAATTCATTTTATGTTACTTTTTTAAAAAATTTGCACAGTAACAGAAAGATAAGGAAAACTATTTAAGTTTCCATGGTCCATCTTTCTGTGATTCTGCTGTGCATCTTTACTTTAACTGGAAAGTTAGTGATGGAGCTGTGACATCTTTAGCCGCTCCCGCTGCAGTTCACTAATGGGTGCGGTTTTGGCGGGGTGTGTAATACATTGTAAATTCAGAGTTAATCAGATTGCAGAACTGGCAGGAAGGATTGAGAGCGCACAGTCAGTTCTGAATGCATTGTAAAATTAGTCACTTCCGATCTTCCAAAACAAACTCAAATGTATAGACATTGACTATTTTGCTAATGACCGTAACTGTGCGTTATTAACCTGCTTTTCTGATTACCTTGCAATTATTTCCATGGCCACACCCAGTCATGGGGGGGTTTTGTTTTCATTGGAGTCACTGGGTTAGACTGTCAGAAGATGTGCAAACACTCCACGCTTATTGAAGCCAAGCTGTCTGAGAGTTAGTAATGCTTGAATACTCTGGTAGATCCAACTCTGCCCTCCTCTCACCAATTTACTGGGTGTTTTTTGTCACCTGCCCTAATGTGAATTAGTTCTGCTCTTGAATCTCAATCCATGCAGATGTAAAAATGGATTGCTTTTTCTGTCTTGAACAGGCTGTTTATAACTGAGAAATGATTGTTGTTTGATTTTCCGTTTTGTCTGCCAGGCATTGTTTAATTACCCCCTCCCCCAATCTACTCTCATGACCTCCTGTTCTTGTGGTTCAGGTGGATGTTCAAGATCCCAGGGCACCATTCGAAGAAGTGCAGGGAATTCTTCTGGTGTCCTGGCCAACATTCCTCCCCTAACTAATGACACCAAAACAGATCTAACGTCTCATTGCTGTTTATGGGACCTTATATGCAAAATGCTGCCATATTTACCCACATAACCACTGTCATTGCACAGTGTAATTATTGTACAAGAAGCACTTTGAGATATTTGAGAGATGTTCTAAGCTGCAGCAGCAATTGTAAGTTCTTCCTCAATATACTAATTGAATCACTTCTTTCAAAATTCTCACAGCAGGGTTGCACTCCCAGAGTCCTTGTTGCTTCAATACTATCTGAAATGCTGCATCAGTAATCACATTCACAGTGTGTGGGGGTCTGTGCTGGAGCGTTTTCCACTGAGCTCAGCCTGACTCGGGCACACCAGTCTAACTCACACCTAACTTGTACCACTTTTGGCTTTGATCAATGACACAACTGTTTCAGTATTCATGACATCAGGGGGAAATTCCAGGATGGTTAGGGCTGCCACCATCGGCTGAGAGGGCTGGCTGTCTTCATGACCTATGTAAGTGTCAATGCTTGCACTTGGGTGGTAGGAGGAGCCGAGCATTAGCTGTAGGGTGGCGTTCTCTGTAGAATTTTGTTTCCTTGCTTCCACCTACTGGTGTTTTGCACCTCTTTGTCCACTGCCCCCAAACATGGACTCATTGCTAAGGTAAATATAGTTTCCCGCAACCCTTCCCACTCTTCAGTCAAATTGTATTGGTGATTGCAGGCAAACTATTTAGCTGTGGAGGATTTCACAGCCTGATCCCTACTTCCAACAAGGGTTACTGAATAGCAATGGGGGATCAAGAACCAGACACCCCTTTCTCCCGACCATTGCCCTCAGACAGGGCAGACCAGACCAGGTATTGAAACAATGATCTTCCTGACTCAGCTGATGTCTTTACCTGTAAGCCATTAGGGAGGTTTTCCCCTCTTTTTGTTTGAAGCCAACTGCTTGTATAAAGTGAAGTGAAAATTAGAACTGTAACATCCCGGGGGGGCTCGCTAATTGCAGTGATGTGTCTCACCTTGGTTACAGACTTCCAAACTATATTTAAATCAAATGCTGCAAGATTGCTGAGAAAATCAGGTGTGTAATTTCTCTTCGGAGGTTTTGTCATCTTTGTGTACATTTTAATTCCAATGCCTAACTTTGAAATGAAGAATTATATTAACTTGGGGTGGGGGGGGGGGGGGGGGCGCAATTGGAATCCATCTCAATGGCCAGTGTGATGACCATTGCTTTGTCTGAGAGAATATTGAACTGTTGGTGTTTATATGGTATTTGTATTCTCACTGTCATTGAAATCTGTACATTGTTGATGCTGTTGTGCATGTACTACTGAAAACAGCTGTTCCAACAGTGCTGTTTTAGCAGGGCCTGTGCGTCTACTGATGGTGTCCAAATTACTTTATAGCACCCTTAATGGCACAGTGCAGAACTGTGTCACACCATACTACTGAGTCATAAATGATCAGGAACATCCCAGGCTCTGTCCCTGGTCTGTGCTGAGCTTTGCTGATCTCAGTTGAGGATCTTGTGCCTCTGGGTTAAAGGGGAGAGGAAAAATCAGCCAGGGTTTCTCTTCCTGATTGCTGCAACCCTGCTGAAACATGCATATAAACATCAGGTAAGGATCAGCATCTACTGAGTGTACACTTGGGTGAGGTTCCTGAGCATGGCTGGCACAAGAACCATACACCAGTATGAGTCAACATCCTAAGAGGGAAGACGAAGGGGTAAAATTCGCTCTGAATTTATCCTCCTGCTGGCTGGTACCGTAGGGTCAGACAGCTGTGCTCCCCTTCAGGCTGAGGTTTATGTCTGGGATCTGCTCAGTTTTGTGTGGACAGTCCATCTTTTCACTAACACAGAATCAACGCAGGCCTTCCTAAAACGATACTCACAGTACTGCTAAACCAAACACCTTCACTGTGGGATATGAGGGGTTCCCAGGTAACACTAGCAGCTTTTAACCCTTTGAGGATTATTTTTGGTGGGGGAGGGGAAAGAAGTGGGTTCCTCTTTCTCCCAGCGTCCTTGTACTTCTTGCACCTGAGAGGGAAGGTGGAGCAGTCACTTCAAAAAAAAACAGCTCACTGACTACTCTGCAAGTGTTCTCACCTTCAAGGGGACAGCTGTATAGTCTTGATCCCTCGTCACCCCCACGTGTGGCATTAAAGTGGTGGGACAGGCTATTTTAAATTAAACATTTTTTTTCTTGCTAAATTTATGTGCAGCTAGAATAAAACATTAAATAATGTGGAATGTGAGGGGACTTCTACAAAGGCTGAGATTGCAGTATTTTCCAATCTGTTTTAGAAAGTGTTAACCGCGTTCCTCTAAGGGTTAAAGCCTCAGCTTCTTTTAATTTATTTTTTGTTCAGAAATAAACTCTGTGAACTTGAAGCTGCTTGCCAGTTTTAAATAAATGGAATTATCTACAATTGACAATCCCTGTACTCCAGCTTCTAGTGTTTTATTTAACAGACTTGATATCTAAAAGGATCAAACGCAGGCATCCACAGACACAAGATGTACCAAGGTAAGGAGTCTGAGGGGAATTTGGAGGTACTTAATGGGTTAAAGAGAGTAAACCTAAAATATCATTGAATACACAAGGCAGCAGAACAAAGGGCACATGTTCAAGGTTATTAAAGGCAAATTTAGACCAAATGACAGAGTATTTCTGTACACAGTGATCAGTGGCAAAAATGGGTTACCAGAAAGAGTGAATGAAGACTCTGGGGGTCATTTATCAAGCAGCTGGATATTTCAGTGGAGAGAGTTCAGATGAGATCAATGGGATGACACTCCATCGTCATCCTGTGATGACCATTCCCAGCCTCCTCCATGCTTGCTGGAGCAGCAGAAAGAGCATAACAATTAGTGTCTCTGCTGATTGTGCTGGAGAAAGTGAGGAAATAAAGCAGGGTTACTGCTCTTAACTGCTTTCTCATATCTCCTGCTGGCAGGTGTGCATGTTTGTGGTTTGGTGTGATCTTCTCCATGGTTCAATAGTTGCCAACACTTGTTAAACGCATACCATAAAAGATTATCAGTTGGGCAAGTTGCCTCATGTCTGCCATGCAGTATCTCCGGGGTCCAGTGAGAAAAAAATTGACTTCAAAGCTGTTTCCACTTCTTTCTCTCTCTGCTCCATAATGAACCTTTTGATGCAAATAATCAGGGTGTATGTAGCCCTGCCTTCCTGAGAAATAAGAGACTGCTCTGGGGTTTGTGTAACTCATTTTATTACGCTTGTGGCTGCTGGCCTCTTGTACCTGTCTGTGATGCTGTTCTGGCAGCTGGGTCATTGGATGATGGTATTCAGGGCAGTAGCTTCGACTGTTCTACCACGTGTCGGTCTAAAGGGAAAGGAAAGGGATATGGTCAGTCATGTGTAGGATCAGAATTTTCCAGGGAGAGAGAACGGCTATATTCTTCCCAGTTATTCTCTTTCCAGATTTGTGTGAGCCTGTGAATGGGGCAGGGCGGTTACAGTGCAGTGTAAAAACAAATGTCTGACATTGGCTATGCCAAGGGTATGTGAAGTGTTTCGCTGTCCTTTCCTTTTTCTCCCCGGGCTGCTCAGTCAGCTTCATTCCAAAATGAACCAGGTTGCCTTGTATTGCCCTTGGCTTGGTTTGGGGGAGGAAGAGAGAGACTTAGTGAGTGTTGGAGTGGGGAATTGGTCATAAACACTATTAGCATTATTGCTCTCTGTGTGACAATGAGTGAGACCAGTTTCAGTTCTCCAGCTGGATCTAGGATGTGCTTTTCTAGCCTAAAATTGTTGCTTTTGGATTGCAGTGCTGGTTATGGGAGGGTGGCATTAGGAGCCCCCTGTGCCGTGCTTACCTGTTTGCTTTTCGTCCAGTTGCTGTTGCCCTTTAGGCACACAAAAATGAAGCTGTTAAACTCCAGGAGCCACTGGATCTGCACTGCTGCAGGGACCAGGTAAGATGGGCACTTTATATTTCTAATGAGGAATGTCTGTTGGCACTGTTGTCAAACACCAAATGGCTGCAATTAAAGTGCTTTGGGACATCCTGCGGTTGTGAAAGACACTATATAAATGCAAGTCCTTTTTTCTTTCTAAAGTAGCAGGATACGCACATCCAGTGGCTGTAGATGGTTCCCCCGCCCTGCCCCGCCCCATCATCGTATGGGTTATGGGAGTCCATGGTAACCCTCCCGCCATATAAGGCTAATCTGCCTCTCCACTGGTAAAAAGATGGTCATGGTCATATGAACATATGAATTAGGAGCAGGAGTAGGCCACCGACCCTTCGACCCTGCTCCGCCATTCAATAAGTTCATGGCTGAACTGATTACTCCACGTTTCCACCTACCTCCGATAACCTTTCACCCCCTTGCTTATCAAGAATCTATTGACCTCTGCCTTAAAAATATTCAAAGACTCTGCTTCCACCACCTTTTGAGGAAGAGAATTCCAAAGGCCCACGACCCTCAGAGAAAAGAATTCTCCTCATCTCGGTCTTAAATAGGCCATCCCTTATTTTTAAACAGTGACCCCTAGTTCTAGATTTGCCCACAAGGGGAAACATCCTTTCCATATCCACCCTGTCAAGACCCCTCAGGATCTTTTATGTTTCAATCAAGTCGCCTCTTACTCTTCTAAATTCCAGTGGATACAAGCCTAGCCTGTCCAATCTTTCCTCGTAAGACACCCCGCCCATTCCAGGTATTAGTCTAGTAAACCTCTGTACTGCCTCCAACGCATTTACATCCTTCCTTAAATAAGGAGACCAGTACTGTACACAGTACTCCAGATGTAAACTCACCAATGCCCCGTATAGCTGAAGCATAACTTCCCTACTTTTGTATTCAATTCCACACGCAATAAACGATAACATTCTATTAGCTTTCCTAAATTATGTGCTGTACCTGCATACTAACCTTTTGCGATTCATGCACTAGAACACCCAGATCCCTCTGTATCTCAGAGCTCTGTAATCTCTCACCATTTAGATAATTTGCTTCTTTTTATTCTTCCTGCCAAAGTGGACAATTTCACACTATTCCACATTATACTCCATTTGCCAGGTCTTTGCCCACTGACTTAACCTATTTATATCCCTTTGTAGCTCCCTTATGTTCTCTTCACAAGTTACTTTTCCGACCCATCTTTGTGTCATCAGCAAATTTAACAACGATACCTTTGGACCCTTCATCTAAGTCATTTATATAAATTGTAAAAAGTTGAGGCCCCAGCACAGATCCCTGTGACACAACATTCGTTACATCTTGCCAACCAGAAAATGACCCATTTATGCCTACTCTCTGTTTCCTGTTAGCTAGCCAATCTTCTATCCATGCCAATATGTTACCCCCTACACCATGAGCTTTTATTTTCTGCAATAACCTTTGATGTGGCACCTTATCAAATGCCTTCTGGAAATCTAAGTACAGTATATCCACTGGTTCCCCTTTATCCACAGCACATGTTACTTCTTCAAAGAACTCCAATAAATTTGTTAAACATGATTTCCCTTTCACAAAACCATGTTGACTCTGCCTGATTACCTTGAATTTTTCTAAATGCCCTGCTATAACGTCTTTAATAATAGCTTCTAACATTTTCCCTAAGACAGATGTTAAGCTAACTGACCTGTAGTTTCCTGCTTTCTGTCTCCCTTTTTGAATAAAGGAGTTACATTCACTATTTTCCAATCTAACGGAACCTTCCCCGAATCTAGGGAATTTTGGAAAATTAAAACTAACACATCAACTATCTCAGCCACTCTTTTAACAGCCTAGGATGAAGTCCATCAGGACCCGGGGACTTGTCAGCCCGCTGCTCTAACAATTTGCTCAGTACCACTTCCCTAGTGATTGTAATTTTCTTGAGTTCCTCCCTCCCTTCCATTTCCTGACTTACAGCTAATACTGGGATGTTATTTGTTTCCTGAGTAGTGAAGACCGATGCAAAGTATCTGTTCAATTCATCTGCCATCTTCTTATTATCCATTATTAATTCCCCAGACTCACTTTCTGTGGGACCAACGTTCACTGATAACTCTTTTCTCTTTTAAATATCTATAGAAACTCTTATTATCTGTCTTTATATTTCTAGCTAGCTTTCTCTCGTACTCTAATTTTTCCTTCCTTATCAATCTTTTAGTCATTCTTTGCTGTATTTTATATTCTGTCTAATCTTCTGACCTGCCTCCCACCTTTGCGCAATTATAGGCTTTTTCTTTAAGTTTGATACTATCTTTAACTGTTATAGTTAACAGGTGGTGGGACCCACTCTTGGAGTTTTTCTTTCTCGTTGAAATATATCTATTCTGTGCATTCTGAAATATCCCCTTAAATGTCCTCCACTGCATCTCTATTGACCTATCCCATAACCTAATTTGCCAGTTCACCTTGGCTAGCTCTGCTTTTATGCGCTCATAATTGCCCTTATTTAAGTTTAAAATACTAGTCTTGGATCCACTCTTCTCTCCCTCAAACTGAATGTAAAAAAAAAATTCAGTCATATTATGATCGCTACTACCTAGGGGCGCCTTAACTATGAGATCATTAATTAATCCTATCTTGTTGCACAATACCAGGTCTAGTATAGCCTGCTCTCTGGTTGGCTCCAGAACATATTGTTCCAAGAAATTATCCCAAAAACATTCTATGTACTCCTCATCTAGGCTACCTCTGCCCATCTGATTTTTCCAGTCTATATGTAGATTAAAATCCCCCATAATTATCGCTGTACCTTTCTGACAAGCTGCCATTATTTCTTCCTTTAAACCCCGTCCTACAGTGTGGTTAATGTGAGGTGGCCTGCACACCACTCGCACAAGTGACTTCTTGCCTTTATGATTTCTTATCTCTACCCAAACTGCTTCTACATCCTGGTCTCCTGAACTTAGGTCATCCCTCTCTATTGCGCTAATACCATCATTAATTAACAGAGCTATCCCTCCATCTTTTCCTAGCTTCCTGTCCTTCCTAAATGCCACATACCCTTCAATATTCAGGATCCAATCTATGTCGCCCTGTAGCCATGTTTCTGTAATGGCTTATCAGATGGAAAGATTGCCCAAGTGTAAACCTGTCAGTCTAAATTAGAGAGATTAATGGGGCTTGAATCAGGACCATGGTTTAACCTTTGCAACGGCATACTGGGTGTAGTGCCTCAAATTCCCCCAATTACACTTGCTCAATTAGGTACTTCACACTTTAGATCCAGTGTAAAGCTTCCTTTCTTCAGTTCAAACAACAAGCATAACCTCCCCCAGCTGCATTCCAACCACAGAAAGGAAGAGGAAAGGTGAGTTGAGGCCACAATCAGGTTAGGTGGGTTGGATGGTGGTGGGGGGGGGGGGGGGGGGGGGCTGGGCAGCGGGCTGGAATCAGTGAAGGTTCCCACTCATGATTAAGTCACAGCAGGGAACATTAGAGAACAAGCAGGTCAGTGAGGACCTGACAGGGAGTGAACATGGGACCCCCTCTCCGGACACAGGTTCTCTTGATGTACCATAGAAACATGTAAAAGTTTACAGCAAAGCCATTTGGCCCACTGTGTCCGTGCCGGCCAAAAAAGAGTTACCTAACTTAATCCCACCTTCCAGCGCTTCATCCATAGCTATGTAGAGTATAGCACTTCAAGTGCATCCAATTGTTTTTCTAAATTCGATGAAGGTTTCTGCCTCTACCACCCTCTCACAATGAGTTTCAGACCCCCGCCACCCTCAGGATGAAAAAATTACTCCTCTACTCTCCTCTAAACCATTTGCCAATTACTGTAAATCTGTGCCCCCAGTTATTGGTGCCTCTGTTAATGGAAATAGGTCCTTCCTATCCACTTTGTATAGGCCCCTTATAATTTTATACACCTCAATTAAATCTCTCCTCAGCCTCCTCTGTTCCAAAGAAAACAACCCCAGGCTATCCGGTCTTTCCTCATAGCTAAAACTTTCCAATCCTGGCAACATCCTCGTAAATCTCTTCCGTACCCTCGCCAGTGCAATCACATCCTTCCTGTAATGTGATGACCAGAACTGTATACAGTGCTCTAGCTTCAGCCTAACTAATGTTTTATGCAGTTATAGCATAATCTCCCTGCTCTTATATTCTATGCCTCGACTAATAAAGAAAAGTATCCCATATGCTTTCTTGACCACTTTATCTGTCCTGCCACCTTTAGGGATCTGTGCACCTACACACCAAGGTCCATATCGTGAGTCCACACTTTTAAGAGCGATGGGGAGACTGTGGGGCAGGGTGAAGATGGGCAGTGAAGTCACCCTGAAGAATGTCTAACTCACATCAGAATCTGAGGCATTGGACATGTGTTTCACCATTAGCTCTTTCCTTGTGCACTCAATACTTCTACCTGTTGAAGAAAAGGAAAATTCCATTAGCAACAGCCCTGACATACTGATTGTCTTGGTTACATGCTATGGTCAGGAAGGGGGCAGATGGCTAACTGATTCGAGTTACTAATGACTGCCATTAAGCACCATTAACATTACAGGTGCAAAATGTTACTGTCCTTGCATCCCACACAACTCTCTCAAATTATTTGACGGGAAGGTTATTTCACTAAATTGCCATATAAACAGAAATGTTAGGCTCCCCTAATGGCTCAGTTGCCATCAGCTAGGTCAGCACATCACACCAGGGCTGGAGCCTTGGAGCATCCTGCTCCATATGGTTGAGTCCCAAAACATCAGGTAGTGCCCTCACCGACTGAACCATTAGAGGAAATCTGGCAATCATTCTATGAACTGGAATGTAAATGGAGGCAATGACACAGAGGTTATAGCTCCCACTGAGAACTGAGTGAGAGGGCAGGATGGTGACTTGCTTTTTTGTGTTGGTTCTCTCACTGATGGCCACCAGTAGGTTAGTGCCAAGTATTCTGGCCATGAGCAGAGCAGTGATCAAAGATATCACAGGGTGTTATGAGATACCAGTTACTAGCCAGTGTCAGTACTGGAAATATTGCTGATTTGAAGTGAGTCTTCATCCTCCCACCCAACAAAAAAATGAATCAAATATTTGGCCACAGCGATCGTTGTCTGTTCTCACAACTCTTGAGAGCATTTTTAGAACAACATTGGGGCATTGGCCAGGGATGGTGCATGACTTGGGGGATTCCAAGAATGGGAATTAGGGAGCTCACAGCCACAACTTAAAATTTAATTGGCTTAGGAACATAAATACACCGTGGATGTGTTTGGATTTTGTGTTAGTTTCTGTTTTCCCTTCTAATGGGATGAATCTCAAGTGGGCCATTATTAAAAACAAGTCATAGAATCTGTGTTGTTCAGACTGACCTCTCTTAATCTTGGCAACGGTATTGTTTTGTTTGCTGGAATAACAAAGGTTCTGAATCTGCTCCTGCATATCAATCATTGCTAATCTGTGTGGGAACATAAAACGGTTACAGACCTGATTAGGGTCACTGACACTTACTCCACCCCTCACGTTCATTTTCTTGTTGGTTGTTCCAGATCTCCCCACCAAACCCCCCCCCCCCCCCCCCCCACTGCACCACCTCTAACTCCCAAGGATACTGATTCCTGCTGCTTCCTCACCAAGTGACCATTCTGTGTTATCCTAGATTGTGAATGTCAGTAGATAGTTAACCCTGGGATAACAGCACAGCCATGCCTGATCCTTCCCCACTTTCAGTAAAGGGCACTGGATGGCAGTCATGCCAATTACTGCACTCCAACTGTTGGAGATCCTGGCTGGGCCCTTGCTGCTGCTCTGAATAGGTCTCCTCTGGCAGTGTGTTTCATCATTGGACAGTCCATTCTCACATTATTGTATCCACACTCATTCTCACATTCTATGCCTTACAACCTGTTTCTCTGCCACGTACTTAATATCTTTCAGCTCCTGTTCAGGATCCAGTGACTGCACTTGTCTGCATCTTTGTATTAGTCTCTCTAGAATCTGGTTGGGAACAAAGAACACAAGATGTTACCTTGACAGACTGATGCCAGCCACAAGACCAATAGCATAAGCTGTCACCGATATGCACTGGCTCTATCAAACAGTCCATTCCACCCCTGCTCTGTGCTGACTTCGCTTCTAACAGTGGAGGGAGCGCTACACTCATTTTACGTCCTTGACCCAAGAACAGTATCGGGCAAGGTTCACATTCTTGATCACTGTTTTGAGGCCCCTGTGAGGACATCAGGGGTGAGGCTAGGATCAAGGCAGTAATGGAGGTTCGACTGCTGCTTGTGAAATCATAAGTAGAAGGAATGGAGAATATTTTAGACTGTTCCAAGTATTATTTCCATTCTGCCTCTACAGCAGAGGTTCTTAAGTGTAGTCCACGAGGGTTCCAGGTGGTCTGCAAGATGGTCCAAAATGCAAGTCACTGACGTGCAAAGCCATGGCCGAGGCCATACGAGAGAACAGGCCAGAACCCTCATCCCCACCACTTGCGTGACATCACACAACCATACTGGCTCCCGTGTGCGCAGCATGAGTCGTCATAAGCGCGAGCAACAACACTAGTTTTATAAGCACGATTTCTGTTACTTTTATAACATACAACTGCAAAATTGGATTTTTCAACACTTGTGGGGCTGAAAATTAGAGGAACAGGCTGAACATGGAGCCCAAACTGAGACTGAATCTCTCCAGCTTGGGACCAGACATCATCTCATTGGTGTCTCATCAAAAGCAGCACCATTCTTCCCATTAATTCTGATGAGTTTTTTTTCAGTGGCAAGCGAAAGCCGGTGGGGTAGGAGTGGTAGGTGGTCCATAGATGTTGGGTCCACAGATGAAAAAGTTTGAGAACGGCTGGTGTACAGGAATGTCCTATTCTACTAACGGAGAAATATTGTGTACATGCACTGGTCTATCAACATCCTGGGGTTACCATTGACCAGAAACTGAACTGGACCAGCTACATAAATACTGTGGCTACAAGAACAGGAAGGCTGGGAATTCTGCAGCGAGTAACTCAACTCCTGACTCCCCAATGCCTGTCCACAAGGCACAAGTCAGGAGTGTGATGGAATACTCTCCACTTTCCTGGATGGGTGCAGCTCCAACAACACTCAAGAAGCTCAACACCAACTAGGACAAAGTAGCCCACTAGATCGGCACCCCATCCACCACCTTCAATAGTCACTCCCTTCACCACTGAAACACAGTGTGTACAAGATGCACTGCAGCAACGCACCAAGGCTCCTTAGACAGCACCTTCCAAACTCGTGACCTCTACCACCTAGAAGGACAAGGGCAGCAAATGCATGGGAACACCACCACCTGCAAGTTCCCCTCCAAGTCATACACCATCCTGACTTGGAACTATATTGCCGTTCCTTCACTGTCGCTAGGTCAAAATCCTGGAACTCCCTTCCTAACAGCACTGTGGGTGTACCTACCCCACATGGACTGCAGCGGTTCAAGAAGGCAGCTCACCACCACCTTCTCAAGGGCAATTAGGGATGGGCAATAAATGCTGGCCTGGCCAGCGACGCCCACATCCCATGAATGAATTAAAAAAAAGTAAACAGGTATGAGTGATAAGTACTCAGATTCCAATCAGCCAGGAAGTTGGTGTAGTAATTGCCAGGCAACCAGGTTGCATAACTTTATTTAAAAACAACAGAATACCTGATTATATTTCTTCTGGTTTTGTCTGAGTATCTTGCAATCTGTCAAACTGCTCAACAGATCATCCTCTTGAATAGCTGCCATCAAAAAGGTGACAAATGTTTAATGTATTATCATTTTATTCCCAGTATCTTTAGGTTTACATTGGTCAGCCATAATTCTCCCACATGAATGGTCACCTGGATAAGTGGGAGAATAAGTGGGAGCAGTCTGAGGTGACTTGCTCTTTTTCTCTGGTGGAAGAACCTGGCCTTCTCTCCCTGTCAGGGTACTCTGAGTTTTCACAGAATGGCGCAGACACTACCAATTGTAAGGCTGCCCAACCTCATTTCACGCAGGTCAGCAGATAGGGCAGACCTCATGAAACCACTTAGGGGCTGGATTTGAATAGGCCCTGAGGTGAAGGGATGCACTGACAATGTCCTGCTTATGTATGTTTCCCCTCCCTTACTGCCCCTTCCCCTGCACCCACCCCAGCCATTCCTCCATTGAATGCACTGATTAATGGGATAATGGTTCCCAGAGGACAGCTGCCCAGAGCAGTGAGCAGGATATTTGACTGTGGGGTGCATTACAACAGAACCAAACTCTACTCTCACTCAACCTCCATATATGTTGTCAGATTTGGGAGGGGGGATGGGGAACGTTAGTAGATGAGAGCAGAATTTGTGGCCTTTTTTTTCCCTCTCTAGCCCAGGGATGCTGTGACTAATAGAAATGCTCCAGCTTCACCCTAGCTACAATCAGATCAACCTGGTTGCCTCCACATCAGTCGGACGCAGTTCCACAATGGCCACGGTCACTCAGCAGGACCTTATTGCTATTTTTCAGCTGAAGATGGGAGTGTCCTTTAAATAGACAGTACTCTTCAGCCCCTCCTTCCCCTTTAGGTTTATGTAATTACACAAAATAACACATTCTGCTGTATGATGCCAGCAGTTAATGGGATGAAATTGGTCGGCCAGTAGCCAGAGTTGATGAGGGGGAGCCAGTGGGTGCGGTATCAAATTGCTCGATGTGTACAGTCCAAGATCAGTTCCACCCCTAATATCTCTTGGGGTTCAAATAATGTTGACAAACTGCTTCAGCCTCGTTTCAAAGATTATTTCAATCCTGCAATGTGTTACTACCTTGTAAGGTGCTCCAGCCGGGCGTTAACCTGCTGGTACCGAGCTCCAGCCGGGCGTTAACCTGCTGGTACCGAGCTCCAGCCGGGCGTTAATCTGCTGGTACTGAGCTCCAGCCGGGTGTTAACCTGCTGGTACCTTGCAACATGGCTATGACGGATTGGGAAACATTACTTAAAGGGATGACGGTGGATAGGCAATGGCAGACATTTAAAGAGCACATGGATGAACTGCAACAATTGTTTATCCCTGTCTGGCGCAAAAGTAAAATGGGAAATGTAGCCAAACCATGGCTTACAAGGGAAATTAGAGACAGCATTGGATCCAAGGAAGAGGCATATAAATTTGCCAGAAAAAACAACAGACCTGAGGATTGGGAGCAGTTTAGAATTCAGCAAAGGAGGACCAAGAGATTGATTAAGGAGGGGAAAATAGAGTAAGAGAGCAAGCTTGCAGGGAACATAAAAACTGACTGTAAAAGTTCCTGTAGGTATGTGAAGAGAAAAAGATTGGTGAAGACAAATGTAGGTCCCTTACAGTCAGAAACGGGAATTTATTATGGGAAATAAAGAAATGGCTGATCAACTAAATGCATACTTTGGTTCTGTCTTCACAATGGAGGACACAAATATCATACCAGAAATGTTTGGGAACACAGAGCTTAATGAGAGAGAGGAACTGAAGGAAATCAGTATCAGTAGAGAAATGGCGTTGGGGAAATTGATGGGATTGAAGGCCGATAAATCCCCAGGGCCTGATGGTATGCATCCCAGAGAACTTAAGGAAGTGGCCCTAGAAATAGTGGATGCATTGGCGGTCATCTTCCAAGGTTCTATAGACTCTGGAACAGTTCCTACAGATTGGAGGGTTGCTAATGTAACCCCACTATTTAAAAAGGGAGATAGAGAGAAAGCAGGGAATTATAGACCAGTCAGCCTGACGTCGGTAGTGGGGAAAATTCTAGAGTCCATTATCAAAGATTTTATAGCAGAGCACTTAGAGAACAGTGGTAAAATTGAGCAGAGTCAGCATGGATTTACGAAAGGGAAATCATGCTTGCCTATTCTACTAGAATTCTTCGAGGATGTAACTAGTAGAGTTGATGAGGGGGAGCCAGTGGGTGTGGTTTATTTGGACTTTCAGAAGGCTTTCGACAAAGTCCCACATAACAGATTAGCGTGTAAAATTAAAGCGCATGGGATTGGGGGTAGTGTATTGCGCTGGATAGAAAATTGGTTGGCAGACAGGAAACAAAGAGTAGGGATAAATGGGTCTTTTTCCGAATGGCAGGCAGTGACTAGTGGGGTACCGCAGGGATCGGTGCTAGGACCCCAGCTATTCACAATATATATTAATGATTTAGATGAGGGAACTAAATGTAATATCTCCAAATTTGCAGATGACACAAAACTGGATGGGAGGGTGAGTTGTGAGGAGGATGCAGAGAAGCTTCAGGGTGATTTGGACAAGTTGAGTGAGTGGGCAAATGCATGGCAGATGCAGTATAATGTGGATAAATGTGAGGTTATCCAGTTTGGTAGCAAAAACAGGAAGGCAGATTATTATCTGAACGGCTATAAACTGAGAGAGGGGAATATGCAGCGAGACCTGGGTGTTCTCGTACACCAGTCGCTGAAGGTAAGCACGCAGGACTAACAGGCGGTAAAAAAGGCAAATGGTATGTTGGCCTTCTTAGCGAGATGATTCGAGTACAGGAGCAGGGATGTCTTGCTGCAATTATACAGGGCCTTGGTGAGGCCACACCTGAAATATTGTGTGCAGTTTTGGTCTCCTTATCTGAGGAAGGATGTTCTTGCTATAGAGGGAGTGCAGCGAAGGTTCACCAGACTGATTCCTGGGATGGCGGGACTGGCGTATAAAGAGAGATTGAGTCGGTTAGGATTATATTCGCTGGAGTTCAGAAGAGAGAGGAGGGATCTCATAGAAATCTATAAAATTCTAACAGGACTCGACAGGGTAGATGCAGTAAGGTTGTTCTCGATGGTGGGGGAGTCCAGAACCAGGGGTCATAGTCTAAGGATACGGGGTAAACTATTCAGGACTGAGATGAGGAGAAATTTCTTCACCCAGAGAGTGGTGAGCCTGTGGAATTCGCAACCACAGAAAGCAGTTGAGGCCAAAACATTGTATGTTATCAAAAAGGAATTAGACATAGCTCTTGGGTCTAAAGGGATCAAAGGGTATGGGGTGAAAGCAGGAACAGGTTACTGAGTTGGATGATCAGCCATGATCATAATGAATGGTGGAGCAGGCTCGAAGGGCCGAATGGCCTACTCCTGCTCCTATTTTCTATGTTTCTATGTCAACAGCTGGTACCCGCGCTGCAGCCGGGCGTTAACCTGCTGGAACTGGAACTGAAACCGAAAATTTGTCGAGTTTATCAACCAAATACACATCAGAACAGAAGCTGGTAAAAGATACTGACTTAGCTTTCGGTTAATTTGTTCTATTTCTTTCCGCAATGATTCACACTCCTCCCATAGAAACTTTTTACTGTAACAAACAAAAACAACTCAGTTAATCCGGGATTCGGACAATGCCGAGGAACATTTCATTCCATCTACAGCACATGGAGGAGCAGCTTTTCCCATATTGCACCACATCATTCAGATGTCACTCTGCTCTATGACCATTTTATTTTAATTCAGACAGATCCAATTTTAATTGTTGTAAAATTTTCCCCATCCTTTCCCTGAATCTGTCCTATCAATTAGTAGGTCTTGAAGTTCCTTGAAGTTGAAGAACATAAAATCCAGAGCAAGGCCATTTGACCCAACATGCCCACTCCATCCAGAATCATTATTCTGTCATGCACTTCCCCATCTACATCACGTGTTGATCTCCTACTTTAAGGAACTCTGACTTCCTTCCCTCACCTCCCCTGAAAAAAAAATTCAGTTCCATTCATATTTTTCTAACCTCATGCTTGTCGTCTCATCAGATATTGCTCCCTTTAACTAGGTGCTGGCTGACCCCCAAATCTGCTCTCTTCCCCTGGACTCTGTTCTATATAAATTATGCTGTAAGGGTGGGGGTGCAGTTTTTTCCTAATCTGATTCTCACCAACTAGCAGAGGCCTGAGTATGAATACCTACTGAGATAGAATCAAACCTGGAGCTGCCAGGTAGGAATCCAACACTTCTGTGTGGAAGCTACCAGATCAACACTATGCTTTTAGAATATCAAACTTGGGAGTTACTAAGCTGTGTATTGGCCTGTGACTCCATCCAGTGATTTCTGCTGGCATCAGTGGTCTTTGATTTGTTGACTTATGCAGGAATATTGCTCCATAAGCACTAAAAGCTATATGACAGTAGCTTACTTGATTGTAGGGACTGTTGATAGACAGGTTGAATCCCGGTATCCATGGTAGTTTTGGGGTGGGGGAGGAATGGTGGGGGGTCACTGGATATTGATAAAGAACTGAAATCTTGCCCATTATTCCTTCCCCCATTAATCTCTCATCATCTGTGCCCTGATGGAGATGGGCTCAGTTAGTACAGACCTGGAGTCAAATCTCATTAAGCTCTTAAATTCTAAATATATTTTTTGTAATAGAAGTCTTCATTTTTTTCTCTCTTTATATTGCTTACCTCTCGTGTATTTCTGCAGCAAGTTCTTCAGCCTGGCTGCTGGTCTCTGTTGTTTGCACCTGGTTTTCTGTTTGCTGGACTGGCTCTTGTGTTTTACTCAGGTTTGAGGACAGTTCCTTCTTCCAATCTTCAATTTTTCTGTCTATCATTAAGTTAATCCTGTCCTCTTCAATATTACTGCTCATGCTCAGTCTCCTCACTTCCGCTGTGTAAGACATAGAGTTTATCAATGAAATGAAAGCAGCCATACTATCTGTCAGCTGCAAGAGATCTGATTTCGGGCAGGGAGGTGTGGGCCCACCCTCTCACGTAGGTAGCATAGTGAGTCAGTGCATAAATTGGGCAGCATCATGCCAATGGGGACATGCTTTTGATCACCCACTCTAGTTCCCATTCTCAGCTGTGGGGAGGTGTTGAGATACCGAGTTTAGAGAATCAGGAGGAGGTTTGTCCTCTGGGTGTGTTGGATGACTGAGTGTCTGTCAACAATATTGGATGTGGGAGCAGGTCAGTGTGCTGCCCTCAGATCTGAAGCTGGTACAGGTATTAAGGAGAAAATTAAGGATTCAGACCAGAAAAAATAAATAAACTAATAAAACATTGAGGTCCAACACTCATTCTTAACTAACATGAGTTGGGACTCGATTGGAAAGTGCACATGAACACGAAGTGAGAACAGGACTGCATCAGCTGTGAATTCCCATGATTGAAAATTCTGCCATTGATCACCATCGGGGCACATACATGATAAATGGCCCTTTGGTTGAAGCACTGGAGGGTGGTGACCAAGCTAGCATGTGTTAACATCTTTTTTTGGCAGATTGTGGGGAGGTTAACAAAATAAAATTAATCAATAGATTCATGGCGTACTGAAGGAGTGCCGCACTGTCTTTCGGATGAAACATTAAACCATCTGCCCCCTCAGGTGGGTGTAAAAGCTTCCATGACACTATTTAAAAACGAGCGGGGGAGTTCTCACCAGTGTCCTGACAAATATTTACCCCTCAACAACCCTCACTAAAACAAATTATCCAGTCATTGATCTCATTTATGTTTGTGGAATGTTGCTGTCATCAAATTGGCTACTGCATTTCCTACATTACAACAGTGACTATACTTCAGAAGTACTTCATTGGCTGTAAAAGTGCTTTACTGATGTGAAAGGTGCTATTTATAAATGCAAGTTCTTTCTTGAATCTTTACCTCTCTATGGTGCTGGGGTAGCCACACTCAAGTTGCCTTTCCTGAAGCGTGAGCTGGAACAGTGAGCGTGGGCGGGTTATTGACTATGGAGGGTCCACACCATCCACAACACCGCCCCCATCCCCTGACCCCAACCACCCCCCCCCCCCCCCCTCAACTTGTCCTTCCAGAATTTAGTAAATATATACTTCCTAGGAGAGAGCTAGAACTCGGGCTGATTTGCCATATTGTTCGACCAGGAATGTTGAGGTCAACTGTAGCCTCCTGTAATGTGTTGGATTCTGGTCTGTATGGCTTGTACCGCAATTGGTGATGCAGTTAACTGCTGAGCCACTGGGACCTCTGTTAACAGATGTTTAAAAGCCTTTGGGCAGTGCTAGGGTTGGCCAAGAGGTTACTGAGCAACATACCCAACATGATGCTACCTTGTTCGCTATTTCCTGAACCCAATCCCCTGCCCAACTCCTATCCTCACTGTCCCAACTGCCTGGCCCACATACATTTCAGAGTTCACTGCCCCCACATACCCTCCAGTAGTCGGATTTGTTGCTGATGGTGGCTTCGCTCCTTTGCCAGGAGGCTCACTGTTTGATTCAAGGATTCAATAGTCTAGGAATAAAGTAAACTGTGAGAACAAGGCACCATGCACCAGCCACATGGCAATTTCTGTTACAATTACTTGAGACATAAGAGGAAAAGATTAACAAGGAACACGTTAGACAGTGTGTTATGCAGGGAATAGCGGCTGTTGGGAGCACATTACACAATAGAACAGAACAGATAGTCGGGGGAGTGACAGTAACAGATAGTTGGAGGTGAGTGCATGATGTAAAATAGCAGTGTTGCGCAGTAGATGATGGGTTGCAGCAGGTGAGTTCATTTTCTTTTTTTGCTGTACTTGGCAACACACAAGACAAACCACTTCTTCCACTTATTTACATCCAGCAGGTTGTGCTCTGGGTTTCCGTAACAAAGTCCATTCTTTTCCGTGGCGAGCCTGACTCACATCCCTCTACGGGGAGGGGGTCACTCCGCTTCATTGGATGTGATGGATGTTAACCCAGCATTCAGGTGCCACAGTTCAGGTCTCCCACTCGCTGCTCTGGGGGTGTCACTGACTTCACATCGGTTGTGAGTGCTCCACTGGATATCAAAGTATTATTCATGAACTGAACGCTCTCACCTAGACTTCCCAGGACTCAGAGGTAGGAATGCTACCACTTTGTCCGGGCTCACTCCTAGGAAGGTAATCCACACAGGATAATAAAGATCAGTAAGCATATTACACAGAAGACAACACATATAAAGGCGTGTGCAATACAGAAAATAACTCATGACAGGGTGGTGCTATATAGTAACTGATAGATTGTGAAAAGCTCATCAGGCAGACAATGCCTGATAAATGACAGCATGTGACTCGGAGGGTAACAGGGCTCGGGGTGCATTACCCTGAGGGTAACGGGGCTCGGGGTGTGTTACCGAGGGTAGTGGGGTTCAGAGTGTGTTACCCCGAGGGTAGTGGGGCTCGGGGTTTGTTGCGTGGAGGGTAACAGTAAAGGAGAAAGGAATAACTTGTGAAGTCACAAAAAAAAAGTTCTTCTGCCTGAGCCATACTCTGGTTTGGACTTCAATGTGGAACTTGATGACTTCAAGCTCATCCGTCAGGTGTTTGCTGTCAGCTGGAGATCCTGAATGAGTGTCACTGAAATTCCGCACCTTATTAAATGTGGGGTCTGAAACGCAAGAGAGTTTAATCAGACCCATTGGTGAAATGGTGTCTTTTTTAAAAATCAAGATAAACACTAGTTCTGGTGGACTGCAGATTTGACTGGAAATATCAACATATATCCGTCCCCACCTTTTTGGTGACAGCCGCCAAACTTCAACGTCTGCTGCAATGGAAGAAAATAATATCAGTGATTCAAAACCAACTTTGTGGAGAGTCTGAGACTGGCTCCAACTTTACTCATTCTGTACTCTACACACGAATAAGCCATTTGCCCCTAACAGCCAGCTACACCACTTGGTTAGTAATGGTCTCCCTATCTCTGCTTTACACCCATATCCTTTGAAACTCTTGCTTCCCAAATAACTTAACCGGTTTAAACGATTCGATGGATTCTGCAGCTATGGTTCAGATCTTGCTTTTTTTCCTGAATTCTCTTGCCTCTTCTCAGTGTTGGAGAGTAGGAGGATCCCAAGGTATGGTCCTGTTCTGAGTTAACAGGTATCAGCACATGCTACAGCAGAGGGTGCTTACCTGCAGCTGACTGCAGCACTCTGAGTTAACTGAGGGGGAGAAACACCCAGGGTTCCCGCTCTCGATCGCTATCCTGTGGCCTCTGCTGGTCAGTATGTGTGAATGAAAAGTGAGGACCCTCCACTGTCTCACCTCCCCTGCTATTTGAAACCTTTAGTGAACTCTGATCTGTTTTGTGAATTCCCCTCAAATAATTTTGACATTTCAAATAGATTGTCCTGAAGTTTCATTTTCAAAGGGCACAAATCTTTACCTTCTGATTATTGATCCCTGGAATCACCTCCATTTCACCACCTCACTCCCCACCCTCCGTCCCTGCCCCCCTCTCCCCCCCCCCCCCCCCCCCAGTTAGAAATCAAAATCTTACAATATTGGCACAATATACAATGCATGCACTATGGTTTGCATAACATAGAGCCACACAGAGTGGGAGGGAGCGCTTTACCTCCAATCTTACAGATAGTCCAGAAGCTGTTCCTGCTGAGTGATCCTGCGATTCACTGGCATGCCTGTCAGTCACAGTGATTTCCACCACTGCTGTTTTTTAAGTGAATTCCCACCAGCAGGTGGGGAGCTGCCTGTCCTTCTTGCTGTGCATTGTTTGGATTATCCAGTTGTTGCCAGTCCGGTTTCTGCGGTAGAACACAAATGGCAACCGGACCTTTGAGCATTTCCCCAGTGCCGCCTCAGTGAGCACGCCAATCGTCTTGGGCTGGCTATTTTTCACACCACTTCATCCCAGACTGAAGGAGTGGCGGCTGATCTGTTTGCCACCTTCTTTGTTGGGCTTCTGTTAGGAGTCAAACCATGCCTGGTTCCAGAAGCCTGATATGGGAAGGCTCAGCAACAAGAACTAGCGTTTACATAGCGTCTTCAATGTCGTTAAATGTCCCTAGAAGCGTTATCAGACAATTTGGGAGATATTAGGTTAGGCTTGACCCTTTTAGGGGGGATGGGGGGAAAGAGAGGCAGAGAGGTTTAGGGAGGAAATTTCAGAGTTTAGGGCACAGGCAGCTGGAAGTGTGACCACCAATGGTGGAGCAAAGGAAATTGAGGATGCAAAAGAGGTCAGAATTGGAAGAACAGAGAGACCCTGAAGGGCTGTGGGCCAGAGGAGGTTATAGCTCTATCACTTGGTTGGAGAAACTCGCATATTGTGCAGCTCATTTTTGCAAGAGGCCAGTTTTTTTGGGGGCACAATCATAAAATGTCAGAGCTTGTCCCCTTGCCACCACTGCTGCAGGCTTCCATTTGCACAGGCAAGAGGGACAAGATCCATTGAACAAAACTTGCCCTTTGAATCTGTTTCAGGTAGAAATTATATATGATGGCTCACAACTCAGTTCCCAATCAGTGTTGGATAGGACCCAACTGAGATCACCAGGCAGGCTATCTTTGTATCATCTGGGTACATGTGGCTGGCCACTAACCCTGACTTAGCGAACCAGGTAGGAAGTAGCTTGTTTGGAGGTGGCAGGAGGTGTTCAGGCAGATGTGACATTAAGGGATACAATCACTCTGTTTTCGATGAGCTTTGGGTGCTTGTGCCAGAAATTGGAGCCCTTTACCTTGGTGGGGATGTCAAGATTTTGTGATCTGTCTGATTCCCCTACCTTTCATCATACTCACAAGGTAGTCTAAGTTAAATGGTATAGCTGAAGGAGATGGGGAGAGCTTTGGAGTGGTACACAGGAATAGTCACTGATTCAGCGCTACATAAGTTCCGTTGCGGCACTGATTGTAGATACTACTATTTGGGCTCTGAGACACTCATTAATAAGAATTGTTTCATGTGTTTTCTCTGTACCAAAGCAACCCAGTATTTGCCCTTTTGCTTGTCTGCAGTTCAGCAAACTGATCCTACTGTTCCATTTAATGGACTCACTGCAGCCTCTAGATACCACAGCCTAAGAAAGAGGAAAATAAGAGAGAGAAAAGGGAGCAAAGAGGATGAATTAAACCACTAGTTAGGCCATGGCTACAGTACTGCATACAGTCCTGCTTGCCACATTATAGGAAGGATGCGATCGTACTAGAGAGGGAACAGAAGACATTTGCGAGGATGTTGCCAGTACTGGAAAATTTTAGCTGAGAAAGGATTGGACAGGCTGGGCTTGTTTTCCTTGGAACAGAGGAGGCTGAGATTTAATTGAGGTGTATAAAATTATGAAGGGCTTAGATACAATGGATAGAAAGACCCATTCTCCTTCACAGAGAGGTCAACAACCAGGGGGAATAGATTTAAAGCCATTGTCAGAAGGATTAGAAGAGAGTTTTTCACCCAGAGGATGGTGGGCATCTGAAACTCACTGTCAGAAAGGGTGTTAGAGGCAGAAACCCTCATTGCGTTTAAAAAGTACTTGAAATTCCCCAACTTACAGGGCTAGAGTGGACCAAGAGCTGGGAAGTGGGATTGGGCTGTATAGCCAGCACTGATGCAATGGGATGAATGGCCTCCTTCTGTACAGTAACTTTCTATGATTCTCTGAATCTATGTCTGAATTCATACTTGGCAGCCCTTGTAACAATCACAGCTTGCCACTTTTAACTTTGCACATTCTTGCCTCAAGGCTGTGAGGCATGTGTCCAATTTGAGCAAAGCTGACTTACCATAGTATCTCCATCGCTGTCTGTGACTATCCGAGACATGAGCGAAATATCAGTATTCATCTCTCAAATTTATCAAACTGTAAAAGCAAAGTGCAGAGATTCATCACAGCATTTCACCTACAGTTTCACTATAAATTGCTCCTTTCTTTACCTCAATCTCATTGGCTTTGTAAAACAAATTGTTCTCGGTGAGCATCGCTGACAAAGCCAGTATTTGATGTCACCCCTAGTTGCCCTTGAGAAGGTAGTAGTGAGCCGCCTTCTTGAACCGTTGCAATCTATGTGGTGAAGGTGCTCCCACCGTTAGGGAGGAGATCCAGGATTCTGACCCAGCAACAATGAAGGCTAATAATGGTCATGTAACTTCTGAAAGCTTTGTAATTCCTTTAAGCAGACTCATTGGCTAATAGTGATTATGGGACCATTCTCTATGTGTTACTTTACAGTAAGCTCACTGACTATAGTTAATTGTTACCTGATCGTTCCTTGTAACATCTAATAGATATATTGAGAAAGTAACATGATTTACTATGAAAAAGTTAAAACAAAAGTTCAGTGCTCCGTGGTCTCTTATTGTACATTATAAAATGAGGTTTTTTTTATTTGTTCATGCGTAATGGGCATTGCTGAGTAGGCCAGCATTTATTACCTATCCCTAATCGCCCTTGAGAAGGTGGTGGTGAACTGCCTTCTTGAGCTACTGCAGTCCATGTGGGCACTCACAGTGCTGTTAGGAAGGGAGTTCCAGGATTTTGACCCAGCAACAGTGAAGGAATGGCAATACAGTTCCAAGTCAGGATGATGTGTGGCATGGAGGGGGAACTTGTAGGTGCTGGTGTTTTCATGCATCTGCTACCTTTGACCTTCTAGGTAGTAGAGGTCACAGGTTTGGACAGTGCTGTCTAAGGAGCCTTGGTGCGTTGCTGCAGTGCATCTTGTAGATGGTACACACTGCTACCACTGTGGGTAGGTGGTGGAGGGAGTGTATGTTTGTGGATGGGGTGCCAATCAAGTGGGCTGCTTTGTTCTGGATGGTGGCGAGCCATATGGGTATAAATTCAGTAGCCAGAGAATTGTAAAGCTGTCTCTTACACGTGCTCCCATCATGTGTGACATTGAAATCACTGGCATTTATGTTCTAGTGACATGATAGCACATTACAGAAGGAGAGAGGATTAACAAAATCAAATATCTTACAAAATGGGCCTGTTGGTTGTTGAGAGTCTTGAGAATGTGTACTGGTGCAGTAATATCTAATCCCTGTATATAAATCTTGGCAGCCACAACCTTCAATTTTCCAACCAGTCCAGGGAACTGATCCCCCACATTGCAGCTTGAAAACATTGGCTTCTAAGATGTAGATGCTGCACATAGTTTGGCAACAGTCCATACTGACCAGGAAAGTCCCATCTTAATCCCAGATGGGGGCTAAGTTAGCTAATCTCAAGTCACGGCAGTGGTGGGGGTATTATAATTATTCACAATGTTCCCAATCTGGGGATCCCCCTCCTGCCCTCTCAAAAAAGATCACAAGATAATTGCAGGAGAGGACGTCCTTTCAGCTCATCTGAGGCAATCAGGGAGGACCCTACGATTGCAGCCCCAATTCCAATATTCAGTTGTTCTTCATTAATCTTCATTTTCACCTCCATTGTTCTATCTTGAAATCCATATGTTATTCTCTGTGTGAAGGAGAACTTTCCAAGTTTGTTTTCTGCTAATTTGAGCCTGTGCCCTCTCTTATACTGCTCTCACAATTTAGTTTGAAGATATTTTCCGGATCTATGTCTTCTCATATCATTTACGTACTTCAAAAAGAGCATCACTCAGTCACCATTCAAGACTATGCAGTCTGTCCTCAGCTTCATGTCTCTTCTCTGAACTAGCTCCAATGCTTCAGTGTTTCTTTTGTATCTTAGTGAACAGAACTAGGCACACTACTCAAGATTGTATTGAACTCTATTCAATTCGAGCAAGGGTTTCTTCTGACTTTACATTTTGGTTCAACATCTTATTTGCATTGGTGAGACATCTTTAGCATGGAACCTACGAGACTCATAGATCTCGTTCAAACCTATCCTTCATGATTTCAGTACCATTCTGGCATACTCTCGATGGGCTGAATGGTCTCCTCCTGTGCTGCAAATGACTCTATTCATGAAATATGTAAAAGCAAAATACTGCAGATGCTGGAAATCTGAAATAAAAACAAAGTGCTAGAAATACTCAGCAGGTCAGGCAGCAGCTGTGGAGAGAGAAGCAGAGTTAAGGTTTCAAGTCTGTGACCGTGGAATATGTATGTTGGTTATTTTTCTTCCTTTATAAAGTGTTATGTTTGTCTGTGTTAAGTGTTATCTGATATGGCTCTGCCTACTTACACATTTTGCTCAATTGAGCTGTCTCTTCACAATTAACTTTCCTAGTTTTGGTATGATATACATCTCAGCCCAGGACATCACTGCAGCAGTTCCTCAGGGTAGTGTCCTAGGCCCAACCATCTTCAGCTGCTTCATCAATGACCTTCATTCAATCATAAGGTCAGAAGTGGAGACGTTGCTGATTATTGGTACTGAACACCAATTCAGTTTGGGTCGACTAGGCCTATATTCACTAGAGTTTAAAAGAATGAGAGGGGATCTCATAGAAACCTATAAAATTCTAACAGGACTAGACAGGCTAGATGCAGGGAGGATGTTCCCGATGGCTGGGGAGTCCAGAACCAGGGGTCACAGTCTCAGGATACGGGGTATGCCATTTAGAACCGAGATGAGGAGAAATTTCTTCACTCAGAGGGTGGTGAACCTGTGGAATTCTCTACTGCAGAAGGCAGTGGAGGCCAAGTCATTAAATATATTCAAGAAGGAGATAGATATATTTCTTAATGCCAAAGGGATCAAGGGATATGGGGAGAAAGCGGGAACAGGGTATGAATTAGAAGATCAGCCGTGATCTTTTTTGAATGGCGGAGCAGGTCTGAAGGGCCGAATGGCCTACTGCTCCTATTTTCAATGTTTGTATATAAACACTGTGGCTACAAGAGCAGGTCAGAGGCTGTGAATTCTGCGGCGAGCATTTCACCACCTAACTCCCCAAAGCCTGTCCGCCATCTACAAGGCACAGGTCAGGAGTGTGATGGAATTCTCTCCACTTGCCTGGATGGGTGCAGCTCCAACAACACTCAAGAAGCTCAACACCATCCAGGACAAAGCAACCCACTTGATTGGCACCCCATCACCATCTGAAACATTCACTCCCTCCATCACTGGCGCGCAGTGGCAGCAGTGTGTACCACATACAAGATGCACTGCAGTAACTCACCAAGGCTCCTATGACAGCACCTTCCAAACCTGCGAGCTCTACCATCTAGAAGGCGAAGGCCTATGGGAAGAACACCACACCTGCAAGTTCCTCTCCAAGTCACACACCATCCTGACTTGGAACTATATCGCCGTTCCTTCCCTGTCACTGGGTCAAAAAACTGGAACTCCCTTCCGAACAACACTGTGGGTGT
This sequence comes from Heterodontus francisci, assembly GCF_036365525.1. Taxonomy (NCBI): domain Eukaryota; kingdom Metazoa; phylum Chordata; class Chondrichthyes; order Heterodontiformes; family Heterodontidae; genus Heterodontus; species Heterodontus francisci. The sequence goes on from NC_090413.1 coordinate 28,507,385, forward strand.
ACCTACATCAGATGGACTGCTGCAGTTCAAGGCAGCTCACCACCACCTTCTCCAGGGCAATTGGGGATGGACAACAAATGCTGGCCTTGCCAGCGATGCTCACATCCCATGAAAGAAAAAACTTGAATTTGCAGTGCATTCAAGTAAATTGGAAACAATAGTGTTTCCAATCTCAATCCCTCAGGTACTCTACTCAGCAATTCCTCCTGTCCACCAGCCTCGCATAACACCTCTAACTAGCATCTGCTCTTCTCTACCCTTTATCCAATCTTATCCATTTCTGACTTATTCTGGATTCCCACAGCTTTGAATTCAACATAGTATTCCATTTGGGGATTTTGTCAAATGCATTTTGGAAGCCAAAGAATATCACATTGAGGGGCTTTCCACTGTCCACTGGGATGTCAAGGAGGTTGGTCAACAAGGATATAACCCTTCTGCATTCATGTTGACTGCTGTTAATTAGGTCATTATTGGACAGATGATCCTGATGTTCCGAAGAAGGGTCACTGACCCGAAACGTTAACTCTGCTTCTCTTTCCACAGATGCTGCCAGACCTGCTGAGTGAATCCAGCATTTCTTGTTTTTGATCCTGATGTTTACTCCTGATCATTAATTCGATTATAATATTCTGTATGGAAGACTAATTGATCTGTGATTGCTTGGGTCTGCTTGTCACCTTAGAAAATAGGAACCTCATCATCCGACCTCAAAAGAAAATGCTCCCGGGGTGTGGGTGACACTGGCATTTATTGACCATCCCTATTAGCCCTGAGAAGGTGGTAGTGATTGAACTGCTACAGTTGTGCTGAAGATAGTCCCATAATAGTGCAAGATAGGGAATTCCAGGAGAGTGACCCAGCAGGCATGAAGAAGTCCAGGTTGGGATAGTGTGGTATTTGGAGGTGTTTGCATTCCCTCATAGTAACCATTCAATCCCTCACAAATCAACTCTCTTATCATGGAGACGTGCAAAAAAAATCAAATCAATGTCAAATGAAGAAGTGTTAATTCGTATTTAGTAAATGCTGTATGAATATAATCCAACTATAATGAATATTTATCTGATATATTTTCAAATATTTAAAGTTCTAAATCTATTTTAATTAAAATGATCTCTTTGTAAACTAATATCTTGTAATTTCTGTTTTATGTTATGTCTCACTTACCTGTACTAGCTTGGCACCACCACCAGACTTCAAACCGTATGAATAAACACAAGCGCATTACGTCGCCGCTGATTGGTTTATTACACATGAGCTTCCGTAACGGCGGGGGGGCGGAGCAACACTGCCTGTCGGTCAACCGAGCCTGGAGGCGGGAACACGGTGGCCCCGCCCATGTAGCTCTGATTGGCTCCACTCCTGGAGAGAACCGGACATGTAATACGTCAATCACAGGGATGCCTTTTCCTTATTGAAGGCCGGGCCTATCAATCAGGGGCAACAGGTTAGGTTGCGGCTAAACGGTGAAGGCGCGGAGCAGGTGAGTGACAGGAGTTGTCAGGTCAACGCGAAGGGGAAGCTTGGCCTCCGCGGGGGGGATTTGTGGCCATTAAAATAACCCGATAACCGCGGCTTCACTCCAAACAACCCTTTAACCGGCCGCTGCCCGCCGAGTGACCGGGGGCCTCCCCAACCTGAGACCCTGTCATGTGACTAATCCCGCTGAAAGGAGCTCTGCCCTGAACTCCGACCCCTCCCCATACAGACCCCCCCCAATAACCCCCCCCCACACTGACCCCCCCACCACACTGACCCCCCAATAACCCCCCACCACACTGACCCCCCAATAACCCCCCACCACACTGACCCCCCCACCACACTGACCCCCCCACCACACTGACCCCCCCACCACACTGACCCCCCAATAACCCCCCACCACACTGACCCCCCAATAACCCCCCACCACACTGACCCCCCCACCACACTGACCACCCCCACACTGACCCCCCCACCACACTGACCCCCCCACCACACTGACCACCCCCACACTGACCCCCCCCCACACTGACCCCCCCACCACACTGACCCCCCCACCCACACTGACCCCCCCCACCACACTGACCCCCCCACCACACTGACCCCCCCACACTGACCCCCCCACCACACTGACCACCCCCACACTGACCCCCCCCACCACACTGACCACCCCCACCACCACACTGACCACCCCCACACTGACCCCCCCACCACACTGAGCCCCCACCACACTGACCACCCCCACACTGACCCCCCCCACCACACTGACCACCACCACACTGACCCCCCCACCACCACACTGACCACCCCCACACTGACCCCCCCACCACACTGAGCCCCCCACCACACTGACCACCCCCACACTGACCACCCCCACACTGAACCCCCCCCACACTGACCACCCCCACCACACTGACAACCCCCACAATAACCCCCCCACCACACAGACCCCCCCCACAGAGACCCCCCACCACACTGACCACCCCCACACTGACCCCCCCAATAACCCCCCCACCACACTGACCACCACACCACACTCACCACCACACTGACCCCCCCACCACACTGACCACCCCCACCACACTGACAACCCCCACAATAACCCCCCCACCACACAGACCCCCCCCACAGAGACCCCCCACCACACTGACCACCCCCACACTGACCCCCCCAATAACCCCCCCACCACACTGACCACCACACCACACTCACCACCACACTGACCCCCCCACCACACTGACCACCCCCACACTGACCCCCCCACCACACTGACCCCCCCACCACACTGACCACCCCAATAACCCCCCCACCACACTGACCACCACACCACACTCACCACCACACTGACCCCCCCACCACACTGACCACCCCCACACTGACCCCCCCACCACACTGACCACCCCCACACTGACCCCCCCACCACACTGACCCCCCCACCACACTGACCACCCCCACACTGACCACCCCAATAACCCCCCCACCACACTGACCCCCCCACCACACTGACCACCCCCACACTGACCACCCCAATAACCCCCCCACCACACTGACCAGCCCACCACACTGACCAACCCACACTGACACCCCCAATAACCCCCATCACACAGACCCCCCCACAGAGACCCCCCAACACTGACCCCCCCACCACACACCACCCCCACACTGACCCCCCCAATAACCCCCCACCACAGTGACCCCTCAATAACCCCCCCACCACACTGACCACCCCAATAACCCCCCCACCACACAGACGCCCCCCCACAGTGACCCCTCAATAACCCCCCACCACACAAACCCCCCCACCACACAGACCCCCCCACAGTGACCCCTCAATAACACCCCCCCAATAACTCCCCCACTACACTGACCCCCCCAATAACTCCCCCACTACACTGACCCCCCACCACACAGACGCCCCCCACAGTGACCCCTCAATAACGCCCCCACCACACTGACCACCCCCACACTAACCCCTCAATAACCCCCCACCACACTGACCCCTCAATAACCCCCACCACACTGACCCCCCCACACTGACCCCTCAATAACCCTCTCCCCACACTGACCCCTCAATAACCCCCCAACCACACTGACCCCTCAATAACCCCGCCATCACACTGACCCCTCAATAACCCCCTCCCCACACTGACCCCTCAATAACCCCCCCACCACACTGACCACAATAACCCCCCCACCACACTGACCCCTCAATAGCCCCGCCATCACACTGCCCTCAATAATCCCCCCCACACTGACCCCTCAATAACCCCCCCCCACACTGACCCCTCCACTGACCCCTCAATAACCCCCCCCACACTGACCCCTCAATAACCCCCCCCACACTGACCCCGAATAACCTCCCCACATTGACCCCTATTAACCCCCCACCACACTGACCCCTCCCCAGACTGACCCCTACCCACACTGACCCCAGTAACCCCCCACCACTGACCCCTAATAACCCCCCCACACTGACCCCAATAAGCCCTCCACCACACTGACCCACCCTCAATAACCCCCCAACCCCACATTACACTGACCCCTCAATAACCCCCCGCATGACCCCTCTCCCTCAATGACCCCCCCCCAGCACTGACCCTCCCTCAATAACCCCTCCCCTTACTGACCCCCCAATAACCCACCACCACACTGACCCTTCCCTTTCAATAACCCCCACCACACTGACCCCTCAATAACCCCTCACCAATAACCCCCCACCATACTGAACCCTCCCCCTCAATAATCCTTCCCACCACACTGACACCTCCCCCTCATGATACCTTTAACCACACTGACACCTGTCACCACTCTGACCCCTCCTCTCAATAGCCCCTCCCACCACACTGACCCCACCCCTCAATAGCCCCTACCACCACACTGACCCCACACCCTCAAAAAACCCCCACCACACTGACCCCTCCCCCTCAAAAACCCCCCACCACACTGACCCCTCAATAACCCCCACCCCACACTGACCTTCCCCCTCAATAACCCCACCACCACACTGACCCCTGAAAAACCCCTCCCACCGCACTGACCCCTACCCCTCAATAACCCCCCCACCACACTGACCGCACCCCACAGACCCCCCTCAATGATCCACCCCATACTGAACCCTCACCCCTCAGATCCCCGTCAATGACCTCACCCCACACCGACACCCCCACTACACTGACCCCTCCTCCTCACTGACCCCTCCTTCACACTGACCCCTCCCCCTATGTCCCCCCCACCACACATGTCCCACCCCCTCAATAACCCCCCCACCACACTGACCCATCCTCCTCAATAACCCCCCCACCACTGCCATCCCCCTCAACCCCCCACCACACTGACCCCTCCTCCTCAATAACCCCCCCACCACACTGACCCCTCCCCCTCAATAACCCATACCACATTGACCCCCCAATAAACCCCAACCACACTGACCCCCCAATCAACCACAACCACACTGACCCAATACCAAATTGACCCCTCCCCCTATTTCCCCCACCACACATGCCCCAACCCCTCAATAACCCCCCCACCACTGACCCCGCTCCCTCAATAACCCCATACCACACTGACCCTCCCAATAACCCCCTCAGCACACTGACCCCTCCCCCTCAATAACCCCCACCCCACCCTGACCCTCCCCCTCAATAACTCCACCACCACATTGAACCCCTCCCTCAATCACCCCTCACTGCACTGACCCCTGAAAAGCCCCCCCACCACACTGACCCCGCCCCCTCAATGACCTCCCACCACCCTGACCCTTCCCCCTTAATGACTCCTCCCACGACACTGACCCCACCCCTCAATAACCCTTCCCACCACACTGACCCCTCCCCCTCAATAACCCCTCCCACCACACTGACCCTTCCCCCTCAATGACCCTCCACCACACTGGCCCTCCCCCTCAATGACCCCGCCCACCACTCTGACCGCTCCCCCTTAATGACCCCACCATACTGACACCCTCAATAACCCCTCCCACCACACTGACCCCGCCCCTCAATGACCCCCGCTGCACTGACCCCTCCCCTTAACCCCTCCCACCACACCGACCCCACCCCACAGACCCTCTCAATGACCCACCCCATACTGAACCCTCCCCCCTCCATGACCCCCCCACACTGACCCCTCCCCCTCGATGTCCCCCCACCACACTGACTCCACTCCACACTGACCCCTCCCCCTCAATGTCCCCCACCATACTGACCCCTCCCCCACCCTGACCTACCCCACATTGACTGTCCTCCCTCACTGTCCTATCTCCTCATTAACCCCACCCTGCCCCCAAAGAATCAAACACAAACACGAACCTGTGACACTGATCCCTAACTGTAATATCTCAATTCCAAAGCCTAACACACAACAAAACCGACTCAGCCAATCTGGAACAACAATCAAAAAGCCAATAGAAAAACAAAATACTGCGGATGCTTGTGAAATAAAAACAGAAAATGCTGGAAATACTCAGCAGGTCAGGCAGCATCTGTGGAGAGAGAAAAAGAATTAACTTTCAGGTCTGTGACCTTTCATCAGAACTGGCAACAGAATGTTGAGCTTCCAGACAGAACAGTTCAGCAGATGTCAGAGAAAGTGGTGATCAAACTGCAAGGCTGAGACTAGGCAGCACCATGAACAGTCCTGGTCACTGAGACACTGGAGGCAGTGCAGTGCTGGTGCAGTGTGGCCATGTTCTCAGTAGTCACTCTTATTGTTTCCTGTTGTTGGGAGGGATAGAGCATTTATAGCAGGCTCACTCCATGTCGTGCAGCTGCCAAGACGCCGTCACCTCGAAATTACTGTTTGATGTCACAGCAAGGATATTTTTTTATAATTCATTCATGGAATGTGGGTGTCGCTAGCTAGGCCAGCATTTATTGCCCATCACTAGCTGCCTTCTTGAACCGCTGCAGTCCATGTGGGGTAGGTACACCCACAGTGCTGTTAGGAAGGGAGTTCCAGGATTTTGACCCAGCGACAGTGAAGGAACGGCGATATCGTTCCAGGTCAGGATGGTGTGTGACTTGGAGGGGAACTTGCAGGTGGTGGTGTTCCCATGCATCTGCTGCCCTTGACCTTCTAGTTGGTAGAGGTCGTAGAAGGTGTTGTCTAAGGAGCCTTGGTGCTTTGCTGCAGTGCATCTTGTAGATGGTACACACTGCTGCCACTGTGCGTTGGTGGTGGAGGGAGTGAATGTTTGTGGATGGGGTGCCCCAAATAACAGCTGGAAAAAGATAGAAAAAGATCGGTTAGTGTTTCCCCTGGCTCGAGAGTCTCTAACCAGTGGTCATGGTCACTGAATAAGGAGTCAGCCAATTTAGGACTATATTGAGGAGGGTTGGGAATCTTTGGAATTCTCTACCCCGGAGAGCTGCGGATACTCAGTTGTTGCGAATATTCTAGGCAGAGATCGATAGCATTTTAGGCACTTTTGGAATCGAGGGATGTAGGGAGAAGGCAGAAAAGTGTCGTTGAGGTTGCAGATCAGCATGATTTTATTGAATGACAGCACAGGCTCGAGGGGTCACACGGCCAACTTCTGCTCCCATTTCTTTTGATCTAATGTTTCATGTGATCCCTTCACCAGTGCCTCATTTCAGTCCTTCAAATATTGGGATCTTTTTTCTGTGTTGTTGTACAATCAGTTCTTGGGACGTGACTTGTCTTATAAGTAAAAGTTTATTCTAATGAAAGAAAGGCTTGCATGTATACAGCGCCTGTCATGACCTGAGGGTGACCCAAAGCCCTTTACAGCCAATTAAGTACTTTGTTTTAAGTGTAGTCACTGTTGTAATGGAAATGAAGCAGCCAGGTTGAGTGCAGCTAGCTCCCATCAACAGCTATGTGATACTTCGCAGATAATCTGATTGGTTGAGCTATAAATATTGGCCAGGACACTGGGAATAACTCCCCTGCTGATCCTCAAAATGTCATTGTGAGATTTTTTATATCCACCTGAGAGGGCAGATAGGCTTTGGTTCAGTGTCTCATCCAAAAGACAGCACTTCCAACAGTGCAGCACTCCCGCAATACTGACCCTCCGACGGTGCAGCACTCCCTCAGTACTGACCTCCGACAGTGCAGTACTCCCTCAGTACTCCCCCTCTGACAGTGCAGTACTCCCTCAGTACTGACCCTCTGACAGTGCAGCACTCTCTCAGCACGCCACTACCAGTCGCATCTTCCCCTCCCTTCCCCTGTCAGCATTCCGAAGGGATCGTTCCCTCCGCGACACCCTGGTCCACTCCTCCATTACCCCCACCACCTCGTCCCCGTCCCAGGGCACCTTCCCCTGCAATCGCAGGAGGTGTAATACCTGCCCATTTACCTCCTCTCTCCTCACTATCCCAGGCCCCAAACACTCCTTTCAGGTGAAGCAGCGATTTACTTGTACTTCTTTCAATGTAGTATACTGTATTCTCTGCTCACAATGTGGTCTCCTCTACATTGGGGAGACTAAGCGCAGACTGGGTGACCGCTTTGCGGAACATCTCCGTTCAGTCCGCAAGCAGGACCCTGAGCTTCTGGTTGCTTGCCATTTCAACACTCCCCCCTGCTCTCATGCTCACATCTCTATCCTGGGATTGCTGCAGTGTTCCAGTGAACATCAACGCAAGCTCGAGGAACAGCATCTCATTTACCGATTAGGCACACTACAGCCTGCCGGACTGAACATGGAGTTCAATAATTTCAGAGCATGACAGCCCCCCATTTTACTTTCATTTTTAGTTATTTTTTCTTCCTTTTTTTAACATTCTTTTTTACATTTTTTACAATCTTTGCATTTATTTCATTTCATCTTTGTTTGTTCAGTTTGCTTACCCACTGTTTTTTTTCAGGTTTGCACTTGCTGCTGTTCAATATTCAGTGTATTTATACCTAATCTGTACTAATGCTTTGTCTTTCAACACACCATTAACATATTGTTTGCCTTTGCTCCGTGACCTTTTGGTCAGCTATGTGGCCTGGTCCAATCTAGACCTCCTTTGTTATCTCTTGCCTCACCCCCACCTCACTTGCTTATAACCTGTGACTTTTCTAATATTTGTCAGTTCCAATGAAGGGTCACTGACCCGAAACGTTAACTCTGCTTCTCTTTCCACAGATGCTGCCAGACCTGCTGAGTGATTCCAGCATTTCTTGTTTTTACTCCCTCAGTACTCCCCCTCTGACAGTGCAGTACTCCCTCAGTACTCCCCCTCCGACAGTGCAGTATTCCCTCAGTACTGACCCTCTGACAGTGCAGCACTCCCTCAGTACTCCCCCTCCGACAGTGCAGTATTCCCTCAGTACTGACCCTCTGACAGTGCAGCACTCCCTCAGTACTCCCCCTCCGACAGTGCAGTACTCCCTCAGTACTCCCCCTCCGACAGTGCAGTATTCCCTCAGTACTCCCCCTCCGACAGTGCAGTACTTCCTCAGTACTGACCCTCCGACAGTGCAGTACTTCCTCAGTACTGACCCTCCGACAGTGCAGCACTCCCTCAGTACTCCCCCTCCGACAGTGCAGTACTTCCTCAGTACTGACCCTCCGACAGTGCAGCACTCCCTCAGTACTGACCCTCCGACAGTGCAGCACTCCCTCAGTAATGACCCTCCAACAGGCTGCACTCCCTCAATACTGTACTGGAAGTATCCACCTGGATTTTGTGCTCAGGACTCTGGAGTGGAATTTGAACTGATATCCTGCTGACTCACGCAAGAGTACTACCACTGAGTCAAGATATGACGCACACAAAATGTCACAACTTATCTTTTTTTCTCCACAGAAACTGGCTGACCTGTGTATTTTAAGTAGTTTCTAAATTTGTTTCAGATTTATAGCATTTGGCGTTTCTGGTCTTTTCATACATTGCACAAAGGAGCAGTTTAATGTTGCCTTTGTTACTCTGCTAGAATTACTGAAATGTAAAGAAATATGGCAGCTAATTTTCACACAGCAAAGTCCCACATACAGTTTGTGGTAAATAATCAGCTGAACAGCTTTAGCAACGCTGGTTGAGGAATAAATGTTCACCAGAACAATGTAGGAACATAGAAAATTTACGGCTGTTGGAGGCCATTCAGTCCATTATGTCTATGGCAGTTTAGTGACATGTCCAAAGAAAACAGTACTGACCCTGTGACAGGGCAGTGCTCCCTCAGTACTGACCCTCTGACAGGGCAGTGCTCCCACAGTACCGACCCTCTGACAGGGCAGTGCTCCCTCAGTACTGACCCTCTGACAGGGCAGTGCTCCCTCAGTACTGACCCTCTGACAGGGCAGTGCTCCCTCAGTACTGACCCTTTGACAGGGCAGTGCTCCCTCAGTACTGACCCTTTGACAGGGCAGTGCTCCCTCAGTACTGACCCTTTGACAGGGCAGTGCTCCCTCAGTACTGACCCTCCGACAGTGCAGCACTCCCTCAGTACTGGCCCTCTGACAGGGCAGTGCTCCCTCAGTACTGGCCCTCTGACGGGGCAGTGCTCCCTCAGTACTGACCCTCTGACAGGGCAGTGCTCCCTCAGTACTGACCCTTTGACAGGGCAGTGCTCCCTCAGTACTGACCCTCCGACAGTGCAGCACTCCCTCAGTACTGACCCTCCAACAGGGCAGTGCTCCCTCAGTACTGACCCTCTGACAGGGCAACACTCCCTCAGTACTGATCCTCTGACAGTGCGGTGCTCCATCAGGACTGATCATCTGATAGGGCAGCACTCCCTCAGTACTGGCCCTCTGACAGGGTAGTGCTCCCTCAATAGTGACCCTCCGTCAGTGCGGAGCTCCTTCAATACTGACCCTCTGTCAGGGCAGTGCTCCCTCAGGACTGATCCTCTGACAGTGCAGCACTCCCTCAGTAGTGCACTGGACTATGGGCTCAGGGTGACTGTACAGCAGAAAGTTTCCTCACACTAAGCAGCAACTGACTGCCTCGTTATTGTGGGAGTGTCAGCCTGGATTATGGGCTCAAGTCTCTGGAATAGGGCATAAACCCATAACCTTCTGACTCAGAGGCATGAGTCTTCCCACCAAACCAAGACTGATATGTGAAAAATAGCACACAGGTGTGTGGAGAGAGATGACAAGGCCCTATAAAAACAGTAGCACTTTTAAATAAAGGTCTGCACTTGAACTCACTACTGGAGGGGTGTCAGTTCCAGGAACCGTGCCCCCAACGAGATTTAGTGCCTTTGGAGAGATAAAAACTGTGGTCAGGAAAGTACGTTGAGTTGAATTCATTTTTCTTTCTCATTGCAATCAAACAGAGTCTGACAAGATTACAGAATGCCAACAGAAGGAGACCCTACTACCCTGGTCAAAACAGCCCATCTGATTATACTGTCCACCTCCTGGGGCATGCAGATATGGGTCTCATTCATATCAGGTAAATTGTGGGAGAGAGCCAGCATAACACAGCTAATCAGGTCACAGTTTTCAAACTTTTGCTTCTGAACCTTGCCATCAACAATTTAAATCGTTCATTCACAGAATAATGCCTGAATCGATCTCACAAATTGCCAGTTTTTTTTAATTCATAAAATTATTTTTCCAGGGTATTTTCTTTAAAAAAGCATCTTTTTAATAATTATGGAATTGATGCCCTGTTCTGCTCCCTCCTGGAAGCTCTTGAACAAGCTGGGAGTGCTACAGATGATACTGAGCACAATCATGAATGACTCACTAGCAGCTGGTGAACAGCAGAGCCTGGAGGTGGGTGAATGTACCAACCAGAATCCTGCTGAAAGGTGAACCTGACCTCAGAGCTGGGAAAGATTATAGTTTCTCAAAGTTTGTTTTTAATCGGGTACTACATGGGTAGTTGCAAAATATAAGGTTTTATTTTATGCAAGATTTTGGAGAAAGGCTTTAGAACTTTATTTTTTTATTCAGTGATACAGCACTGAAACAGGTCCTTCGGCCCACCAAGTCTGTGCCGACCAACAACCACCCATTTATACTAACCCTACAGTAATCCCACATTCCCTATCACCTCCCTACACTAGGAGCAATTTACAACAGCCAATTTACCGATTACCTGCAAGTCTTTGGATGTGGGAGGAAACCAGAGCACCCGGCGAAAACTCACGCAGACACAGGGAGAACTTGCAAACTCCGCACAGGCAGTACCCAGAATCGAACCCGGGTCCCTGGAGCTGTGAGGCTGCAGTACTAACCACTGTGCCGCAGAGTCTGCTCCCAACCGAATCTGCAACAACATTGTTACAGGCAACTGCTTACATACAGAATTTCCATTGTAAATCTTTACGCACACGGGTTCAATATTGATTGTCGACATAAAAGCACAGCCTGAATGTGTAGCATTTGCAAGAATTTCAGTGATCTACGACTTGCTGACGGTTTTAGGAACGTAGGAAATAGGAACAGGAGTAGGCCATTCGGCCCCTCGAGCCCACTGCACCTTTCAACTTGATCATGGCTGATCTAGCTCAACGCCGTTTTCACGCACTATCCCCATATCCCTTGATATCTTTAATATCTAGAAATCTATTGATCACTGTCCTGAATGTACTCAATGACTCAGCTTCCACAGCCTTCTGGGGTAGAGAATTCCACAAATTCACCACCCTCTGAGTGAAGAAATTCCTCCTCATTTCAGTCCTAAATGGCCTGCCCCTTATTCTGAGACTGTGTCTCCTGGTTCTAGAGTCACCAGCCAGGGAAAGATCCTTCCTGCATCAACCCTGTCGAGCCCTGTAAGAATTTTGTAAGTTTCAATGCGATCACCTCTCATTCTTCTAAACTCTAGAGAATACAGGCCCAGCCTCCTTAATCTCTCCTCATAGACAATCCCAGGGATCAGTCTGGTGAACCTTTGTTGCACTCCCTCAATGGCAAGTATATCCTTCCTTAGGTAGGGAGCCCAAAATTGTATACAATACTCCAGATGCAATCTCTACAAGGCTCTGTACAATTGCCGCAAGACTCCTTTATTCCTGTACCAGGTTCCATTGCCAAACTGTTACCAGCAGCTCCTTTAATCTGTTCCTGTAGTGTCATTTATATTTTAAATGGTGTTGGCAGTTCCTGGATAAAAATAATTTGCCACCGAGTGATAATTAGATTAGAGATACAGCACTGAAACAGGCCCTTCGGCCCACCGAGTCTGTGCCGAACATCAACCACCCATTTATACTAATCCTACGCTAATCCCATATTCCTACCAAACATCCCCACCTGTCCCTATATTCCCCTACCACTTACCTACACTAGTGACAATTTATAATGGCCAATTTACCTATCAACCTGCAAGTCTTTTGGCTTGTGGGAGGAAACCGGAGCACCCGGAGAAAACCCACGCAGACACAGGGAGAACTTGCAAACTCCACACAGGCAGTACCCAGAATCGAACCCGGGTCCCTGGAGCCGTGAGGCTGCGGTGCTAACCACTGCGCCACTGTGCCGCCATTGTTGCTTCATGTCTGTGATGCCTCAGTGCTCGTGGTCTCAGCTGAATTGGTCTGAACATGTAGCCAGTGGAGGCCAATCACTTCCTAACAGGACAGGAAGGGGAGGAATCAGAGGGTGATTGACAAGGTGATTACAGATGAGCAAGGCCATTCGGCCCATCTAGAAAAACACTACACTTCCCCCTTCTCTGCTGCCATTGCAATATCCAATTGTTATTTAAATGATTCAGGATTTTGGCCTCTGTTGGAAGTGTGTTCCAAGTTTTGAGATCACTTTTTGTGTAAAGAAGATTTTCTTGACATCAGTTCTAAATTTACCATTTACGAGCTTGAATCGGTGCAGCTTTGTCCATGATGTAACATCAGAATTTAAAGGCTTTAAAACTGTTCTTTCTCCTCAGGTTTTGTTCTGATTAACAGCATTAGCAGACATACCTTTGGCTTAGTTCAAAGCAGCCTGTTTCCTTACTATCTCTACTCTGTATTGGGAGGCTCATTCCTCAACCTGGCTCTTTATGCTTTGTATCATCCACATGAGTTACTCAACAGTGATGAAGCCATACAGGTAACTCAGAGTCAACATACAGCTAATATAGAGATAATGTACTGTAACAGAGTCAACATACAGCTAATATAGAGATAATGTACTGTAACAGAGTCAACATACAGCTAATATAGAGATAATGTACTGTAACTCAGAGTCAACATACAGCTAATATAGAGATAATGTACTGTAACTCAGAGTCAACAAACAGCTAATATAGAGATAATGTACTGTAACTCAGAGTCAACATACAGCTAATATAGAGATAATGTACTGTAACAGAGTCAACATACAGCTAATATAGAGATAATGTACTGTAACTCAGAGTCAACATACAGCTAATATAGAGATAATGTACTGTAACAGAGTCAACATACAGCTAATATAGAGATAATGTACTGTAACAGAGTCAACATACAGCTAATATAGAGATAATGTACTGTAACTCAGAGTCAACATACAGCTAATTTAGAGATAATGTACTGTAACAGAGTCAACATACAGCTAATATAGAGATAATGTACTGTAACAGAGTCAACATACAGCTAATATAGAGATAATGTACTGTAACTCAGAGTCAACATACAGCTAATTTAGAGATAATGTACTGTAACTCAGAGTCAACATACAGCTAATTTAGAGATAATGTACTGTAACAGAGTCAACATACAGCTAATATAGAGATAATGTACTGTAACAGAGTCAACATACAGCTAATATAGAGATAATGTACTGTAACTCAGAGTCAACATACAGCTAATATAGAGATAATGTACTGTAACTCAGAGTCAACATACAGCTAATATAGAGATAATGTACTGTAACTCAGAGTCAACATACAGCTAATATAGAGATAATGTACTGTAACAGAGTCAACATACAGCTAATATAGAGATAATGTACTGTAACAGAGTCAACATACAGCTAATTTAGAGATAATGTACTGTAACTCAGAGTCAACATACAGCTAATATAGAGATAATGTACTGTAACTCAGAGTCAACATACAGCTAATATAGAGATAATGTACTGTAACAGAGTCAACATACAGCTAATATAGAGATAATGTACTGTAACAGAGTCAACATACAGCTAATATAGAGATAATGTACTGTAACTCAGAGTCAACATACAGCTAATATAGAGATAATGTACTGTAACTCAGAGTCAACATACAGCTAATTTAGAGATAATGTACTGTAGCTCAGAGTCAACATACAGCTAATATAGAGATAATGTACTGTAACAGAGTCAACATACAGCTAATTTAGAGATAATGTACTGTAACAGAGTCAACATACAGCTAATTTAGAGATAATGTACTGTAACAGAGTCAACATACAGCTAATTTAGAGATAATGTACTGTAACAGAGTCAACATACAGCTAATTTAGAGATAATGTACTGTAACAGAGTCAACATACAGCTAATTTAGAGATAATGTACTGTAACAGAGTCAACATACAGCTAATTTAGAGATAATGTACTGTAACAGAGTCAACATACAGCTAATTTAGAGATAATGTACTGTAACAGAGTCAACATACAGCTAATTTAGAGATAATGTACTGTAACAGAGTCAACATACAGCTAATTTAGAGATAATGTACTGTAACAGAGTCAACATACAGCTAATATAGAGATAATGTACTGTAACAGAGTCAACATACAGCTAATATAGAGATAATGTACTGTAACAGAGTCAACATACAGCTAATTTAGAGATAATGTACTGTAACAGAGTCAACATACAGCTAATTTAGAGATAATGTACTGTAACAGAGTCAACATACAGCTAATTTAGAGATAATGTACTGTAACAGAGTCAACATACAGCTAATATAGAGATAATGTACTGTAACAGAGTCAACATACAGCTAATTTAGAGATAATGTACTGTAACAGAGTCAACATACAGCTAATTTAGAGATAATGTACTGTAACAGAGTCAACATACAGCTAATTTAGAGATAATGTACTGTAACAGAGTCAACATACAGCTAATATAGAGATAATGTACTGTAACAGAGTCAACATACAGCTAATATAGAGATAATGTACTGTAACTCAGAGTCAACATACAGCTAATTTAGAGATAATGTACTGTAACTCAGAGTCAACATACAGCTAATTTAGAGATAATGTACTGTAACAGAGTCAACATACAGCTAATATAGAGATAATGTACTGTAACAGAGTCAACATACAGCTAATATAGAGATAATGTACTGTAACTCAGAGTCAACATACAGCTAATATAGAGATAATGTACTGTAACTCAGAGTCAACATACAGCTAATATAGAGATAATGTACTGTAACTCAGAGTCAACATACAGCTAATATAGAGATAATGTACTGTAACAGAGTCAACATACAGCTAATATAGAGATAATGTACTGTAACAGAGTCAACATACAGCTAATTTAGAGATAATGTACTGTAACTCAGAGTCAACATACAGCTAATATAGAGATAATGTACTGTAACTCAGAGTCAACATACAGCTAATATAGAGATAATGTACTGTAACAGAGTCAACATACAGCTAATATAGAGATAATGTACTGTAACAGAGTCAACATACAGCTAATATAGAGATAATGTACTGTAACTCAGAGTCAACATACAGCTAATATAGAGATAATGTACTGTAACTCAGAGTCAACATACAGCTAATTTAGAGATAATGTACTGTAGCTCAGAGTCAACATACAGCTAATATAGAGATAATGTACTGTAACAGAGTCAACATACAGCTAATTTAGAGATAATGTACTGTAACAGAGTCAACATACAGCTAATTTAGAGATAATGTACTGTAACAGAGTCAACATACAGCTAATTTAGAGATAATGTACTGTAACAGAGTCAACATACAGCTAATTTAGAGATAATGTACTGTAACAGAGTCAACATACAGCTAATATAGAGATAATGTACTGTAACTCAGAGTCAACATACAGCTAATTTAGAGATAATGTACTGTAGCTCAGAGTCAACATACAGCTAATATAGAGATAATGTACTGTAACAGAGTCAACATACAGCTAATTTAGAGATAATGTACTGTAACAGAGTCAACATACAGCTAATTTAGAGATAATGTACTGTAACAGAGTCAACATACAGCTAATATAGAGATAATGTACTGTAACTCAGAGTCAACATACAGCTAATATAGAGATAATGTACTGTAACTCAGAGTCAACATACAGCTAATATAGAGATAATGTACTGTAACTCAGAGTCAACATACAGCTAATATAGAGATAATGTACTGTAACAGAGTCAACATACAGCTAATATAGAGATAATGTACTGTAACAGAGTCAACATACAGCTAATTTAGAGATAATGTACTGTAACTCAGAGTCAACATACAGCTAATATAGAGATAATGTACTGTAACTCAGAGTCAACATACAGCTAATATAGAGATAATGTACTGTAACAGAGTCAACATACAGCTAATATAGAGATAATGTACTGTAACAGAGTCAACATACAGCTAATATAGAGATAATGTACTGTAACTCAGAGTCAACATACAGCTAATATAGAGATAATGTACTGTAACTCAGAGTCAACATACAGCTAATATAGAGATAATGTACTGTAACAGAGTCAACATACAGCTAATATAGAGATAATGTACTGTAACAGAGTCAACATACAGCTAATATAGAGATAATGTACTGTAACTCAGAGTCAACATACAGCTAATTTAGAGATAATGTACTGTAGCTCAGAGTCAACATACAGCTAATATAGAGATAATGTACTGTAACAGAGTCAACATACAGCTAATTTAGAGATAATGTACTGTAACAGAGTCAACATACAGCTAATATAGAGATAATGTACTGTAACAGAGTCAACATACAGCTAATTTAGAGATAATGTACTGTAACTCAGAGTCAACATACAGCTAATATAGAGATAATGTACTGTAACTCAGAGTCAACATACAGCTAATATAGAGATAATGTACTGTAACAGAGTCAACATACAGCTAATTTAGAGATAATGTACTGTAACTCAGAGTCAACATACAGCTAATTTAGAGATAATGTACTGTAACTCAGAGTCAACATACAGCTAATTTAGAGATAATGTACTGTAACAGAGTCAACATACAGCTAATTTAGAGATAATGTACTGTAACTCAGAGTCAACATACAGCTAATATAGAGATAATGTACTGTAACTCAGAGTCAACATACAGCTAATATAGAGATAATGTACTGTAACTCAGAGTCAACATACAGCTAATATAGAGATAATGTACTGTAACTCAGAGTCAACATACAGCTAATATAGAGATAATGTACTGTAACAGAGTCAACATACAGCTAATTTAGAGATAATGTACTGTAACTCAGAGTCAACATACAGCTAATTTAGAGATAATGTACTGTAACAGAGTCAACATACAGCTAATATAGAGATAATGTACTGTAACTCAGAGTCAACAAACAGCTAATATAGAGATAATGTACTGTAACTCAGAGTCAACATACAGCTAATTTAGAGATAATGTACTGTAACTCAGAGTCAACATACAGCTAATATAGAGATAATGTACTGTAACTCAGAGTCAACATACAGCTAATATAGAGATAATGTACTGTAACTCAGAGTCAACATACAGCTAATATAGAGATAATGTACTGTAACAGAGTCAACATACAGCTAATTTAGAGATAATGTACTGTAACTCAGAGTCAACATACAGCTAATTTAGAGATAATGTACTGTAACAGAGTCAACATACAGCTAATTTAGAGATAATGTACTGTAACTCAGAGTCAACATACAGCTAATATAGAGATAATGTACTGTAACAGAGTCAACATACAGCTAATATAGAGATAATGTACTGTAACAGAGTCAACATACAGCTAATTTAGAGATAATGTACTGTAACTCAGAGTCAACATACAGCTAATATAGAGATAATGTACTGTAACAGAGTCAACATACAGCTAATATAGAGATAATGTACTGTAACAGAGTCAACATACAGCTAATTTAGAGATAATGTACTGTAACTCAGAGTCAACATACAGCTAATTTAGAGATAATGTACTGTAACTCAGAGTCAACATACAGCTAATTTAGAGATAATGTACTGTAACAGAGTCAACATACAGCTAATATAGAGATAATGTACTGTAACTCAGAGTCAACAAACAGCTAATATAGAGATAATGTACTGTAACAGAGTCAACATACAGCTAATTTAGAGATAATGTACTGTAACTCAGAGTCAACATACAGCTAATATAGAGATAATGTACTGTAACAGAGTCAACATACAGCTAATTTAGAGATAATGTACTGTAACTCAGAGTCAACATACAGCTAATATAGAGATAATGTACTGTAACAGAGTCAACATACAGCTAATATAGAGATAATGTACTGTAACAGAGTCAACATACAGCTAATTTAGAGATAATGTACTGTAACAGAGTCAACATACAGCTAATATAGAGATAATGTACTGTAACAGAGTCAACATACAGCTAATTTAGAGATAATGTACTGTAACTCAGAGTCAACATACAGCTAATATAGAGATAATGTACTGTAACAGAGTCAACATACAGCTAATTTAGAGATAATGTACTGTAACTCAGAGTCAACATACAGCTAATTTAGAGATAATGTACTGTAACAGAGTCAACATACAGCTAATTTAGAGATAATGTACTGTAACAGAGTCAACATACAGCTAATATAGAGATAATGTACTGTAACAGAGTCAACATACAGCTAATATAGAGATAATGTACTGTAACAGAGTCAACATACAGCTAATATAGAGATAATGTACTGTAACTCAGAGTCAACATACAGCTAATATAGAGATAATGTACTGTAACAGAGTCAACATACAGCTAATATAGAGATAATGTACTGTAACTCAGAGTCAACATACAGCTAATTTAGAGATAATGTACTGTAACTCAGAGTCAACATACAGCTAATTTAGAGATAATGTACTGTAACTCAGAGTCAACATACAGCTAATATAGAGATAATGTACTGTAACAGAGTCAACATACAGCTAATATAGAGATAATGTACTGTAACTCAGAGTCAACATACAGCTAATATAGAGATAATGTACTGTAACTCAGAGTCAACATACAGCTAATTTAGAGATAATGTACTGTAACTCAGAGTCAACATACAGCTAATATAGAGATAATGTACAGTTGACTTAGAGATGACATAAAAACATTGTTACTTTTGTTCCTCCAATTGTTCTTCCTGCTTTCCCAAAGACTCCTGCCTGTTATTGCCAACGCTTCCATGGTCAGCTTTATGACCGATCCTCCCGTGTGAGCCGACAATGATTGCTTCACAACTGGCACGATCCTCTGTTATTGTCCTTGCTCACTTTTCAGCAGGAGTCACTGATAGCAAACAGAGTGAGATTCCCCATTGATTTACCCCCCCACCCCCCACCACCACAGTGCAAGAATACCGAGGTCAGTTGTAGTGTTCTCACCCAATACCCTGGCTGAGACCAGCTAATTTAGCATGGGGAGAGGACAGGGGACATTTACTTCAGTTTGCTAACTTCAGCGACACAAATACAAAGTGGATTTCTGACAATACTTAAACTAAGGTAGAGAAAGAAGTCTGTGACAGAGATGCATGAGTTGGAACTCCAGTGCACTCCTAGTGGTGATAGATGGTTCAGTCTCCTTACATGACAAGAGTTCAAAACCTCGGCAGCATACTGCAGAGAGATGAACAACCTGTGTTTGCACCTCCCATAATGGCAGGAAAGTTGGAGGTAGAGGCAGCTGTCATTGACCCATCATGGCTGTTGAAAAGCAGTGCAGGTGAACTCCTGGGATAGGGATCCATGCTCTCTTCTGGGGAAGATGAGTGGGCCCAGGGAAACTGATTGTGGGGGTGGAATTCAAGATTCATTTAATTAATTTTACTCCCACCCATTCCTATTTTCTCACAGATAACATCATTCTTTGTTTGCGTGATCTTCTCCGCGCTCAACGCCCAGTGGTTCGGTCACACCACGACAGAGATTATGTTTAAGATGCAAGAGATCGAGAAGGAACATCACTTGGGACAGGAGGTGGGCTTCGGGACCAACCGAGAGTCCTACAAGAAGCTGAAGAAAAAGGACTCTAAATACCAGAAACTGAGTCAGCGCTTTACCAAGTACCATGGCATCACCATGGTGTGTAACCTGATCTGTGTTATCTGTAATGGGCTGAATCTGTTCTACACCGCAACCAATCTGAAGACTTTCTAGAAAAATCTGTTGTCTTCCTCTGCGTCTGATGAAATATTTCTTTTGGGATTTTGCGATACTCTGGTAGTCGTAACATTGGTGTTATCTCCAATTTGATCATTGTATTCTAAATATGCCAATCACTGTTCATCAACAAGAAACACCCCAATTTTTGAAAGCCTTGTACTTTGAGGATCAATGGGTTAGCGTGCCATTCTTATAGCCCTGGGGCCCAGGCCAAGTCAAAGGGTGCGAGTCTATGCCTCTGTTATAAGGGTGCTGCATGATATGTGTTTGTGATATTTCAGCTCCCTGTCAGTGTGAGTCCACCGCACAAAAGCTTGGTTGATATTATGTGAAATTGGTGATGGCACTTTTTATTGAAATGGTAACATATGCCTCTCGCACTGCAACCTGCTCTTGGGAACATTAACAGTATCTTGTTATGGAATTCCAGTTTTTTTTTATATGTGAAGTGTGGATTTCTATTCCAAGGCATTGGTGCTCCTCAATTTATAAGCACAAAACAGAAGTTAGCTTGCATTGACATGGTGTTGGATAAAGGAAGGTATAACTTTTTATATATTCTTTTCTGAACAAGTTCTACAACAGATGACATTCCAGGTGAGTGTGCCCATTTTGATTAGAGTAATAAGAGTGACACTGAGTTGCCACAAAGTCAGAAAAACAAGCTCTAGAAGTGTTCCCTCAGCACCATTAGTACAATAATCTCAGCACAAGGTCTAATTAAACCAAGCGAAGCTGGATTATAATATTATTATCCACATTAATTACCCAGTGTACGTCCAGAACACCACATGCTTGCTCTCCAGGACTACTGGGAAAGATCATGGCAGATAGGCAGATAGCCAGAGTGACCCTCTTTCCCCCACCCACCCACCCACAGGCCTGTAAATCCCAGGTGACTAAGTGATGTATGGTTTGTGACTTTCTGTTTTTTCAAGCTGCAAACAGTAACAGATCCTCACCCTGTGGGATCTCACCCATGGAGCTAAGATTCAGGAAAAGGATGTAGAGAGAAATAATTTTTTTAAATAAAGGCTATCCTGGACACAGAGTCTGTCTCTAAGCAGTTATCTTAGGTAGCCTGCAAATTCACCAACGTAGAGAACAGAAAGAAAATTGAGTCGCCTTCTGATGGTTCTGTGTGAGTGAGTGTCCTTTGGGTGACTGCTCAGTATCGTGGCCTTCCATAGTAAGTTAGCAGAATCACCAATTCTACATTTCCATACCAAGGCAAGGTGGTTCCTCACTGAGCCAGTCTAGCTTTAGCAGACACTACAAGGAACGTTATGTGCCTTAGATATGACTTGGGACCCCATGAATGGTGATGTGCACTGTTGATTTTGTCAGTTGTAAGTTACTCTAAGTGTGATCTGCCAGTCTGAAGCCAGCAAAGAAGTTTCTAGAAAGTGGTTGTATGTATGGCTAATATGTTTAAGTACTGCAGTCATAGAGTTATACAGCACAGAAACAGGCCCTTCGGCCCATCGTGTCTGTGCCGGCCATACAGCACCCTACTATTCTAACCCCATATTCCAGCACTTGGCCTGTAGCCCTGTATGCTATGGCGTTTCAAGTGCTCATCTAAATACTTCTTAAATGTTGTGAGGGTTCCTGCCTCTACCACCTCTTCAGGCAGTGTGTTCCAGACTCCAACCACCCTCTGGGTGAAAAAATCTTTCTCAAATCTCCCCTAAACCTCCTGCCCCTTACCCTAAATCTATGCCCCCTGGTTCTTGACCCCTCTGCTAAGGGAAAAAGTTTCCTCCTATCTAACCTATCAGCTTAACAAGCAATGTTCAGACCTGCCAAGTGTCAGTGACAGTCATTCATTTTTTTTTAAATGTTCTTACCTTTTATTGTCAAGAGAAAACTCTAAGCATTCCACATAATGTTTCTCATATCTTATTTTTCCCAATGGTGTAATCTTAACAATTGTGCATTAAATATAATATTAAAAACTTGAAGCCATCACATTTTGCAAGAGGACTTTTTCTTGAGCTCCCGTACAGCTGCAGTGATACCAGTTGCCTGCAGATGGTGCTTTTGAGCCCTGCACTCACAGAAAGCCTTTCACAACTGGTCTCTTTCACAAACACTGATTAAGGAAGTGCAGAATGAGCTCCCCAATGGGTTTAGACAGAGATTGGCTGAGCTGCAAACCTCCTGCTTGGTGCTCAGTTACCTGTGTCAGTCAGACGGAGTGCTACGACTAAAACATCTCAGTGCCAGTGAGATAGAGCAGGGAAATCGATCAAAATTTCTGCTGCTTGTTGTCCAAGCTATTCAATAAGTATGTTTGTGGACATTGTGTGAGGGCAGTGTTGGATGGCTGAGGGCGGGATTGGGTTAGGTGAGAGCAGGGTCGGTTTAGCTCAGGGTGGGGTGGGGTAGGGTTGGGTGAGGGTGGGATTCTGTGAGGGTGGAGCAGGTTTAGCTGAGGGCAGTTTTGGGTGAATGAAAGCAAAATACTGCGGATGCTGGAAATCTTAAATAAAAACAAGAAATGTTGGAACCACTCAGCAGGTCTGGCAGCATCTGTGGAAAGAGAAGCAGAGTTAACGTTTCGGGTCAGTGACCCTTCTTCGGAACTTCCGGAACTTCTTGGGTGAATGAAGGTGGGTTTAGATGAGGGCAGGGTTAGACGAGGGTAAGGTGTTTGAGGACTGGGTAGGTTTAGGTGAGGGTGGAATTGGGTGTGAGGTGGGGCAGGTTTGAGTGGGTGGTGAGGTTAGGGTTTGTTGAGGGTGGGGAGTGGGATTAAGTGAGGGTAGGACTGGATTGAGAGGGTGAGGTGAAGGTGGGCTGTGATGATTACCACTTGAATAGCTTGTCAACAGTCGCTGGCAAAACACAGGAAATATTGTCTTTTAGTGAAGTAACAGACTACGCTGTCACTTGTGCAACTGTAACCCAGCACAGACATGACTCCTGTGGAACTGTAACCCAGCATGATTGCAGTTCACGAGCTTCACTGTATTTTGTCCTGTGACAGTATATGTTATTGACTAGAGCACATTATGTCAGAACACTGTGGAGAAAAGCCAAAAAACTGTGTGCCTAAGTCAGTCAGTTGGTCTTCTGCTTCTCAGCCAGGGAGCTGTGTGTGAGAGTGTGTGTATTCCGTCAGTAAACCTACATGTAGCAGTCATTCAGTGAATACAGTGTATTCGGTCAATGTTGGGAAAACCCTGTGTTAAGAATTTTCGGCCTGTTCTATTTACCTGAGGTAGCTTTTCATCACGACTCCTGATATCCCCTGTGTCTTGTGATCCTTTTTTATCTTATCACGCCTTGGTGAAGCACCTTGGGATGGATTTTTTACATTACAGGGGTTATATAAATATAAATTGTTGTTTGCACTCATAAGCATAAACCTGGCTAAAAGTGGTAAGCTGTCTCAATCACATTTATCTCCTCAAGTATTTCAAGGCCTGACCAATAGTCCAAAATACCCTACTGAAACTGCATCATCAGCCCACTCCTCAATAAACTGACCCTCATCCCCTCTTTCCTTGTATAATACTGCCCCATTTCCAATCTTCCTTTCCTTTTCCTTGAATATGTTGTTACCTCCCAAATCGCGTCCCATGTTTCTCACAACTGAGCTTCTGCCCTATAACTCTCTCCAACTCAAAGCCACCTACTCCACTATATTGCTCATCTCTGCTCTTACTTCTGTCCATCTACTGAAACCTTCATCCATGTTTTTGTCATGTCCAGACTCCACTGTTCCAAAGTTTTCCTGGCTGGCAGCCCATCACTTACCTTCTATAATCTTCAGCTCATCAAAAACTCATGGTGCCCGTATCATATTACATATCAAGTCTTGCTCATCCATCACTCCCATTCTTGTTGACTTATATTGATTTACAGTATGCCAACATCTCCAATTTAAAATTCTTATTTCTGTATTAAATCTACTCGTGGCCTTGCCCCTCTCTATCTTTGTAACCTCCAAGTCTACAAATTCCACCCTCTCCCAAACTCTTTTCCTTTAACACTGGCCTCTTGCTCCGCCATTGTCAACCACCTTGGGCGGCACAGTGGCGCAGTGGTTAGCACCGATGCCTCACAGCTCCAGCGACCCGGGTTCAATTCTGGGTACTGCCTGTGTGGAGTTTGCAAGTTCTCCCTGTGTCTGCGTGGGTTTCCTCCGGGTGCTCCGGTTTCCTCCCACATGCCAAAGACTTGCAGGTTGATAGGTAAATTGGCCATTATAAATTGCCCCTAGTATAGGTAGGTGGTAGGGAAATATAGGGACAGGTGGGGATTTGGTAGGAATATGGAATTAGTGTAGGATTAGTATAAATGGCTGGTTGATGGTCAGCACAGACTCGGTGGGCCGAAGGGCCTGTTTCAGTGCTGTATCTCTAAACTAAACACCTCACCCTCCCTAAACCTGCCACTTCTGAACTCTTCTTGTGTTCTTTGACAAAGTCTTAGTTCTTCTGCCTCTGAAGTAACTTGGGACTTTTTGTCCCCACTGTAAAGGTATTATATAAATGGAAGTTGTAAATGAGACTGATGCAGGAAGATCTTCACTGTCCCATCTGGTTTAAACTTCATGATAATGAAAACAGATTCAGAAATGAGGGTATCATTACATCAATGGAACTTGTCCTGTTTCACGTGTAAGTTACATCCCATTCTTTCCCATCCTGTCTTACATGTAAGCCTACTTGCTGTAACAGAAATCTTAAGAATCCTTTCTGAAGGAACCTACAGATCAAACTTGATTCAATGATTCAGCAAGAAGATAGTCTGAGGCTTTGGTTTGTATTCTGCTCACTCTGAGAGTGAGTCCTGATGTCCTACTCTCCCTGTTCCAAAGAAGGAAATCATAAAATATGCAGTTGGTCAATGTCATGGAAACTTCACTTGATAGGAATGGAACATTTATTGATTGGTATTGCACTGGGTTAAGTGTTTGCTAAGAATGTTTTCCTCATTTAATGTTGCCTCTTGCAGGGTTATAGCTTCCCGTGCTGGCTGACTGTGGGTGACTTACCCAAATGGCCATTTTTAATGTGTCAGGCTATAATTTCAACATTGGTAGGTTTTTTTTCTCTTTGGATGTCAATCTTGGCTCAGTGACAGCACTTTTTCCTCTGCATCACAAGTGCAGTATACTGACGGAGGAGGTGTTGTCAGATTCTCTGTCATTTGAATGAGATACTAACACGAGGCTCCTGTTGCCCTCTTTAGGTGGATGAAAAAGATTGTCTGGTACTATTTGAAGAGCAGGGGTGTTCATTTCATCCTTCAACATCACTACAAAAATCCTAGATTATTTGGGGGAGCAGCGAAAGGCAGTGGGAGGGGGGGCGGGCAGGGAGTGAGTGGCAACTGGGGATCAGTGGGGGTGGGGGGGAGCAAGTGACCAATTGGGGGTTGGGGGGGTGGTTAGTGGGCAACAGATTTGAAGTGGCCTGGAAGCTGTGCTGCATGCATTTCTAGACCAAACTGTAACTCCTCTCCCCAGTTTAGTTGCATTGTTGAACAAATTAATTGCTCATAATTACATTATTAGAAAATCAGAACAAAAATTCTGTACAGTTAGCTTAACTGAATTTTTGTTGGCCATTATGTCTATACATGTCCAGCCCTAACTGAGCCGCAATGTTTATTAGATGCTATTATACTACTGTTATGAAGAGGTAGTTAATCTATTTTTCTCTGAACCAATTTCCCTGTTTTTCCAACTACCTGTCCGTAAATAGATTCGTGATTACATTTTTTTCCCTCCCTTAAACCCTGATAATAAATGACCTCAACAACAACACGGTTGTTAAAGTTATATCAATGAATTAGTGTTTATTTACACATTCTTAAACTCGGGAAGTGGGTGTAACTTCACCATGCACACGTACAAACATTCAGGGATAGGTTAAAGGCGTAAAAAGGTAAGGACATTTACTAAATAGAACTATAAACTAATATGAATTTCAGTTAAAAGTAGTGTCCATTTATATCATCAAAAAAAGTGTCCAAGAATTGGAGATCACTGATTAGAAATGCTGAATAGAGGAGGAGCTGTTGAAAATATCTTTTCTTTCAAATTTCTTCTTTGCACTCTCAAAGGTAAATGGAGGTAGCTTGATAGGGCTGAAGTCTCCTTTTTTCTTAGGTGGAGAGGAAACTAGCAGAAGGCAGGTTTTCTTGCTATTTTTGCAGACTGTGTCTTAGAGAGAGAAGTGAATCTTCAGGCAGCTGGGCTAAATCTGAACAAAAGACAACTGTGTGATTGAAAACAAGCTGTACCCTCAAAATGCTCAGTTTCATGTCCAGGCAGGTTGGATAGGGGTTCCTAAAACTAGATCCTTTCAAGTTGCTGTCCCTCCTGATCTCTCTCCTCCATTTTGACAATCGGAACATAGAAGTAAAAACTTAAACATGATGTATAAAAATGGTGGTTAACATTAATACTCAAATACACAAAACATAATTTACAAGGGGGTTCTTATCTATTCATAACACTGCCCTTAGTCTGCAACCTGGTAACTATATTGGGCAAAGTTGATAACAGCACCCCTTCATTTTATTAAAAGTCTAATAGCACATTATAGAAATAGTTTGGGATATTACAAATCATTAACAGTGCTATAAACACATGATTCCTTGTCAAAAAAAATTCATACTTTTTTGTCTTCGGCCACCAATTTTCAGCCTTTAGCCCTTTGGTCATTCTCACCCCTGCTGTGTGTAAAATGGTTGTTGTGTTTCCCAACAAGGCAACACCTGTTTAGGAGGCACAGAGAGTTGTGTGGATGGGAACAGGAGGTTAAAAAGGGACATAGACAGATAAACATTGCTGTTTCCTAATAACTCAGCATTTAGTTGACAATAAATGAAAGGAAGGATTAATATATTGTCCTTTCACATCTGTTACCTGGTTTTGTATCCAGCCCAGAGTGATAGGATGCAAGTTGGGCAAACTTTTTCTGATCAGCAATAAAGGGACTGTCGTGGGAATCTGAAGCCAGTTCCCAATGGGTGAAACACATAATTGCTAACTAAGCTTTTGTGCTAAAATTCCTGTTTTAGGAGGTAATTTGTCCATCACAGGGGAGACTGTGCACGGCTTGTGGAACTAGGAGTCCTGAAGGCCCAAATAACTTTTTCTTATTCTGCGTTTTTATGGGAGATTGTGCCCTGATTTGATCATTGACGTCCTGAATATGTAAAACAGTGCAAGGTTGAACCCTAGCTTCAGAAGGTTGAGTTGTAAAGATTGAAGAAATTTAGACTATTCTCCTTTGAAAAGAGGAGACATATATAAGAAACTAAATGGCATAAAAAGATTAAATCCAGAGCCCAATTTCAAATGAAACTGCATTAGTCACAGAAGGGGACACAGATTCAAACAGGTGAAAGGGTAATATAAACTCTAAGATCAGAAGATTCTTCACACAAGCAGTGAGCAACAAGAAGGATGATGTTCTGGTTAGAGTAATGGAGGTGAAAATCCTGGAATCATTTAGGATGTTGCAATGGGAGGAATGTAGGATCTTTCTAGATAGATAAAGATGGTCTGAATGGTCTTCAACTGCAGTAATCTAGTCATTTATGAAGCAGTTGTGATGCAGCAATTGGGAAGGAGTGCATGAGATAAATGAATTGGAATGTGTCAAAGAACTGGTAAACCTGTGCTACACTAACTGGAGCAGTGGCTGTACAGAGGGGCCAAAACTGCTCCAAAATAACATGTTATTGGGCAATAAAAACAAGAAATGCTGGAACCACTCAGCAGGTCTGGCAGCATCTGTGGAAAGAGAAGCAGAGTTAACGTTTCGGGTCAGTGACCCTTCTTCGGAACCTACCCAGTCTTCAAACACCCTACCCTCGTCTAACCCTGCCCTCATCTAAACCCACCTTCATTCACCCAAGAAGTTCCGAAGAAGGGTCACTGACCCGAAACGTTAACTCTGCTTCTCTTTTCACAGATGCTGCCAGACCTGCCGAGTGGTTCCAGCATTTCTTGTTTTTATTTCAGATTTCCAGCATCCGCAGTATTTTGCTTTTATGTTATTGGGCAATCCTGAGCTCCCGCAACTTAATGAGCACAAACATTTAGGAAGATGGAGTTGCATTTATATTGAGTCTTTTACAGTTTTGGAACATCCCAAAGTGCTTTACAGCCAATGAAGTACTTTTGAATTACATAGGATATATGGCACAGAAACAGGCCATTTGGCCCAACCAGTCTATGCTGGCGTTTATGCTCCACTCGAGCCTCCTCCCATCTTTCCTCATCATAACCCTCTTTTCCCTTCTCCCTCATATGCTTGTCTAGCTTCCTCTTAAAAACATCTGTATTATTTGCTTCAACCGCTTGCTGTGGCAGCGAGTTCCACATTCTCACCAATCTCTGGGTGAAGAAGTTTCTTCTGAATTCCCTATTGGGTTTCTTAGTGACTATATTCTATTGATGCTCTTCCCCACAAATGGAAACATTCTCTCTGTATCCACTCTGTATCAAAACCTTTCATAATTTTAAAGACCTCTATTAGGTCACTCCACAGCCTTTTTTCAGGGGAAAAGGGACCCAGCCTGTCAATCATTTCCTGATATGTATAACATGCATTTCTGGTATCTTCCTTGTAAACCTTCTCTGCACTCTCTCTAGTGCCTCTATAACAGATCTTATAATATGGCGACCAGAGCTGCACACAGTACTCTAAGTGTGATCTAACCAGGGTTCAATACAGATTTAGCATAATCTCCCTACTGCTCAATTCTATCCCTCTAAAGTAAAGCCGTTTGCTTGTTTTATGCTAACCTGTGGCACAACTTTTAGTGATTGGTGTATTTGTACTGTGAGATCCCTTTGTTCCTCTACCCGACCTAGACTCCATGTTATAAGTGACCTCCCTATTCTTCCTACCAAAATGTACAACCTCCCATATATCTGTGTTGAACTTCATTTGCCAACTATTTGCCCATTCTCTTTATTAATGTCCTCCAGTAGTTTGTTGCAGTTCTCCTCAGTATTGACTAACCCCTCCCCCACAATTTGGTGTTATCCGCAAATTTAGAAATTGTGTTTTTGATTCCAAAGTCCCAGTCGTTAATATAAATTGTGAACCGCAGTGGTCCCAGTACTGATTCTTGTGGAATACCATTTCCCACCTTCTGCTACTTGGAATCACTACCCTTTACTCCCACTCTCTGCTCTCTGTCTTGAAACCAGCTGGCAATCCATTCTGCACTGGTCCCCAACCTTATTCATTAGTCTATTATGGGGCACCTTAACGAAGGCCTTTTGAAAATCCAGATAAATTACATCTAATGCATTACAATTGTCTACTCTTACCTCCTCAAAAAATTGTAGTCACTGGAGGAACCTCATTTAGTTTTGCAATTAATTTGGTTGATTTAAAAGTTTACTTTTTGTGAAAATGAAATGTTCAGAGTTGAATATTGAGGAGCACATTCTGATTTTGCAGAGTTGGTTTGTGAATCCTGGTGCCCTTTGGGGTATTTGCTAGTTCTATTTGGCGGGGGGAACATTGTCGCTGCAGGTTCTGCCTGTGATTTGCCAGCTTTTCCTTGGGTCCTGCTTTTCAGGTTACCAAAGGTTCAGGTGTTGCAATGGGAAATGTTGGCTGGAGGTGGGGCAGGAGAGGCGGATTTTTATTGAGAGAGGAGGAGAAGGTATAAAACCAGACTGCAAACATACTCAACCAGCAGCTAATATCCGATCTTTAAAAATAAAAGTTGGAGTTTTAGAAATTTCACCATCTTCTGTTGTGAAAAAAGAAGCAAAGTTTCCTTTTGCTACTTTCAGTCGGTAAGTTTCACTCGGCGGCTGTGACCGGTTTCGTTACTTTGGGTGTTTGTGTAAATGGAATTACTTGGGACCAGGAAACGCGGTGTTAATTCTGACCAGTAACCGAAACTTCAAAAATCAAAACGAAGCCAAGATCTTTTTAAATTTGCCTTTTTGTTTAAAGGTTGTTGGATTCTCAGATTGGTCGTTAACCTGCTGGGATTTTCTTTCACAATAAGAGTCGCGAATGGCAGTTGTGGGAGCCCAGTTAATACTGCGAATTAGATTCAAAGCTAATCATTAAATCCACTTGTACTCTCTAAAGGATCTGCCTGTGTATCTGTGTGTGTGTCTGGATGGGGATTTCCGTACCTGTGTGTATGTCTATGTGGGAATAGTGTCTGTCTCTGGGTGGAGATAGTGTCTGTACATATATTTATGTACCTGTCTGTGTCTCTGTATGTGTAGGAATAGTGTCTGTGAGCATATGTAGTGTGTGAGTATATGGAGATAGTGTGTGTATGGGTACAGTATCTGTTCATGTGACTATATGTGGGGATAATGTCTGTGAGTGTATGGGGATAGTGTGTATCTGTCTGTGTTTGGGGGGGGGGGGGTGAGTTGGTTGGCATCTGTTAGTGTTACAGTTTCAGGTGTCATTAATATACTAACAGTCTGATTTATAACACTCTAACTCTCTTCAGGAATTTCCAGTTAATTTTGTCTCCCTTAACTTTAGATGGACTTTTATTTTGGGAGATGCTGCGATGTCTGTTTCCCCCTTTCCAGCCCTCCCCTCCCCCATGATGTGGGGTTGTGGGTGAGTGCCCCTCTGCTATCTCTCCCCAAGGCCAGTTGGAGAGGATTGAGTTTGGCAGCGAGGTTTCCCAAGGTTAAATAGCCTGCTACTCTGCAGGTGTTGACCTGTTATTTTCCTCCCCCAGAACAGTGGCCACTGGAACCTGCTCAGCGTTAGCAGGTTTACATGATTCCCTCCTGCTTTAACTATTCACACATTATCTGGGTCTCCAATATGTATTTTGTTTTCCTAATGCCATGTGAAAAATCCCATGGTATAATTTTGAAGAACGAGGTTTCTCCCTGGTGTCACACCCAATATTTCACTAGTAAGATCACTAAAGACAGATTAGCTGGTCATTTACCTCACTGCTGTTTGTGGGAGCTTGCTGTGCACAAATTGGCTGCCACGTTTCCTACAACACTTCAAAAAGTATTTCATTGGCTGCCAAGTGCTTTGTGACATTTCCTCTCTCTCCATTTTCCATTGTTGTTTCAGATTTCCGGCAGGCAGCTTCCAGTTTTAATGCCCATCATACTGAGATGGCCTGAGCCTAGCCAGCTAGACAGCATGGGCCTGCTTAATGCATTGTAATTACACACAGACATGCCAGGGAATGGTTTTTTCATCCATCTTTTCATTCTGAAGCGATCCTGTTATGTTAGTTTTACTGGAATATTGAGCCAGTGGTTGTGTGAGTCCTAAAGTGTTGGTTTCCAACATTTCAACTCACTGCACATTCCATCATGTCTGTTAGCATCGGCAAGTCATTTAAACGTGGTGGGGACATCTCCACGGGGTCCAATCCTGTCTTCATTGCACTTGTATTCATATCTACGTTCCTGCAGGTCACTGGAGATTAATTAGAGGCACCAATTCACTCCCATCTCCCCTTTACCCTGAGATACTGAGGCTAATCATCACACCACAATTATTAAGCATTTTATAACATTGAATATTATGTAATTTAATTTTTTTTTTAGAACTTTCTGGAGCCAAGAGGAAGCTAAAATCTGAGAAGATGATTTCCTTATGACTTGGGGCAATCCTTGTATCAGCTTTTTGAGGGTGTGGCCAACATATACACAGTGACGATTACAGAGATACTCCAATCGTGCAGCTGCACGGGGGTCCCCATCACTCCAGCTGCTGTGCTCCAACACTGAACTTCTGGAAGGTTCTACCTGAGAGGATTGAAGTGTGTGACCTGACCCTACACCTTAGGACCTGCTGGGGATCTGCAATGTTCCGAACTATCTAAGCTGGGTTTCACAAGGATCGGAGGATAGTGTGAGTGGAGTTGGATTGAGTCTCAGTGACTGTCGACGCTGCAATGGAGGGGCTGCAGCATCTTCTAGCTGTCTCTCTGCTGAGCTTGGCAGCTGGTGGCAGCAGCTTTGCTGAAGTTACTGTTGGTGAGTTTATTGTTTTCAGAGCTTTGAGGGGTGATGGAATGGAGATACCTGCTACCTGCCTGGTCAGGGCTCATTTTAAAAGGGAACGTAGATCTTGGGATACCATGTGAGTAATTCGGGATGTGACCAGCGTTGAATAGAGCGTGCTCGGGCGGAGCAGGTGAGTTTAGACCCATGGTTCGCAAAGCTCTCCCCCACTGGGGGGGTTTTCCTCCCCTCCTGTCTGGGTCTGTTGTAGATTCTGACAGTGATTGATCAATAACTCCATCGTTGTAACATGTGACCACCAGGATGGACCTTGGTCTGTGTCGAGCAATTCCTAAGTTCCTATTTAATCCAACTGATGGTTCAAACTTGGGAAAAGTTATGTTTTTTTTTCTGTATCATTCAAGTTGTTGTTGTTGTCTTTGACCCAGGACCTGACTGGGTTCAGGTTGTTGTTGTTGTTGTTGTTGAAACCCTACACTTTGAGGATGAGGCGAAGGTTAGTATCTTGAATATACCGTGTGGTGGACTCGCAGTGTGCAGGGTCAGCCTTCCCCACTGCCCACCGCCCTCCCCACCGCCACCACACTACCCTCCACCCCCATCCCTCTGTGACTCAGCCAGCAGAGGTCCCTGTGCATTGACCTGAGCCATTCTGAGCAGGAAGAGCCCAAGTTCAGTCCATGGTCAGGGCTGAGTTATCTGATCAGCTGTTGGGTGTTACAATCAGCCTGTGAGGGCAAAAGCAGGAACAAGTAGCCACGATTCTTGTTTCTGATCTCTCTCCTGGCCTTTGCTGGAAAGGGTGGATGTGATGCCTCTCTGGGGTTTAACAGTCTGCTGATGCTCGGTGCAAAGCTCTCACATAAATAAAGTACTAGAGGATGACTCAGTGTGGAACTACTGACATGAGTCAGTTTGGTCAGGACCAGAGGGGAGAAAACTGTGAGGAAAGGGTGCAGCAAATATTCTGTTGTATTTTCATAAAATTTGCTAAACTACAAGCAGATGGCAGCTTTATATCTCTTTATCTATCTTCAGGTGGCCCATAGAAAGAGCCCAGGTGGGTCATCATCTGGAACTTAGAAGCTCAGAGTGAAAGCATCTGAGTTCAGAGGCTGGTGCCTGTGTTCAATGTTTTATAATTTAACAATTTAAAGCAACATTTCCGCAACTGCACAATCTGAGAGCAGCCAAGTCTGATTTAACTAACCGGTTCCAGATTGCTGATCAGCAGGGAGTGTTAATCCTAGCTGTGTCTCTCGTCTACCAGGGTCACTGAGGCTGATTGCTAACACTCTGGTCAATTCCTCAGCCCTCCTCACCAGCACTTCTGGGCAGTGATCATGATGGGGTAGTTTGCTGTGTTTCGCCCCCTCTGTGCGTCTGTTTTCCCCTCTGATCTGTTCTTTTCAGTCAAAGGAGGTTCTTGTTTCTGTAATGGAGGTCATTTGTATTTCTCTGTGACTTGGGCTGAAATCTTAGCCATCATAATAGAGTCGGTAGAATGAGCAGAAACCAGTAATTGTGCAGATTTTATTTGCTGACTCACTGGGAACATGCACCAGAGGCGTAGAGAGCAGCAGGTTCCAAGCTCAGCCTCTGCATCAACAGAAAACCCTTGGGGTTCAAGCATTTTGTCTTATGAGGAAAGGTTGGACAGACTGGGTTTGTTTTCACAGGAGTTTAGAAGAGTGAGGGGAGACTTGATTGAAGTTTATAAGATCTTGAAAGGTCTTGACGAGGAGGATGTGGAAAGGATGTTTCCTCTTGTGGGTGAGTCTAGAACTAGGGGGTATTGTTTTAAAATTAGGGGTGGCCCTTTTAGGACAGAGATGAGAATTTTTTTCTCTGAGGGTTGTGTGACTTTGGAACTCTCTGCCTCAGAAGGTGGTGGAGGTGGGGGCGTTGAATATTTTTAAGGCGGAGGTAGATTGATTCTTTTTAGCAAGGGAATCAAAGATTATCAGGAGTAGATGGGAGAGTGGAATTCGAGACACAGATCAGCCATGTTCTTATTGAATGGTGGAGCAGGCTCGAGGGGCCGAATGGCCTACTCCTGCTCCTAATTTGTATGTTTGTAATATCTGAGAGCGTGTGTGCAGCTTTTAAAAGGCTCTAATGCTACCATGGGAGCTCCTTCACCACACGAACGGCAGCTGCTCAAGTCCCAACATGTGCTGAGGTTATGAAAAATGCTTCAGAAATGGACATTCCCTTTTAAGTTAGTCAGTAGGTTATCTGCACAGATTTTTTCAATTTGGAATGTCTTGTCACTTGATGGAACAGTCATGTACCTTTTAATTACTGTAATCGCATCAGTAATTAGCATGTTACACAAGTCTCAACATGTACACAAGTCAAAATGTGTTTACAGTATTTATGAACATGTACACCACACACGTGTGTGTGTGTGTGAAATCTATCCTGCAGGAGTCACTGAGTGATTCAGTTTGGGGCAGAGCTCCACTAATAACTCCCCCAGCATTAAGCTCATCAAGGGTTGTGCCCCAGGGCTGGCTTGCTCGCCAGCTGTGGTCTAGAATTTGGAGTGTTCCAGCATTAGAACAGGCCGTTCAGCCCATCGAGTCTCTTCCAGTCTATTTTTCCAAGCCTTGCCCCAATCTCCCTGCTCCCCACACTCTACCATTCTTCATTTTCAAGCAACAATCTAAGGTCCGCTTGAAGTTCTTTGTAAATTTATGAAATATGTGCTCCCTCTTAACCTTCGTTAACATTTGTTCCACATTGATTTTGCCTGTACCATTTATGTCCCATATATTCCCACACAACAGAGTAAAGCTCGTAAAGGCCTACTCAGCTCCTATTTCTTACAAAAATGCCAGTTTCTCGTCTTTTCCAGTCTGACGCTAGTACAAAAGGGTTTGTGTTTCTCTCAACTGTTTCCGTGGCCTTTTGTTGCTGTTGTATTAGTAAGGAGTAACGTGTTTTATGATGACCCAGTGTGTTTCTCTCCATCGTCAGTTGCTTTAGTACCTCTTTGTTTATCACATTCTGGTGACCGCACCTGACCCCAACTAGCTCTGAGTTTAAAAGTATATTTCTCTGTGAACTAAAAACACCAGAAACAGGAGTAGGCCATTCAGCCCCTCGAGCCTGCTCTACCGTTCAATAAGATCATCCTGCACTATCTCTTAATTCCCTCAGGCCCAAAATACTCTTAATCTCTGTCTTGAACATACTGAATGACTGAGCTTCCACAGCTCTCTGGGGGAGAGAGTTCCAACGATTCACAACCCTCTGAGTGAAGAAATTTCTCCTCATCTCAGCCCTAAATTGTCAACCCCTTCTCCGAGACTGCACCTCTTAGTTCTGAACTCTCCAACCAGGGGAAACATCCTGAATAAAATATATTTTCTTCAAATAGCCGTCTTCCAGAGCGAGGAATATACTTTAGGTGAATTGATATTTATAGGTGAGCTAGGAGGTAGTGGGTAACTAACCAATAATCATTAAAAGACAACCAAACCTTCACAGTTAATCATTACCAAATGGAGCTGTAACAGGAAGTGGGAGGTGAACTGATACTTGTTCTCTGTATGGTGCCTCATGAAACATGAAGGCAAAAATTTTCTGAGAGTGAGGTTGCTGTTCTGCAGTGACTAAGAGGATTATTCATTAACGAGACCCAGGTCTATTTGTGTGGTGGTGTCAGCTAGACTGGGATGTTGGGGGATGGGATGGATGGGTGCAACCACCTGTGAAGGGTTGGAAGGGGAAATTCTGGGAATTGGAGGCAGAGACGAGGAAAGGAGAGGTTTTCAGAACTCCTGCCAAGGAGAAAAGAACTGTTCCCGGGGAGGAGATGTTGCTGTTATTTTCTTCTCCTCCTCCGGCCATTCTTTCCTCGGTGGCTGTACATATGTAGCAGGCCAGATTGATCTGTTCAATGTTCACAACAAACCTTTAATCTCTATCTGTGCTGGTGATGACTGAAATATAATTACATTTGTGAATTATTGTGTGACTGTAGGCGGCATGATTCTGGAATGATCTTAAAGGTGCTCCTGTTGCTATAGTAACAGGTCTTGGCTCTACTCAGTGTTTTGCACCAGGCACACAGCCAGCGTGGCAGTCGGCCATTTTCGTTATGTCATCACCATTGGCTTTACAAGGTCTTATTTTGTACCTGCAACTGCTGCCACCCCCATTTTATAGATCTTTGTGCAGCAGCCTGAGGGAGCAGACAGGAGCCTCACTCCCAGGTACAATGCAAAGGAACAGAATGTCTTTACATGACGGCTGGCATTGGTTTCTGTGCCTGCTCCGCTGCACCTGGCACAAGTTCTGAAACCTTGGCCTTGAATTTTTAAAAAGTGACTGTGTAACAGGTAAAGTGGATTGGAAAAGAGAGCTGTGCTCAAAAAAAAAACCTCTCCAAAGATTTCCTCTATCCCAACTTGAATGCGTTGTGCTTTTTTATTGGGGTGTACATTGTCTGGCAGTGCTTTGCTCAAGACTCCTGGTGCGAGCAGCCTATCTAACATTACAACCAAATCTCACCTTGTCTCCCCATCATCGACACACGCAGACACACACACCATTCCAGCTGGGTCACTGAACTGAAATCGGGACCGGGAACCCCAACTTTCTTTAACTAGGCAAGGGGGGGTTGCATGCTTAGGCCAATTGTTTAAAGCCCAACCACTGCACAAGCTGGTTTCAGCCACTTAGGCATAGACCTGGGGGTCTTCTGGCCTGTGAGGATCGGAAACTGAGACCAAACTGATTCAAGTTTAGCGTAAAGTGTTCCATCTGAATTGGAGTCTCCTGTGTGGGAACCGGGTGTTAATGGTCTTTACTTTATGGAATAACTTGTTCATTTGACATCAGAGAAATTTGTTCTTCTTGTTTCAGATGGTTTTCACTGTTAGACCAGGAAGTATACTCATTGATTATTTGTTCATTCAATTTTGTATTTTTTGAAAACAAAATTCCTTTGATTTGTCACCACAGGGAATAACACAAGCCCAAATTCCACGGAGGCACCTGGATCAGACGTACCAGTAAGTGACACACTCCTTTCCTTTGGTTGCGCCTTGTTGATTGATACTGGTTGAGTTTGTGTGTTGGGGCTGGTTACTGGTAGTGTGTCAATGGCTTCACTCGGTGCAGGGAATGTTGGTTGGATTTCTACCAATGACATTCTGGGAGTTTGTATGATGGGCGATTACAGGGAGCTAGGAAGACAGAGACGAGCTTGGACCGAGTTGCCTTTGGGCTGCCCTTCTGCTTCTTCTAGTATCTGATTGTAGAGGCACAGGGACCTGCCCTCTCAGACAATGAAGGGATGGGGAAGGGAGGGGGGTGGGATCATTTACATGTCCCTAGAAAAAACATGGGGTGAAATTTCTCTCCCTGCTTGTAGCCCATGTTTAATACCTGATTGATGTCAAAATTGGTTTATTTGGGGATGGGAGGGATGGGATGTGAACATCCTCAGTCCTTCCATCCTGATGGCTCCCATTTCTCTGTGTTTCTGTTAACACTTTTTTTTTGAGACAATTGCTGTTTTGTCTTTTTCCTGGGAGGCGCAGTTGGTGCCCAAACTAACCGTTGCCCTGTGACGCAGTAGGAAACTGTGCTATGTAGCCGGTACTAAACTATGGAATTCAGGAAAGTCCTACGCTCTGTCCCCAGTCTGTGCTGAGCTCGAGGTTATTAGCCAGGCTACTTCTGTAGGCCAGATTCAAGCCTGACTCCAGTAGTGTCTGCAGCTTTGGGAATCTGAATTCCAGGGGGTGGGATGAGGAGGAATGAGCCATGTTTCCTTTCCCTTGGTGTTTGGTGATCCCTTTGCAAAGGCGCAACCATGAAGCGTGGTTGAATTGTCTACCTACACTTCCTGGACTCAGACGTGCAGCATGGACATCAGGAGTAGATTATTGGAGAGTCAGTGTGTTGGGGATTTCACATCTTTAAGGGCAGGGAAGGAATATTGGAAAATGCAAGTAATAATGTGGGCTTGCTGATTGTATTTTAATAGATTGCTGCTATCGTGGCTCCTTGTGTGATCGGTGGTTTACTGCTAATGATCATCATCCTTGCTGTCATCTTCATAAAGCTAAAGGGAAAGCGGAGAGAAGAGGGGACGTACAACCCCAGCCAGCAGGAGCAGATTGGAGCGCGCACGCAAGTCAACCAGGACCTGAAACTACCGCCAGAGGAGAGGCTCATCTAGCTAGTCTCCTGCTATCTCTGCCGTGGCAATACTACTGGGGCTCAGGGATTATTACTTTAACTAGTTGGGAGAGAAACAAAGAAAACTTGCCACTTTCTAATTTGCTTCGTAGAGTTCCATTAATTAGGAGAGAGATTCTGTGACCTTTACCATTATTTTTTGTGCAGGTTTGAAGGTGAAAGGTATTCAGTAGGGAGGTGATTACAGGACACAGTATCTCCCTTTTTATTCTAATGTCTTCAGATGTGTACTGGGCCACTATTGGATTGATTCACTTACATTGCACTGCTACTCCAGGGACACCTCTGGGCCAAGTGGACAAAACCAGTCTAAATCAGCCCCTCAACCCCAAGTGCCAAGCAATGACCCTTATACTGAACTGTTGAGAGTCTGGCTGCCCTGTGTCAGCTACTGGAGGTGGGGCACTTGATCCTGCTGAATAAGGACTGGCATTCAGGCCAGATTGTCCAAGGGGTTTCCCACCTGAGATCACTTTTTTTTTTCATAAAAAGCAAAGATGTTCAGCAAGGAGGCAAAGGGAACTGACTTGCATTGTAACTGGTTCCGTGCAGCAGACACTGTCCCTCTAAATCAGAAACAGACCGAGAATTAACACTCAGCACCTCCCACAATTAAATCTTACAATACAGCAAAATGACAGCTAGTGCTCAGCAACTGGCAGTAATCACTCCGCTATCTCATTGTTTTTCCTGTTATCCCACTGTTTTTCCTCACCACATATAACATAGGAAATCTCTTGAACCTGTAGAATGTCAATTTCTGTTATGTCAAAGATTTCAGTCATGTAGGTGACATCATGAGGAATTTTCGCTGCCTTCAGTGTGTTGTGTAATTTAAAATAATGTTTAAATTAATTTTTAGACTTTTAAAAAAAAAAATCGCTGTAAACTGCTTGCCCCACCAAGGAACACTGGGATCTTGGGGTTGCTTCGATAGCTCAATAACCTCAAGATGTTGATGTGTAATTAGCTTCGGGGTACGAGGACTCCCCCAGTATAGGGGCTGACTTCATGACGCCCTGATCCCTGGTGCACAGTCTCCATTTGACACTGACAACAGGCTCTGTGGTTATTTAGCTGAGTGGATCGACAGTGGAGCTCGTTGGACAATGAAAGATGCAACATTTTATCATCGGAATGGATGACGAAGCAATAAGGACACAGAATTTGCTCAGAGATTTGTGTGAGATGTGCTTGAGATAGTAAAAGGTAAATATTAGTGCCTTTCTGGTTGCTTCAAGTTTCCTAGGAAACAAACATCTTTTTATTTCTCTGTGGCTGATCATGATCTAACCTGCCTTGCACTAGATTTAAAAAAAAAACATAAAACTGGCAAATCTGCCTGGATCAGGGTAAGTTGGAGATTATGCTATTTTATAAAGGCCAGGAATGTTATATAAATGTTAAATAGAATGTAAATATGTGTCTCTTCAAGGCTACATAGTCTAATTACTGTTAAGTAAACACTGGATGAGTTTATATCGAGGCCAAGAGATGGCTGCTGTTAAATAAACACTGGGTGAATTTATACAGACATCAAGCAAGAGACTACAGACATTCTTGCTGTGCTATTTTGTGTTCCTGGAGAGTTCCTTTCTTGTGTTAAACTTTTAAGGACAGGAAGTGTGCACGCAATATATAATGTATTTGCATGCACTTCCTGTCTAGACAACAGCATTACTAGTTCCCATATTTTTGTCACACTTCAGTATTCATCATTGCAAATACTTACGTCCAAATTTCGAATTGAAGCACCTATGTAATATAAAATAAAAACAAAGTGCTGGAATTACTCAGCAGGTCAGGCAGCATCTTTGGAAAGAGAAGCAGAATTAATGTTTCAGGTCTGTGACCTTTCATCAGAACAGCCTATGTAAACTTGTCATGTTGTAATTCACCTTCTCAGCAGGGGTGGTGCTGTAGCCTCTCTTCCAGCTTCTCAGCCTGTACTTGCAAGAAACTACAATGGTCCATTCAAGTGACAGAGTTTTGCTATTTAATGAACCCTATTCCAATTTTCATGACCCTGTAACTCCACTTGAGTGAACACTACGGGAAGTCAACAAGTTTCTTAGATTGTAAAACAGAAGCCGAAGATTTTTAGTTGTAAAATTCCCGTATTTTTCCAAACACCCGTCTCCTGGTGGACCAGACTACATATCACCAATTATAGTCTTGGTCAGTCAGAAAGAGCTGCTGTGGCTGATTTCCAGTGGTTGTACACTGTGTGTTTTGGGAAACTTTCAAATCCTAAAACACAATCCCAGGATAAATATCCCCAAACGCTAGCACGGAATCCCGGGATAAGCATCTGCTATCATGTTGTGTTTGAATTAAAAAAGGTGAAAAGATTGGGGAATCTTATCCTTGGAATGTGCAGTGAACTTTGGAGTGTGTAGGAACAGGAAAAGCCATTCAGTCCCTTAAGAAGGCCTTGCTGTTTTCGCTAGCTATGCCAGCTCTTTTCAATCCCAATTCCACATCCTCTCCAACCCCTTAATGCCGCAGTAAGTTTCTATCTCCCAAGTAATGAGATTCTCAAATGACTTTTAGTGCAAATCTGCTTTTTATTCTGAGGAGGCAAGTTTTTTTTAAAAATTGCAAGCATTAATTCAGTCAGTTCACACAGTATTCCAGAGGTTTATCTGCACTAATATATATTACAACTGACAGTACGTAGATAGTCTGAAGAATACTGTACATGACAGGTTTGAGTCAATTTTATCATTTTAATATTCCTTTTCTCTGTTTTTTAAAATGGAGGCTTCAGTCACTGGAACAAATGTACATTCTGGTCCTTGGAATGTTGGAGATACAGAAGATGTTTGGCTTTGTGCTCCCTGATGTGGACCAGGAAAGATTTCTTCTCAATCCCTGGTCTTTGGTCGACAATTTGCCTCAGTATCCCTTGCTGGGCTGGGGCAGGGTGGTATGGTGGGGGGGAGGGGGGGTAGAAATTGTTGGACTGGAGGAGGTTATAGTGATAGATGGTTTAGATAATTTGACACCAATGCAGCACTGAGGGAGTGCTGCACTGTTGGCGGGATGAGACGTTAAACCGAGGCCCCGCCTGAATGGCACTATTTTGAAGAGGAGCAGGCATTCTCCCTGGTGTCCAGGTCAATATTTATCCCTCAATCAAATTACTAAAAAAATCATTATCTGGTCATTTCACATTGCTGTTTGTGGGATCTTGCTGTGTGTAAATTGGCTGTTGTTTCCTACAGTAGAACAGTGAAGACACTTCAGGAAGTTGTTATTTGTCGTAAAGTGCTTTGGGACACTATGCAGCTGTGAAAGGTGCTGCAAGTCTTTTTCCTTTATTTCACCCTCGAATTGAACATTTCCTATCAGAATGTTGCTGTAAGTTGTCCATTCTCATTATTGGAGCAACATCACCCTCAGCTGCCAAAGCCTGGTACTGCAGCACACACACACACACATCTGACATTCACTAACAATTATAATTATACAAGCATACAGCACTGAGAGGCTATTCAGCCCATTGTGCTGGCTCTTTGAAAGAGCTTTTCAATTATTCCCACTCCCCTACTCTTTCCCCATAGCCTGCAATTTTCTTCCCCTTCAAGTATTTCTCCAATTCCCTTCTGAAAGTTACTATTGAATCTGCTTCCACCGCCCTTACAGGCAGCACGTTCCAGATCACAACAACTCACTGTGTAAAAATATCTCCTCTCCCCTCTCGTTCTTTTGCCAGTTATCTAAAATCTGTATCCTCTGGTTACTGATCCTACTTGCCATTGGAAATATTGACCATTTTTGACCAACTTTCTCTGATGTGAGGAGAATAACTCTCATCTTCTCCAGTCTCTTCACATCCCTGAAGTCCCTCATCCCTGATATTATTCTGTATATAATTGTGCAAAGATGGGTGGCAGGTCAAGACTGGAAAGGAATCTGTGCTGGGGCTTCAACTTTTTACAATTTATATAAATAACTTGGATGAAGGGACCGAGGGTACGATTGCTAAATTTGCTGATGATACAAAGATAGGTAGGAAAATAAATTGTGAAGAGGACATGAGGCTACAAGGGATATAGATAGGTTAGGTGAGTGGGCAAAGATCTGGCTAATGGAGTATAATGTGGGAAAGTGTGAAATTGTCCATTTTGGCAGGAAGAATAAAAAAGCATATTATCTAAATAGTGAGAGATTGCGGAGCTCTGAGATGCAGAGGGATCTGGTGTCCTAGTGCATGAATCGCATAAGGTTATTATGCAGGTACAGCAAGTAATTAGGGAAGCGAATAGGATGTTATTGTTTATTGTGAGGGGAATTGACAACAAAAGTAGGGAGGTTATGCTTCAGTTACACAGGGAATTGGTGAGACCAAATCTGGAGTATTGTGTACAGTACTGGTCTCCTTATTTAAGGAAGGATGTAAATGCGTTGGCAGCAGTTCAGAGAAGGTTTACTAGACTAATACCTGGAATGGACGGGCTATCTTATGAGGAAAGATTGGACAGGCTAGGCTTGTATCTGTTGAAGTTTAGAGTAAGAGGGTGCTTGACAGGGTGGATGTGGAAAGGATGTTTCCCCTTGTGGGAGAATTTTGAACTAGGGGTCACTGTTTAAAAATAAGGGGTCGTCCTTTTAAGACAGAGATGAGAAATTTTTTCTCAGGGTTGTGAGTCTTTGGAATTCTCTTCCTCAAAAGGCGGTGGAAGCAGAGTCTTTGAATATTTTTAAGGCAGAGGTAGATAGATTCTTGATAAGCAAGGGGGTGAAAGGTTATTGGGGGTTGGCGGGAATGTGAAGTTGAGGTTACAATCCGATCAGCCAGGATTTTATTGAATGGCGGAGCAGGCTCGAGGGGCCGAGTGGCCTACT
Source organism: Heterodontus francisci (assembly GCF_036365525.1). Classification (NCBI taxonomy): domain Eukaryota; kingdom Metazoa; phylum Chordata; class Chondrichthyes; order Heterodontiformes; family Heterodontidae; genus Heterodontus; species Heterodontus francisci. Next base: position 28,551,157 of record NC_090413.1, read on the forward strand.
CCTGTTACTAATTTGTATGTTCCAGTAAATCTCCTCTGCACCCTCTCCAAGGCCTTGACATTCTTCCTAAAGCGCAGTGCCTAGAATTGGACACAATACTCCAACTGGGGCCTAATCAATGTTTTATAAAGTTTTAGCATAACTTCCTTGCTTTTCTATTCCACCTCTATTTATAAAGCAATGGATTCCGTATGCTTTTTTTAAACTGCCTTCTCTGCCTGTCCTGCTACCTTCAAAGATTTGTATATGTAAACCCTCAGGTGTCTCTGTTCCTGCATCCTCTTTTAAAATTGTACCATGAAGTTTATATTGCCGCTCCTCATTCTTCCAACCAAAAGAAATCACTTCACACAATTAAAAATATATTACTTGTACACTGGCAAAGCCGATTGTGTGAGGGCCCTGTCTACGTCCACTCTGGCTTCATCTGCTGCATGTCACTTTTGTTTTTACATGTAGAAAATTCAGAGTACGTTGGCCTAATTTGAAATCTCCTCCCTCACCACCCCCCCCCCCCCCCCCCCCCCAACCTTGCTAATTGCGTCGTGACTGATGCCTGGGAACTACTGTGTGGCTCAGTATTAGGGGGATACCTGAGACCACAAAGCAAAGATCTATACTATCTTATTCAACATTTGGTCAGGAAGGTACACACCCCCAACTATTGAACATATTGGTAAATTCAGTCATTTGCTAGGATTCAAATCTCTTTTTCAGCTCTGAAACTTTTCTGGGAGGCGTAATGTCTGGATCTTTGGCAGAATGTGTTGCTAATTCAGTTTTCTGCTCTTCACTCGCAGGAGACGCCATTTCTCTCACTGGCCTCCCATTAGTAGGGGTGTGGGTGATGGGCTCGGAGATGGCCTTTACCGGATTGCCCTGTTCCTCTCTCCACTCAGTTTTGCTGCCTCTACTTGGAGGCTCACCAACCGAGGGGAATGACTGATGGACCTTTCCTTTTACAGTGTCAGCCTTTAGCTCCTCTGATCGGGCCTTGAAGTAGGAGAGCGCAGACTGCACACTAGGAGTTGCTGCCTCATTAGTGGCGGTGTCTGCAGGAGAAGGTGGCAAGTTCTCTGTACTCGAAGCCTGCTCTATAGGCCCCATCTGCTGACTGCTGGAACTTTCCCCCTGCGTATCACTACTATCTATTCCCTCATTGCCTTCAAAACCCTGGGCTGTTAGCCTCGCTCTCGGCCCTACTGTCGATGTTTTAGGAGCAGTTGGTGGAGGAGATTTTTCAGTGTTGCTTAACTTGTCAGTTTTACTCTCTGTGCATGTTACAGCACTCCTGACATGATGTATTGCTACTTCTGGTCCTTTGTGCTGCTTAATTTCACCTGTAGAAGGTTTCAGCCCATCGGTCTCTAAAGATAAGCTTGAGCTCTCGGGTAGGACTTCATCTCCTATCTCGCTCACCTCTAATTGAGTATCTCCATTTTCAGCCAATATTCCATTGGGTTGGGCCAATGAAGATCCTTTATCCCAGTGAATCCCTGTACACTTTTCACTGACTTTGCCAGATGGTGACATGGATGAAGATTCTGCCATCGATCCAGGGTCCTTCGTTTTGTTGTCGCTCAGAGTGTTCTGTTTCAGTGTCTCTGTCTCGGGAGATGCTACGTTTTCTTCTTGGCTGCTGCTGGAGAGACTCCCAGAATCTCTGAGGTCTGGCTGACTGTTGGACACTGAGGATAAGCCTGATGATTCGTCCAAGGAAGCTGAGAGGGACTTCACACACTCGGCAGAACCATCGAAACCCCACATCCTGGGTCTGACTGGCTCAGACTCCCTCCTGCCCTTGCAGTTCAGATTCTCCTCACTGGGGTTGATGTCTTTGATCTGCAAACACGAGAATGATAAATTAACAGTTTTATTAACTCAATCTGAATGTGAAGTCCACCCAAAACAATGAGGAATGTCAATCCTGAGGAGGGTGAGATACTTTGGCCCCATGTTTCAGCATCAGCTATAGTGTCTGCTGTGCATCTTATCACAAAAGAAATAGAATTCAGAAGCAGAGATGGATGTGCGTTCTGACAGATCTCACCCATCATAGTGTTTCACAGACTGACTTTACCTTGAGCTGCAGAGATTGTTGCTGCATAAGTAAATGTGATAGCCTTTCAGCACACTGCAATGAGAGAAACACGAGATATGCACATGTAGTAGTTATGTTACAGAACTAGTAACCAGAGAACGGGAGTTCAAATCCCACTGTGTCACTCCAGAGAACTTGCATTCACTTTAAAAAAAACTTAGATATAAAAACACTGGTATCAGTAAAAGTCAGCATGAAGCTGCTGGGTTGTGTTAAAAACCCAACTGACTTTACAGAAAGAAACCTGCTGTCTTTACTGGCTCTGGCATATAGATGGCTGTATTCTTAACTGGCCCCCTGAGGTTGTATCAAACAGACCATCTCTGGGTGACTGGATTATGGGTGATCAGTGCTAGCCTTGCCAGTGATGCTCCAATCTAGCGTATGAATATATTTTCAAAAGAGGCAATTAATCTGTTTGGGTAATGGTGGAGGGATAAATGTTGGCCAGCTCCCTTACTTTGGGATCTTTCCTGTCCACCTGAGGGGGCAGATGGGGCCTTGATTAATATCCCATGCAAAAGACAGCATCTCTGACAGTGTCAGCCTGGATTTTGTGTTCAAGCCGCTGGATGAGGTTTGAAACCACACCAGTCCGACTCAGAGAGGGGGAGTGCTACATGAAAAATATATCAGGAGTCCGTGGACAGGACCCTTTGCAGCTGGTTTCTGGGTTTAGGGAGTGACTGGGTAACAATGAGCAGAGCCAGAATGATATATGTTAAAGGATTTCTCACCCTGTGGATGTCTTCCATCGAGTCCAAGTTGTAGAAGTCGAGGCTGCGGGTTCCATACAGAAGACCCTTCTCGTGTGCTGTCTGGGTGCTGAGGGTATCGAAGATCTCCCCCAGCAGATCCATATCCTCGTCCTGCAGGAGGCTGCAGTCCAGTAACTCATCATCGATGGTGTCCAGTGAGCTGTCAAGTCCGGCTTCCCCCCCAGTGGATCTGCACAAGACCAGCAAATATCTTTCAGCAAAACAGGCTCAGGTTGATCCCTTCCATCATGGCTGGACTGGGGAAATGTGGCAGATCCTACACTGGGGGACTTAAAAATCTCACGTGAGATTAAACAAAGAAAATGTGAGAACAAGTAAGGGTAAGGAGGGGGCTTCATTTATTGCTCAGCGGGTTTGTACTCCAGGGTGATGAGAAAGGATTGCTGGGGGGCGGGGGGGTGGTGTGCAGGGATCAGTACCCCACACAGTGATGGTGGGGGTGGAGGGGTGTTAGTACCTCAGGAGCTGTTAGGATGAGGGGACTGTGCCCCAGATGGTCTGGGTGTGTGGAAGGGGTGACGTCCATATGAAGCCTCAACCTGAGGGAGGGTATTCTCTGGGAATCACACGATTGGGCCCCTTTGACATGCACACTGGGGTGGGAATGTATCTGGCAATTGAAAGTGTTACCTGAGTGTTGCAGCAGGGAGCGTTGCATCGGGATTGGTGTAACGACGAGCTGGTCGGCGAGGGCGAGACTGCAGGAGAAACAGTGACAGCATTAAATATTAAACAGGACCAGGATAGGCTGCAGCTTTCTCCTGTGTGTACCCAACTACATCCCCACAACTGATCGCTTTTTCTAACCCACCTCCCAGCCCAGCCGTATTGACCCCCTTCTGTCACTCCAGGTAGAAACTCTCAACTAACTAAAATGATAAAGTGGCATTTAGTTCTGAGTTTCAGAAAGCTGAGACAGTTTTTAATGGTATTAATCTGAGACCCGTGATCTTGTTACAGCATCATTGTATTACAGATTTCAGCTCTTCCAGGAGACCCTCGCTCCTAGACATCAGCTCCCATGTTTGCTTCTCCTTTCTCAATATTGACACCACCTCCCATGGTTTCAGCAGAGCAGTTGCACAGCTCCCGTTCCCGAGTCTCTCTAAGGCTCAGTTGGGAAGCCCACTGCCCAACAACCTGAACAGGGGGTCTCCATTAACCTGCTAACCACCACCCCCCCAACAACCCAGAGCAAGGGGTGGGGAACAAGAAAGCAGCCAATGTGTCCCTCCAATTGTCACCCCCGATCCTTCATGAATAGTGTGGGTCAAACTCAAGATTTTTAAAAATTCATTCATGAGATGTGGGCGTCACTGGCCAGGCCAGCATTTATTGCCCATCCCTAATTGCCCTTGAGAAGGTGGTGGTGAGCTGCCTTCTTGAACCGCTGCAGTCCATGTGGGGTAGGTACACCCACAGTGCTGTTAGGAAGGGAGTTCCAGGATTTTGACCCAGCGACAGTGAAGGAACGGCAATATAATTCCAAGTCAGGATGGTGTGTGATTTGGAGGGGAACTTGCAGATGGTGGTGTTCCCATGTATTTGCTGCCCTTGTCCTTCTAGTTGGTAGAGGTCGCGGGTTTGGAAGGTGCTGTCTGAGGAGCCTTGGTGAGTTGCTGCAGTGCATCTTGTAGATGGTACACACTGCTGCCACTGTGCGTCGGTGGTGAAGTGTGAATGTTGAAGGGGGTGCATGGGCTGCCAATCAAGTGGGTCATCGCTGAATCCCCCAATACCAACATCCTGGGGGTTACCACTGACTAGACTCTGAACTGGACCAGCCACATAAATGGTATGGCTACAAGAGCAGCTCAGACGCTGGGAATTCTGCGGCGAGTAGCTCACCTCCTGTTTTCCCAATGCCTGTACACCGTCCACAACACACAAGTCAACAATATGATGGCATACTCTCCACTTGCCTGGATGGTGTTGAGCTTCTTGAGTGTTGTTGGAGCTGCACCCGTCGAAGCAAGTGGAGAGTATTCCATCACACTCCTGACTTGTGCCTTGTAGATGGTGGACAGGCTTTGGGGAGACAAGAAGTGAGTTACTTGCCGCAGGATTCCCAGCCTCTGACCTGCTCTTGTAGCCACAGCATTTATGTGCCTGGTCCAGTTCAGTTTCTGGTCAGTGGTGACCCCCCCCAGGATGTTGGTAGTGGGGGATTCAGCGATGGCAATGCCGTTGAACGTCAAGGGGAGTTGGTTATATTCTCTCTTGGGTGAGATGGTAATTGCCTGGCACTTGTATGGCATGCATTTTACTTGCCACCTGTCAGCCCAAGCCTGGATATTGTCCAGGTCTTGCTGCATCTGGACATGAGCTGCTTCATTATCTGTGGAGTTGTGAATGGTGCTTAACATTTTGCAATCATCAGCTAACATCCCCACTTCTGACCTTATGATTGAGGGAAGGTCATTGATAAAGATGGTTTGGGCTAGGACACTACCCTGAGGAACTCCTACAGTGATGTCCTGGGACTGAGATGATTGACCTCCAACAACCACAACCACCTTCCTTTTGCGCTAGCTATGAATCAGCGGAGAGTTTTCCCTTGTTTCCCAAAGACTCCAGTTTTGCTAGGGCTCTTTGATGACATACTTGGTCAAATGCTAACTTGATGTCAAGGGCAGTCACTCGCACATCATGAGTTCAGCTCTTTTGTCCATGTTTGAAAAAAGGCTGTGATTAGGTCAGGAGCTGAGTGGCCCTGGTGGAATCCAAACTGAACGTCAGTGAGCAGGTTATTGCTAAGTAAGTGCCGCTTGATAGCACTGTTGATGACACCTTCCATCTCTTTCTGATGATCGAGAATAGATTGATAGGGCGGTAATTGGCCGGGTTGGACATGTCCTGCTTTTTGTGTACAGGACATACCTGGGCAATTGTCCACATTGTCAGGTAGATGCCAGTGTTGTAGCTGTCCTGAAACAGCTTGGCTAGGGCTGTGGCTAGTTCTGAAGCAAAAGTCTTCAGTACTATTGCCGGAATGTTGTTAGGGCCCATAGCCTTTGCAGTATCCAGTGCCTGCAGTCATTTCTTGATATCACCTGGAGTGAATCAAATTGGCTGAAGACTGGCATCTGTGATGCTGGGGACCTCAAGAGGAGGCCGAGATGGATTATGCCCGCTGTAGTTTAATAGCTTGCTCTCTAGGGCATGGTAGTGAGGCACTGGATTGGCAGTTACTGTGTTAGGGAGTAGGGAGTAGGGTTGGAAGTGAGCAGTGCGGGTGCAGATGCCTCGTGCCCGTTCTGATTGGGCGCCCTGTTTTTTTGGGCCTCATTGCCAAGGCTCCTCCTTACCTGACCAAAGTGCTGTGTGATCGGCAGGCGATTCTGTAAACACTCCGACTGCATACGTCTCTGATGGGAGGTGGCCCCGACCGGTTCATATCTCAGTGAGCCACCACGGTGAACTCCTCGCTCCTCGCCCAGGTCCTGTAAATAAAACAGCATTCATCACTCTGCTGCAAGCAGAAAGGCCAAGCCAGGCTGGTTTCTGTCAAGGGAGCAGGAGTTATCGGGAGAAGATGAACTTGGAGGGAGAATGGCAGGAGATGGGAGAGAAAGATACAGGTATTAGGCTAGGGTCGAGGGAGAGGGTTCGATCGGTGGGCAAGCAGCAATTTAAATAAAATCAGTATCATTATAGTGTGTCAAAGGCTGTAATTTCTGCAATATTTTTTAAGATCATAATGGGTGTAGAAAGGTACATCTGAAAATCAAATTCCAAGTAAAATGCGAGCTTAGGACAAAGGAACAGAGTCACAAGAGAGATGATATTCTGGAAGAGAATCTGGAATCATTTAAGAATTTGTTAACTGCTGTGATTTGGGAGTGGGGGGGGGGGTGGCTGGTGGGAGGTGATGGGGGATGGTAAAGGTCTGTTGTGATGGGATGGGCCGAATGGCCTTCCTCATCTGTGTCTTCCTGTGAACTAATTGTGACCAGTGGGAGAAAAGGATAAATGATGAAGTAGTTAGTACCTTGTGCTTCAATCGATTTTTCATTCCCTTCAGGCCCAACTTAGCTTGACCTTTAGCCTGGAAGTGAAAGATAATCAAACCAAATGAGTATTCCTGCATCTCCAAACCCATCACCATTGACACCCCCCCCCCCCCCCCCCCCACTCCTTTATCCCTGCCCCTGGTGCTGTATCAGACCCACAGAGTCTTTAACAACTTGCATTTATGTATCACCTTTGATTCACTAATGTCCTTTAGAGAAGGAAATCTGCTGTCCTTACCTGATCTGGCCTACATGTGACTCCAGACCCACAGCAATGTGGTTAACTCTTACATGCCCTCTGAAATGGCCTAGCAAGCCACTCAGTTGTACCTAACCGCTACGAAGTCAATAAAAAGGAATGAAACTAGTCGGACCACCCGGCATCGACCCAGGCACCGGAAACGACAACAGCAAACCCAGCCCTGTCGACCCTGCAGAGTCCTCCTTACTGACATCTGGGGGGCTTGTTTATTTTTATTTATTTATTTATAGATACAGCACTGAACCAGACCCTTCGGCCCACTGAGTCTGTGCCGACCAACAACCACCCATTTATACTAATCCTACATTAATCCCATATTCCCAACCATATCCCCACCGTTCTCCTACCACCTACCTACACTAGGGGCAATTTACAATGGCCAATTTACCCAGCAACCTGCAAGTCTTTGGCTGTGAGAGGAAACTGGAGCACCCGGCGGAAACCCACGCGGTCACAGGGAGAACTTGCAAACTCCACACAGGCAATACCCAGAACTGAACCCGGGTCGCTGGAGCTGTGAAGCTGCGGTGCTAACCATCCAGGACAAAGCAGCCCGCTTGATTTTTTTTAAATTCATTCATGGGATGTGGGCGTCACTGGCCAGGCCAGCATTTATTGCCCATCCCTAATTGCCCTTGAGGAGGTGGTGGTGAGCTGCCTTCTTGAACCGCTGCAGTCCATTTGGGGTAGGTATACCCACAGTGCTGTGAAGAAAGGAGTTCCAGGATTTTGACCCAGTGAAGGAACGGTGATATAGTTCCAAGTCAGGATGGTGTGTGACTTGGAGGGGAACTTGCAGATGGTGGTGTTCCCATGTTGCCCTTGTCCTTCTAGTTGGTAGAGGTCGTTGGTTTGGAAGGTGCTGTCTGAGGAGCCTTGGTGCATTGCTGCAGTGCATCTTGTAGATGGTACACACTGCTACAACTGTGCGTCGGTGGTGGAGGGAGTGAATGTTTGTAGATGGGGTGCCAATCAAGAGGACTGCTTTGTCCTGGATGGTGTCGAGCTTCTTGAGTGTTGTTGGAGCTGCACCCATCCAGGCAAATGGAGAGTATTCCATCACACTCCTGACTTGTGGCTTGTAGATGGTGGACAGGCACTGGGGAGTCAGGACGTGAGTTACTCGCCTCAGGATTCCTAGCCTCTGACCTGCTCTTGTAGCTACGGTATTTATATGGCTACTCCAGTTCAGTTTCTGGTCAATGGTAGCCCTTTGGATGTTGATATTGGGGGATTCAGCGATGGTAATACCATTGAATGTCAAGGGGAGATGGTTAGATTCTCTCTTGTGTGAGATGGTAATTGCCTGGCACTTGTGTGGCATGAATGTTACTTGCCACTTATCAGCCCAAGCCTGGATATTGTCCAGCTCTTGCTGCATTTCTACACAGACTGCTTCAGTATCTGAGGAGTCACGAATGGTGCTGAACATTGTGCAATCATCAGCGAACATCCCCACTTCTGACCTTATGATTGAAGGAAGGTCATTGATGAAGCAGCTGAAGATGGTTGGGCCGAGGACACTACCCTGAGGAACTCCTGCAGTGATGTCCTGGAGCTCAGATGATTGACCTCCAACAACCACAACCATCTTCCTTTGCGCTAGGTATGACTCCAACCAGTGGAGGGTTTTCCCTCTGATTCCCATTGACTCCAGTTTTGCTAGGGCTCCTTGATGCCATATTCGGTCAGATGCTGCCTTGATGTCAAGGGCAGTCACTCTCACCTCTTGAGTTCAGCTCTTTTGTCCATGTTTGAACCAAGGTTGTAATGAGGTCAGGAGCTGAGTGGCCCTGGCGGAACCCAAACTGAGCATCACTGAGCAGGTTATTACTCAGCAAGTGCCGCTTGATGGCACTGTTGATGACACCTTCCATCACTTTACTGATGATTGAGAGTAGACTGATGGGACGGTAATTGGCCAGGTTGGACTTGTCCTGCTTTTTGTGTACAGGATATACCTGGGCAATTTTCCACATTGCAGGGTAGATGCCAGTGTTGTAGCTGTGCTGGAACAGCTTGGCTAGGGGCTCGGCAAGTTCTGGAGCACAGGTCTTCAGTACTATTGCCAGAATATTGTCAGGGCCCATAGCTTTTGCAGTATCCAGTGCCTTCAGTCGTTTCTTGATATCACGCGAAGTGAATCGAATTGGCTGAAGTCTGGCATCTGTGATGCTGGGGTCTTCAGGAGGAGGCCGAGATGGATCATCAACTTGGCACTTCTGGCTGAAGATTGTTGCAAATGCTTCAGCCTTATCTTTCGCACTGATGTGCTGGGCTTCCCCATCATTGAGGATGGGGATATTTGTGGAGCTACCTCCTCCAGTTAGTTGTTTAATTGTCCACCACCATTCACAGCTGGATGTGGCAGGACTGCAGAGCTTAGATCTGATTTGTTGGTTATGGGATCGCTTAGCTCAGTGTATTGCATGCTGCTTACGCAGTTTGGCATGCAAGTAGTCCTGGGTTGTAGCTTCACCAGGTTGACACCTAATTTTGAGGTATGCCTGGTGCTGCTCCTCGCATGCTCTCCTGCACTCTTCATTGAACCAAAGTTGGTCTCCAGGCTTGATGGTAATGGTAGAGTGGGGGATATGCCGGGCCATGAGGTCACAGATTGTTGTTGAGTACAATTCTGCTGCTGCTGATGGCCCACAGCGCCTCATGGATGCCCAGTTTTGCATTGCTAGATCTGTTTGAAATCTATCCCATTTCACACGGTGATAGTGCCACACAACACGATGGATGGTATCCTCAATGTGAAGGCGGGATTTCGTCTCCACAAGGACTGTGCGGTGGTCACTTCTACCAATACTGTCATGGACAGAAGCATCTGCGGCAGGCAGATTGGTGAGGACGAGGTCAAGTATGTTTTTCCCTCGTGTTGGTTCCCCCACCACCTGCCGCAGACCCAGTCTAGCAGCTATGTCCTTTAGGACTCGGCCAGCTCGGTCAGTAGTGGTGCTACCGAGCCACTCTTGGTGATGGACATTGAAGTCCCCCACCCAGAGTACATTTTGTGCCCTTGCCACCCTCAGTGCTTCCTCCAAGTGGTGTTCAACATGGAGGAGTACTGAGTCATCAGCTGAGGGAGGGCGGTAGGTGGTAATCAGTAGGAGGTTACCTTGCCCATGTTTGACCTGATGCCATGAGACTTCATGGGGTCCGGAGTCGATGTTGAGGACTCCCAGGGCAACTCCCTCCCTGCTGTATACCACTGTGCCACCACCTCTGGTGGGTCTGTCCTGCCGGTGGGACAAGACATACCTGGGGATGGTGATGGCAGTGTCTGGGACATTGTCTGTAAGGTATGATTCCGTGAGTATGACTATGTCAGGCTGTTGCTTGACTAGTCTGTGGGACAGCTCTCCCAACTTTGGCACAAGCCCCCAGATGTTAGTTAGGAGGACTTTGCAGGGTCGACAGGGCTGGGTTTGCCGTTGTCGTTTCCGTTGCCTAGGTCAATGCTGGGTGGTCCGTCCGGTTTCATTCCTTTTTATTGACTTCATAGCAGTTAGATACAACTGAGGCTCCTTAGACAGCACCTTCCAAATCCATGACCTCTACCAACAAGAAGGACAAGAGAAGCAGATGCATGGGAACATCACCACCTGCAAGTTCCCATCCAAGTCACACACCATCCTGACTTGGAACTATATCGCCGTTCTTTCACTGTCGCTGGGTCAAAATCCTGGAACTTCCTTCCTAACAGCACTGTGGGTGTCCCTACCCCACATGGACTGCAGCGGTTCAAGAAGGTAGCTCACCACCACCTTCTCAAGGGCAGTTAGGGATGGACAATAAATGCATTCCTGGCCAGTGATGCCCACATCCCATGAATGAATTTTAAAAAAATAGTAAATGTCCCATGGTGCTTCACATGGACATTAGCAAACAAAACTTGACACTGAGCCACATGGGATAATAGGACAGGCGGCCAAAAGGCTGGTCAAAGAGGGAGCTTTTAAGGAGCATCTTAAAGGGGCAGAAAGATTTAGGGAGGGAATTCCCAAGCTTTAGGGCCCAGGCAGCTGAAGACACTGCTGCCAATGGTGAGCAATTAAAATCAGGGATGCACAACCAGCCAGAGTGGAGGAGATCTATCCTTGGCCCCTTCCTATTTCTGATCTACAAGCTGCTCCTCGGTGACATCATCTGAAAGCACAGCATTAGTTTTCATGTATGCTGATGACATTCAGCTCGACCTCACCACCACTTCTCTCGACTCCTCCACTGTTGTTAAATTATCAGATTGTTTATCTGACATCCAGTACAGTAATGAGCAGAAATATCCTCCAATTAAATATTGGGGAAACTGAAGCCATTGTTTTCAGTCCCCACTCCAAACTCCATTCTCTAACTACCAATTCCATCCCTCTCCCTGGCAACAGTCTGTGATTAAGCCAGTCTGTTCACAACCTCGGTGTTACATTTGACCCTGAGATGAGCTTCCGACCTTGTATTTGATCCATCACTAAGATCACCTATTTCCACCTCGGTAACATCACCCGACTTCGTCCCTGTCTCAGCTCATTTGCTGCTGAAACTCTCATTCATGCCTTCGTTACCTCTAGACTTGACTATTCCAATTCACTCCTGGACGGTCTCCCACGTTCTACTCTCTGTAAACTTGAGGTCATCCAAAACTCTGCTGCTCGTGTCTTAACTCTCACCAAGTCCCATTCCCCTATAACCCCTGTGCTCTCGGACCTACACTGGCTTCCAGTCAAGCAACATCTTGATTTTAAAATTCTCATCCTTGTTTTCAAATCCCTCCATGGCCTCACCCCTCCCTATCTCTGCAACCTCCTCCAGCCCCACAAGCCTCCAGGATATCTGCGTTCCTCTAATTATGGCCTCTTGTGCATCCCTGATTTTAATTGCTCCACCATTGGTGGCCAGGCCTTCAGCTGCCTTGGCCCTAAGCTCTGAAATTCCCTCCCTACACCTCTCTGCCTCTCCACCTCACTTTTCTCTTTTAAGACACTCCTTAAAACCTTTGAGCAAGCTTTTGATAATCTGACCTAATATCTCCTTTTGTGACACGGTCTTGGTTTTATAATGCTCCTGTGAAGCACCTGGGGACGTTTTATTACATTAAAGGGGCTGTATAAATATAAGTTGTTGGTTGTAGGGCTGGAGGAGGGTTATAGAGATAGGGAGGGGCAAGTGCATAAGGTATAGGTAAGGTCAAGGTTAGCAGACAGCAAGCACAAGAGAGACACAAATTGTGTCAACAGGATTTTGTATAGGAAGTGTGAGTCCCTACATGAGATGTTAAATGTACAGGTAACTTCTAAAACAAAAACTGCAAACATTTAAAGGGCAGGTGAGCTATTTCGGTCCCACTGATTGTAATCTTTCCCAATATCAACAGCTCCCATCTGAGAACATACTTGTTCACTCGTCAGCCTGTCTAGACAGCTCATTGGTACTAGCCCTCGCAGTCACACTGACCCATGGAGTGAAGACAACACCAATGAGTTGCTCTGTACTTACATATTTATACATGTTCTTCATGGCTGGATTGGTTTTGCTTCTCACCGTGTGAATCAGGGCTCCGCCACCTTTCTGGAAAAAGTCAATCGTCAAAATATCATAATGTCCCTCCCCATCAGACCTCCCCAATTCACCTTCACACTCTAATTTTACCACTTCCTCCGGTCTTCAGTTCAGTGAGCAGCCTCAGGTACCCTGCCCTTTTCCCCCATGGCCCAACCTGCCCTCACCTCCAGGGACAAACCTGCCCTCACCTCCAGGGACCACCGCGCCCTCACCCACAGGGCTAAACCTGGCCTCACCCTGTGAGCCTCTCCCTATACTGCACCCTCTCTCTCCCTTCTCCCTTTCTTTTCCCTGCATCCTCACTATGTTGAAATAAGGACAAACTGCTTTACTCTTACTCCAACTCACTCTACCCGAGTTCTCCCACCTGTGGAGCTAGTCCCCTTCTCAGTTTTCTCTTTCTTCTATAACCTACAGGCTTTTAGAATTCAAACTTGGTTTTATTGGAACACATCTTCTGAATCTTCATCTAGCTTTATCACTGAAAAGAAATGGCTGTTTTTATTTACCTTAAAGTTTTGCATCCACAGCTGGTAGGACTTGGAACAGCCTGAGAAGGGAGAGAGACACACACACAACATAAAGTTAATGCTCATCGGTGAAGGAGGGCATTGCAGGAGGAAGGAGCTGGGTACCTGTGCCGGATTATGTGAGAGCAAATACAGGATCTTCACCCCTCACCTGAAGAATAGCCGCCCAGATTGACTTCCTCCTCGAATATATCCGTCAATCCTTTCCCTTCATTAAGTTTTTCCAGACGATTGTCTATAAACTGAATCCAACCAGAAAAAGAATTAAACAGATGTGAACTATTTTCAATGGAGCAGAGTCGGACGAGAGGAGATTTAATGGCGTTTTCGATAGGGTGAATTGGGAAACACTATTTCCTCTGGTGGGAGGGGGAGTCATCAAAGAGGGGTCATCAGTTTAAAACTATAATTAAGAGTCAGGAGAGGGGTTAGGAGAAATTTCTTTCCACGGGGATTGTTGTAGCATGAATTGTTTGCTACGGAGTGGTTGAAGAAAAGTCAGCTGTATATAGGGAAATCTGGATAAATATTTGAAGCATCAGTAGATTCAGGGATACGGGGAGACAGAGCAGAGGATTTAGCTTTGGATTGCTCTAGCAAAGACCTAGAACAGCCATGATGGGATGAATGGGCGCTTTCTATGCTATAAACATCTAAAGGTTTTTCATTTGGAATGCGGAATGAAAGAAGAGGGTTGGGAATATCGGTCCTTGACATTGCACGGGTATTCAACAGTTTATGGAACCAAGAAGCCAGAGCAAAACTGAGGTCAGTGGAAAACCCCTCAAGTAGCTGAAGTCATACCAGACACACAGACTCCATTGCTACCTCTAGGCGAGTCTCACCTGTTTGAACAGCTGTAGGTGCACTGCGTGTTGCAGGAAATTCTTCATTGAGGTAGGTTTGTGGTTCAAAAACATCTCCTCACAAAATGTGACTGGTTGGTCCTAAACATAAAGGAAGACAAATTTCATTAACAGTTTATTTTTTCTTCCCATGTTTTTCCTTTGGATCCTTGAGCTGCTGCCAGTCAGAATCATGTACCACAGAAGGAGGCCATTAATCTCATTGTGCCTATTCTGGCTCTTTGCAAGATCTATCCAATTACGAACATACAAACATACGAATTAGGATCAAGAGTAGGCCACTCGGCCCCTCGAGCCTCCTCTGCCATTCAATAAGTTGATGGATAAACTGATTACATTTCCACCGACCCCCGATAACCTTCCACCCCCTTTGCTTATCAAGAATCTATCTACCTCTGCCTTAAAATATTCAAAGACTCTGCTTCGACCACCTTTTGAAGAAGAGAATTCCAAAGACTCACCACCCTCTGAGAGAAAAAATTTCTCCTCATCTCTGTCTTAAATGTGTGACCTCTTATTTTTAAACAGTGACCCCTAGTTCTAGATTCTCCCACAAGGGGAAACATCCTTTCCACATCCACCCTGTCAAGACCCCTCAGGATCTTATATGTTTCAATCAAGTTGCCTCTTACTCTTATAAATTCCAGTGGATACAAGCCTAGCCTGTCCAATCTTTCCTCGTAAGACAGGCCACCCATTCCAGGTATTAGTCTAGTAAACCTTCTCTGTACTGCCTCCAATGCATTTACATCCTTCCTTAAATAAGGAGACCAGCACTGTACACAGTAATCCAGATGTGGTCTCACCAATGCCCTGTATAGCTGAAGCATAACCTCCCTACTTTTGTATTCAATTCCCTTTGCGATAAATGATAACATTCTATTAGCTTTCCTAATTACTTGCTGTACCTGCATACTAAGTTTTAGCGATTCATGCACTAGGACATCGAGATCCCTCTGCATCTCAGAGCTCTGCAATCTCTCACCATTTAGATAATATGCTTCTTTTTTATTCTTCCTGCCAAAGTGGGCAATTTCACACTTTCCCACATTATACTCCATTTGCCAGGTCTTTGCCCACTGACTTAACCTGTCTATATCCCTTTGTAGCCTCCTTATGTCCTCTTCACAAGT
The DNA here is from genome assembly GCF_036365525.1 of Heterodontus francisci. NCBI lineage: Eukaryota > Metazoa > Chordata > Chondrichthyes > Heterodontiformes > Heterodontidae > Heterodontus > Heterodontus francisci. The sequence continues at coordinate 28,566,406 of NC_090413.1, forward strand.
TACTTTCCTACCTTGGTGTCATCAGCAAATTTAGCAACCATACCTTTAGTCCCTTCATCTAAGTCATTTATATAAAATTGTAAAAAGTTGAGGCTCCAGCACAGATCCCTGTGGCACACCACTCGTTACATCGTGCCAACCAGAAAATAACCCATTTATGCCTACTCTCTGTTTCCTGTTAGCTAACCAATCTTCTATCCATGCCAATATGTTACCCCCTACACCCGGGCTTTTATTTTCTGCAATAGCCTTTGATGTGGCATCTTATCAAATGCCTTCTGGAAAACTAAGTACAATACATCCACTGGTTCCCCTTTATCCACAGCATAGGTAACTCCCTCAAAGAATTCTAATAAATTGATTAACCATGATTTCCCTTTCACAAAACCATGTTGACTCTGCCTGATTACCTTGAATTTTTCTAAATGCCCTGCTATAACGTCTTTAATAATAGCTTCTAACATTTTCCCATGACAGATGTTAAACTAACTGGCCTATAGTTTCCTGCTTCCTGTTTCCCTCCCTTTTTGAATAAAGGAGTTACATTCACTATTTTCCAATCTAACGGAACCTTCCCTGAATCTAGGGAATTTTGGAAAATTAAAACTAACGCATCAACTGTCTCACTAGCCGCTTCTTTTAAGACCCTAGGATGAGGTCCATCAGGACCCGGGGACTTGTCAGCCCGCTGCTCCAACAATTTGTTCAATACCACTTCCCTGGTGATTGTAATTTTCTTGCGTTCCTCCCTTCCTTCCATTTCCTGACTTACAGCTAATACTGGGATGTTACTTGTATCCTCAAAAGTGAAGACCGATGCAAAATACCTGTTCATCTGCCATCTCCATATTATTCATTATTAATTTCCCAGACTCACTTTCTATAGGACCAATGCTCACTTTGTTAACTCTTTTCATTTTATGATCTGTCTTTATATTTCTAGCTAGCTTTCTCTCGTACTGTAATTTTTCCTTCCTTATCAATCTTTTAGTCATTCTTTGCTGTTTTTTATATTCTGTCCAATCTCAAGACCTGCCACCCATCTTTGTGCAATTGTAGGCTTTTTCTTTAAGTTTGATACGATCTTTAACAGTCTTAGTTAACCACGGATGGCGAGTGCAACCCTTGAAATTTTTCTTTCTTGTTGAAATATATCTATTCTGTGTATTTTGAAATATCCCCTTAAATGTCTGCCACTGCATCTCTATTGACCTATCCCTTAACCTAATTTGCCGGTTCACTTTCACTAGCTCTGCTTTCATGCCCTCATAATTGCCCTTATTTAAGTTTAAAATAATAGTCTTGGACCCACTCTCTCTCCCTCAAACTGAATGTAAAATTCAATCATATTATGATCGCTGCTACCTAGGGGCACCTTAACTATGAGGTCATTAATTAATCCTATCTCGTTGCACAATACCAGGTCTAGTATAGCCTGCTCTCTGGTTGACTCCAGAACATACTATTCCAAGAAATTATCCTGAAAATATTCTATGTACTCCTCATCTAGGCTACCTCTGCCCATCTGATTTTTCCAGTCTATATGTAGGTTAGAATCCCCCATAATTATCACTGTACCTTTCTGACAAGATGCCATTATTTCTTCCTTTATACTCAGTCCTACAGTGTGGTTAATGTGAGGTGGCCTGTACACCACTCCCCACAAGTGACTTCTTGCCTTTATGATTTCTCATCTCTACCCAAACTGTTTCGACATCCCGATTTCCTGAACTTAAGTCATCCCCCTTTATTGCGCTAATACCATCATTAATTAACAGAGCTATCCCTCCATCTTTTCCTAGCTTCCTGTCCTTCCTAAATGCTATGTACCCTTCAATATTCAGATCCCAATCTATGTCATCCTGCAGCCATGTCTCTGTAATGGTTATCAGATCGTACATATTTATTTCTATTTGCGCTCTCAGTTCATCTGTTTTGTTTTGAATGCTAAGTGCATTCAGATACGGAGCCTTTAGTTTTGTCCTTTTATTATTTTTGTAACCTCTAGCCTTATCTGTTGATTTACTCTTAGATTTGTATATTCTGTCCCTTTCTGTCACAGTTTATCATTTCCCATATTAATACCTTTCTCTCTTGCCTTGTCTCTACTCCTTGATTTACCATATCTTCCCAAATTTGATCCCTTGCCCCCACTTAGTCCCACTCCCCTGTTTTATCTCCAGAGCCCTGCTAAATTTTCCTTTTTAATTATTTATCCAGTCGCCTTTGAAAGTTACTATTGGATCTGCTTCCTCTGCCATCTCAAGCAGTGCATTCCAGATCACAATAACTGTGTAAAGAAGACCCCGTGATCTTGCCCTGTCTGGATATGCCTGAGCCCGTCAGTAATGTTTTAGTACTCATTATTACACCTCAGGGCCATCCTGCCCTGATCCAGTGCTCACACAGCAGGGTAATGATCAGGAGCAGGAACTCCGCCTGATGTAGAAAGCATCACAATTGTTGTTCTAAGTGGGATCAGCTAACTGTGCTGCGGCGGTTTGGATGGCTCTGTGATACTTTGACATTAAGCTGTCGAAAAAAATAATTTAAAATTTAACAGTGTGTTAAAAACTAAAATGAAAATAATTACATTTCTACCATTTTGAATACTGCACCCATATCTGGGAAGCTGTTCTAACACTCAAACAGCATCCAGGAAAGAGCGGTCAATCACTCTCGCACCCTCACATCCTTTCTTTCTCTCTATTTTAATAATGTGGCTCTGGTCAACAACCTCTGAGCTTTCTTCTCTTGTGCTTCCGATGACTGTTCAACGTGCTCTATCCCACTCTGCTCCCGTGATCCTGAATTAACTCATGCGCTGTCTCTTATTTTGACTTATTCTTTGTCAAAACTCATCACCACCCAAAAGCTTTCCCCTCCTCACATAACCTGCAGACATTTAAAAAGCTAATCTTGGCATCACCTAATCACCATATCCTAATTTACTTCATTGTCTCTCTTACTATTCACTCTCTTACTTTCAGCCTTAGTGCCCACTGTATGGATTTACCTTCCCCATTCCACAACAGAGATGTTCTCAGGGTCCTCAGAAGGAAAAGAACAGTTAAGGGAAAGATTGGTGCTTCCAATCGTGCGTGAGTATGGGAGAGAACCCTTCATATTGAATGTTGGGCCTCCAAGGCCAGAATTTAATGTTGGGTGGGAGGCCCCGCCCACCGGCCAAAATGTTAGGGCGAGCCCGCCTCTACCGGGCCTGGAAGCCATGACATGATTTTACGTGGGCCCAGGCCCTTAACTGGACATGGGCGGGACTTCCACCCCACTGAGGCAGGAAGTCCCGCCTCCAAGAGCTGCCGACTAATCAGGGGGCTGGCAGCTCTCAGTCCCAGCAGCAGCCACCTGAAGTGGTGGCCACTGCTGGGACTGCACTCAGCTTCAGCAGCAAGAGGGACACCGGCCCCAGAAGAAAGGTATGTTTTTGGAGCCTCACTGGGGACAATCAGCTGGGCCCCAGCGAGGCAAGGGGGGTGGTCAGTTGCGGGGGGCGTGTGGGTGCACTTTATTTCAGTGCAGGCAATTGGGGCTTCGGCGGGGCCCAATCAGGAGGGTACCCCCACCAGGCCTCTGGGGGCTTGAGGCGCCCACCAGCCACTGGTAAAATACCAGAGGCGGGGGAGGAGACCCTTAAGTGGCAGTTAATTGGCCACTCAAGGGCCTTGATTGGCCAGCGGCAGGTGGGCCATTTCTTGCTGCCGCAATCCCTAATAAAATTGCAGCAGGGGTAGGAAGGCGTTGGGAATGGCACCCTCCCCCACCTTCTCAATTTTATGGCCCCCCACCCTGCCACCTGCCCACTCCTCTGGGGGGGGGATGTGAAATTCTGGCCCAAGTGTGTAGTTAGACCCTGGTGCAGGTGGAGGAGATGGACTTGACCCTGAATGACCCTGGAAACTCACAGAGTTAAATTTAAGGGCATCCTGGTAGCTTCCAAAGATTGCTGCCTGTGCCCTGAGAAAGGCCCGTGCCACCACGTCACCGGTTACTGCTGACTGCTTCTTCAACTTCATCTTCAAAATGGACACCTGTAATAAAGGGAACAAGATGCCAAGCAGATGATGAAAGGACAAAAATCACTGAGGGGTAGCCGTCACAACTTCAAATTTATACCCCCACCTCCTCCAACCAATTCTGTAGCTTTTGAAGTAATTTCACCTCCCGTTATCCATGCTGTTCTGCACTATTCTCCACAACGTTCCCTGCAGAGCACTGCACCTCACTCTGGTCCCTGAACTGTTCCACGTATTGCTGCCCAAACCCGTTCCTGTGCACAACACCTAACACTCTCCCCATACCACAAACCACTCATCACACATCCCACTCCCCGCATCGCGTACCATTCATTTCACCGCTCTCTACACTGCGTACCCCCTGTACTGCATACTGGTCCTTACACCACTTCCCTTCTGGGAATGGTGAAGTGCATTGTAGCAATCCCGCCACTGCCCTATAGTTGTTATACGTGGGGCCTTCCCAATGAATGGTTCAGTATCACAGTGGCACACATTCAGCCATTGGGAAGGGGAGGTGTTGGAAGTGTGAGTTGGAGAAGTGAACACCAAGCTCAAGCAAAGAGCTGGCAGTTTTTATGAGCTAGACGTTTCCATCCCCCCAATAGAAAAATTCCCAACGCAATTGCCAACGTCGGAATTTAGACCGAGGCATTTTGGACCCTAAACATTTTCCAGGCCTCAGCCCAATCCCAGTGTCTGCTGTGTCCCAGGATTGTCTGGACAGGTGGGTGGGGGTGGAGCGAATGGTCAGTGGCTGTGATCACCACTGACGGTATTTTGCTTCAAGCACAATAATGTACCATCTTCCTGTTGGAAGGTTGAGCGACTCTAGGTTTTACCAGGGATGTGCCGAATTGATTTGCCGCCGTGAACTCACCACATCTGGTGGCAGCTTATCCAGGTCATTGAATGGTGTCTCCAGGGTGTTTGAATCAACGTTTAATATAACCACATCCTCCAGAGCTCTGCTTTTCACTCTCTGCAAAGGAAAGGGATATCTGAAGAACACAAACTTTCATTTTTCTCATTTGTATTTGCTTTGGGAAACACAGGGCTCTCTCAGGGTGAACCCATTCAAGGGTGTTCTGTGCAGCCAAGTGAGAACAGAGGCCCTAAACTCCCTCTGGCTTCTCTAAAATCAGTTCTGATACCTCTGCCTAGACGTGTGAGAATGCCCGTTCTATCATTCCCTGATCCTCACATCAATGAGACCCTCTAATGGAAAACTGATTGAAGACAATAAAACATTGGCTATGCCTTTGGGGCAAGTTCGGTGTCTCGTCACCTTAAAACATCTCAAAATGCTTCACGTTATCACTTGCTTTTTGAAATGGGGCAACTTTTATTAATTAGCTATATGTGATGGCCATATTGTACACAGAAAGATTCCACAAACAACAATGAGATTATGTTTTTGATGGTAGTGGTGAAGGGAGGAATGTTGGCCAGGATACTGGGAGAACATCCTGCTCTACTGTGAAGTAAAATTTAAGGAGGAGATGGACAGATTTTTAATTAGAAATGGGTTGAAGGGTTATGGAGAACGGGCAGGAAAGTGGAGTTGAGGCCGAGATGAGATCAGCCATGATCGTATTGAATGGCGGAGCAGGCTTGTGGGAGCAATTTTGCTGAGTTTTGCTTCTATACCTATTATTTTGTAGACAGATTAATATAATCCTAGTGAGAACGTATACACATATTCTCTTTTATATGAGTTGAAAGTATAGCCACACATTGATACAAAATGGAGTTTTAGCCCGAGGCACTGTGGGACAGAGCTCACAGTTGGAGCCTGGTACAGCATAACACAGATAACGAGAGGGGGCCCTTCTTATCAGTGAATCTGCAGACTGCCCGGCACCTTCTGGAATGCAGGCCCATTTAAGGTGATAATTGGGAGGCTTCAGGACAATGGATGGGACCTGAGCTCATCAATTGATGATCAGGGCCGGCATAAGCTGATCAGGTTGCCACATGATGACCAATCAGTGATTTAACTGGTACTATGTGTGATGTATGTAATCAATAACCATTCTGATTGGATTGTGTCCAGCCGGGATGGGCTGAGTAACTGTATATCCGTTGTGGATTTCCTTTGCTCTACAGAGCAACACTGGACCGCTTTTAGGTAAGGTGTGCTCTCCATGATATCATGCATAAAGTCTGAGTCCGGAGAATTTATTGAATCATTGGGTTAACTGGATTTTCTCCAACAAGGCTCGAGGGCCTGAATTGCCTACTCCTGCTCCTCGTTCTTATGTTCTTACAATGAGATCTTTACTGTCCACCTGAAGCTGGACTGTGTGCTGAACAGCTGTAGTGTGGCTCAAACCCACAACCTTTATCCTTCTATCCCTGTTTATTCCCAGTCGTATTCTGTATTTATCTTGTCTTCCCTGTTTACTATCTGTTTACTGTTGTGACAGTGGGAGAAAGCAAACCAAGTGAAAGAACAAGGCACGTGTTCCTGGTATATCGAGAGGGTGATAGAGGCAATGAGGAGTCACCCAAAGGTCAAAGTTTGTTTCTTGATTATGGTCAGAATTTGAAGCTTGGCTGGAAAAATGTACTGTTTGAAGAAAAGTTTGTCTGCACTGCCAAATAGTGAGATATAGTGATAGCTGAAACACTCACTCACCTCCATTAAGCTGGAATGGATCCCTATGAGGTAAGGCATTGGAGCACTGCAAGTACAATAGACAACAAGATAAAGGGTTAAAATGCTGACCTTTCACCTCTGGCACCTAGACTCAACTCCAGCTCAGATAGAGGGTGGGAGAAGCTCATGTGCCTGATGGGTGACAGGATATTGCAGCAGCTTGCACTGCCATTGTTGCACTGATCCCAGATACTATATAAAATATCTTTGCTTCAACAGGGATACTGGGTGCTGTATAAAAACATCAGTATCCTCTTAATGTAGAGGCATGGTTTTAAATTTAATAACGATCCTGTTTTATCACTTTACCTTTGACCCACATAATCTAATGTAACTTCTTGGGATGATATTATGAATGGAACAAATAGGCTAACAGTCATTGCCTAATTCTTCAGGTTAGGTAGTCCTTACCCTTGGAAAAGCTAGTAGTGCCCCAAAGACACAGTAACGATTTCTGGCAGAGCTTGGTTTCAGCTGAAGACTGGTTATTCATCCTAGATTCAGGTTCGATTAGTTCAGTCAAGTTCAGAGTTGAAGAGCCAGTGTTGGGCAGTGTCTGACCCGGTCTATTGTTTCATCTCCTCCCCCAGTTAGAAGTAGAGAGAGACTGCAAGGTGTAGTTGTTCAGCACACTGTCCTTATATTAGAAAACTGACAAAGCTAAAAAACCCAGCTTCATAAAATCTGCCAACTCAAAAATAAAAAAAAATCACAATTCCAAAGCAATTCTCTCATGCCTGTTAAGAGTCCCAAATGAAGCAACCTCCAATCATCTTAATCCAGGTTATAAGCAGTACAGTCCAAAACTGCCCATTGTAGGACACTGAACGTATAACGTCAGCCAGAGCATGGGGCCAGTTGTTGTAGGAGATGGGAATGCTCTCTGGGGCTCTGGCTGAGGCACGTTAAGGCGAGGCTTGGCTGTGTGTGTGTGAGCCAAGTTATACTGGATTTCACCTGTCATTTTAATTCTCTACCTTGCTCCCACTCTGACCTTTCTGTCCTCGGCCTGCTGCAGTGTTCCAATGAAGCTCAACACAAGCTTGAGGAACAGCACCTCATCTTTTGACTGGGCACTTTACAGCCTTCCATACTCCACATTGAGTTCAACAATTTTAGATCATAACCTCTGCCCCCATTTTGCTTCATGGCTTTTTGCTGTTTTTTAAAAAATCTTATTTCTTTCTTAATTTCTTTACTTTGTGTTTGGATGGCTGCTATCCTACCATTCACACCTCACCTAAAAACATCTTTTGTTTCTTTACTTGTACAACTCCCACTACTTTGGGCTTTGTACCATGAAACCTTTTGTCATTTAAACTCTCCTGCCCTCCACCATATCACAGACCTTCCCTTTTGTTCCTCTTCCCTCCCCCACCTCCACCCTTTCACTTGCTGAAAATCTATTACATTTTCAACTTTTCTCACTTCTGATGAAAGGTCACAGATGTGAAATGCTGGGCTGGATTTTATCTGGCCCTTGGAGACAGACTGGGAGGCGGGGTGGCAAGCTAAAATGGCATGGGGTGGCACAAGCAGCGTGCCTGATGTTGTCCTGCCCTCATGCCATTTAGTCCGCGGTGGGAATGGTGGTGGACAGAAGCCCACTGGGAGGCCAATTAAGCCACTTAAGTGGCCCATTTCAGGGACCCTTGAGGGCCCCCTCCTGCCTCCTCTGGCATATAGTGAACGTCGGAGGGGTCTGCTGACAGGTGGACACTGCCAGGTGAGCCTGGCAGCCTTCTAGTGGGCTTTGTGGGGGGGGGGGAGGTTGTCCTCATCTGGGGGTAATCCATGGCCTATGGAGGGCCCCCTCCCCCCAGCAGCGATGGACTGCCTGAATGGGCCCAGTGACCCCCCCCACCCCACTTATCTTGATCCTGAGGCCTCCTCCAACTTCGCTGCTCCGGGCCTCCTGCAGTCCCATCAGTGGCCACCGCTCACGGTAGCGCTGCTGGGACTGCTGAGCTGCTGGCTCTCTGATTGGCTGGCAGCTCTTGGGGTGGGTGCTTGTCAGTTAATTGCCTACTCACCATTGAATTTGGCCAAGTATCCAATAAAGGGTCAAGGCAGGGCTGCCCCCTGCCTTCTTGACCCGCATAGGGACCCCCGTTGCCGAAATAAAACCCAGCCTGTTAACTCTGTTTCTGTCTGCACAGATGCTGCCAGACCTGCTGAGCTTTTCTAGCATTTTATGTTTTTATTCTGGACCTGGGAGTGGGTGATGAGCTCGGGCGGAGCCTGCCATTACTGAGACACCTGCTGTTTACCACCTCGACCTCTCCAACCATCAGGAAAGAGGGAAAGGAACGGAAATGATTTCTTACCAGCAGTAGTCAAGGAGATGTGGAGGGAGCACAGGGATGTAGATGTGCTGCCAGTACATGGGATAGAGCATTGCAGATGAGCCGTGTACACAAGCAGTTAACTGAAACAGAAAAAATATCAATGTACTGATAAACAGAGCATTACCCCAACCTCCTGACTACAACCTGGGGCAACTGACTGGCAGATCGAGGGACATTGCTTCCCTAATATGGGAAGGAGAGGGCAATGGTGGCTTGGAGATTAAGGGATGATGCCAGCACACCATGTGGGAGCCCTATAAACATGGTGCCAGAGACTGAGAGATGTTGGTTGGTGCCCATCACCACAGCCAAGGACTGAGTGGGAACCATGTGCTTTCTGACTGGGCATAAGGGAAAGTGATAAAGAAATCTTCCACCTCCCCAGTGTTCTCACTAGAGGTGGGCATGATCTCATTGTGCCAGCCAGGCCCTGCAGCCCCTCCGAGTCCATACCTAACCCATAGCGCAATCATTGATGTGAATCCAGGCAGTGAATATTGGGGCCATCATGTACCACCCAACCTACAACACCCCAAATCCAACACAGACACCTTCCAGCAGGTCTCACTGACTGGGCTGAGGAGCGAGAAATCTTCCTGAGGGTTTCCTCTCGAGGAAAGAGCCCAATTGTAGTTCGCCCAGCTGACCTAGGCCGAGATCAGAGAGCTCTGCACTGACCAAGGGTCATGCTGGATTTCCTGATTTGTCTGTCTCAGTTCCAGACCTGTTATAGCTGAACCCTGTAGATAGAGACGGTTACAGCTGAACCTTGTAGACTGTTACATCTGATATCTGTAGATAGACACTGTTACATCTGATATCTGTAGATTGACACTGTTACAGCTGAACCCTGTAGATAGACACTGTTACAGCTGAACCCTGTAGATGTAGACTGTTACGGCTGAACCCTGTAGATGGAGACTGTTACAGCTGAACCCTGTAGATGGAGACTGTTACAGCTGAACCCTGTAGATGGAGACTGTTACAGCTGAACCCTGTAGATGGAGACTGTTACAGCTGAACCCTGTAGATGGAGACTGTTACAGCTGAACCCTGTAGATGGAGACTGTTACAGCTGAACCCTGTAGATGGAGACTGTTACAGCTGAACCCTGTAGATGGAGACTGTTACAGCTGAACCCTGTAGATGGAGACTGTTACAGCTGAACCCTGTAGATGGAGACTGTTACAGCTGAACCCTGTAGATGGAGACTGTTACAGCTGAACCCTGTAGATGGAGACTGTTACAGCTGAACCCTGTAGATGGAGACTGTTACAGCTGAACCCTGTAGATGGAGACTGTTACAGCTGAACCCTGTAGATGGAGACTGTTACAGCTGAACCCTGTAGATGGAGACTGTTACAGCTGAACCCTGTAGATGGAGACTGTTACAGCTGATATCTGTAGATGGAGACTGTTACAGCTGATATCTGTAGATGGAGACTGTTACAGCTGAACCCTATAGATGTAGACTGTTACAGCTGAACCCTATAGATGTAGACTGTTACAGCTGAACCCTATAGATGTAGACTGTTACAGCTGATATCTGTAGGTAGACTGTTACAGCTGAACCCTGTAGATGTAGACTGTTACAGCTGAACCCTGTAGATGTAGACTGTTACAGCTGAACCCTGTAGATGTAGACTGTTACAGCTGAACCCTGTAGATGCAGACTGTTACAGCTGTTCTAAGAGAAGTGGGAAAGGAGGGCTGTCCGAGGGATGCCACCTGCCTTGGCTGACACTCACCGTGCTGAGCTTGCTGCAGGTTATGATAATGCGCCTCTCATGCAGCATACTAGCGTAGAGATGCAGCATGTTGTTCACATCAACAGCAACTACGTATTCTGTCAGGTTCCTCTGTAACACAAAGAACATTTATACAGAACAGGGCAACAGACAGCAAACATATTGTATAAAATTACTTGATATTTTACTAGTAAAACTGAATCTACATAAATGGAAACCTTACCCAACATAACACTGAACAATCCCCTCCATATCACTTCAACAGAGCAAATCCCTACCCAGTCAGTTGCTAGTACTCAGAATCCCAAAGGAATAAAGCCTTCCCTGTTCATGAATAGAATTCGTATGAATCCATTCTCTCCCCCTGTAGAATTCTGTGCTATTGGCTGTTGGGTGGGAGACTTCAGTGATTCTTGAAAGCTGCAAAGAAACTAGACAGGATAGAGGCCTGAACAGATGCAGAAACTGTGATCAATCTGTAAAAGCTTTTCCTGTATGGGTGGGTGGTTGGGGTGCAGCGAGGATAGCAGGACGATTGGAGAACTCAGCATTCATTATTATTTCAATTCTTGATTCAGGCATAAATGTATCGCAGCCAGCTCTGAATTTCTCACACAAAACATTCAGTGAAAGTCTTGCTCTGTGTTATTTGCAGTTATACGGGGTGTTTCTATAAAGACAGGTTTATAATGTCACTACAAATGGGCAGTCCAGGAAACCCTGCGTTTCTGAACCTCCCAGTAACCTCACCAAAATACAGCACCATATTCTCAAAGTCTAATAACTGTTGTAGGAAATGTACATATCTGTTCAACTGCTTTCTGCCTGCTGATTAAACAGATGTTCATAAGTATACTTTTCCAGCAGGGGCCATGACAGTGGGAACCCTGGCTGATAGCTTTTTGATGACTGCTGCTTGGAAAGTGGTGTGTTTCTGTGTTTCTGTTTGTGTGTGTGTGCGCATGCATATGTATCTGTGTGTGTATGTCTCTGTGTTTGGGTGTGTATCTGCATGTGTAGGTCTGTCTGTATGTTTGTGTGGGTTTATGTGTGTCTGTGTGTGGGTTTATGTGTGTCTGTGTGTGTGTGTATCTGTATGTGTATGTGGGTGTATGTCTGTATGTGTCTGTGTGGGTTTATGTGTGTCTGTGTGTGTGTGGGGGGGGTGTGTTGGGGTATGTCTGTCAACAAATTGAATGGGTTCCTGCAGGTCGTTTGTCAAACGTAGACCATGAACAGCATTTGCTGTCAGCTAGATTGCCCACCTGGTCTCAGTTTACAATCCCTGGCCAAGGCCGCCAGCACCCCACACCCGACCCCGCAAACACTGAGTCACACTTACACTCTCTGGTATTGTAGGCAAGCTGTTGCTGTCAGGGGCAATAAAGTAAGAAAGCTGGAGGAAGAAGGGAACAAAGGTTTATATTTATATTTATAAAATGTACAGTTTGCAGAGTGTTCATTTGTCAGTAATTAAATTACAAAGAGATTAACATTCAGGAGGGCAGGTCCCACAAGTGATTAACAAGACTGATAGCCAGGGTGGTTAACAGAGCTGGAAGGCAACAAGATTGAAATAAGAAATATTTTGTGATGCTGGATCACAACTCCTTCCCCTCCTTGCTCCTCCCCTTCCCTTCTCTTCTCCCCTACTTGTCCCTTCCCCTCACCTCCCCTTGTCTCCCCTCATTCTGTTCTCCCCTACTTGTCCCTTCCCCTCACCTCCCCTTGTCTCCCCTCACTCTTCTCCCCTCCCCCCCAGTGGGGCCCAATGGCATTCCAGACGGACATTTTGTCACTCCATTGGGAAATCAGGGCATTGGTCTGGCAGTGGGGCTGCCTGTTCCACTGATGATTTGTTATTTCCCCATGGGCAGTCAATCTCTTTGTGAACTAATGCTCAGCAAATACACCCACATCATGACTCATCTCTCCCTTCTGCAAAGGTTAGGCTTCAGGCATCCCCTTGTCTCTGAGGAAGGGATGTCAGGTCGAACAATGTGAAAACCACAATTGTTGATCTGTAAGGGTCAGGCAGAGTCCAGCCTGCAGGAGACCTGGAGAAAAAAGGCATCTGTAGTCGGCTCCGTCTGGACTGTGCTGCCCAGGGTGAGCCTTTACTTCTGCCTGTTAGAACAGGCCTCAGAGTCCCCACCTCAAGCTGTGATCTCGACAGTCACCAGGATTCCATCCTTCAGATTACAAAGGCTGGACTGTAGAGTAAATGCCACATAAACAGGAAACCCTTGTTAATAAAGGAAAGATTGACGATCTGCACAATTAGAGAACAGGTTAGTCTACGGAGAGCAAGTGTTCCACACAAAGGGCAGCACAGGTTACTTTGGTCAGCATGCATGTGTGGGTTAGGTACTGTTTAGTTATTGGGTTAATCTGGTCAGTTCCAGTATAGTGGTTTTGGTTATCGGGTTTTGCCCGACTCACCGATGGCATACCACTACTAGGATCCCTCTTCTGATCTTTCAGAAACCGTCCTGTTGTAACTCCCAGATGCTGGGCCTTGTGAGACAGTATTGTGTGATTACTTTTCATTCCAAAATATCACATTACAACTTTAGAGTTTATCATCTTTGTATTATGAAAAATCTTGCACTTCCTGTTGTTAGCCGTGAATTAAGGGTAGCGTTTTCGCCTCCGAGTCAGAACCTGTGAATTCAAATCCTACTCCAGAGGTTTGAGCACATACTCCAGGCTGACACTCCAGTGCAGTACTGAGAGAGTGCTGCACTGTCAACAAAGAACAACAAAGAACAACAAAGATAATTACAGCACAGGAACAGGCCCTTCGGCCCTCCAAGCCTGCGCCGATCCAGATCCTCTCTCTAAACATGTCGCCTATTTTCTAAGGTTCTGTATCTCTTTTCTTCCTGCCCATTCATGTATCTGTCTAGATACATCTTAAAAGACTCCATCGTGCCCGCGTCTACCACCTCCGCTGGCAACGCGTTCCAGGTGCCCACCACCCTCTGCGTAAAGAACTTTCCACGCATATCCCCCATGTCAGAGGGGCTGTCTTCCGGATGAGACATCTGCCCTCTCAGGTAGATGTAAAAGATCCCCTGGCACTTTTTTGAAGAAGAGTAGACAAATTCTCCCCAGTGTCCTGGCCAATATTTATCTAATCAACATCACTAAAAACAGATTATCTGGTCATTATCATTTTGCTGTTTCTGGGAGCTTGCTGTGCAAATTGGTTGCCGTGTTTCCTGCATTACAACAGTGACCACACTTCAAAATTACTTTTCATGAAAAAACATCATCCCCTGAAACGTTACCTCTTTCTCTCTCCACAGATACTACCTGACTTACTGAGTATTTCCAGCATTTTCTGTTTTTAGTTCAGATTTCCAGCATCCATAGTATTTTTCTTTTGCATCAGAATTATTTGATTGGCTGTAAAGTGCTTTGGAACATCCTGAGTTGAAAGGTCTACAGAAATGCAAGTTTATCTTTAAGGAAAACCTTATGTCAGTCTAGATTGTGAATGACTGCAGGCAGGGGAGAAGTCTTGATACACTCCCAGGGCCGATTGTGAATGCTTAGTGCGATGATTTTCGTGGATATCAGCTGATCGAGGGTGGCGGCGGTGACAAGAACCAGCTTTGAGCTATGGCTGCTGCCATTGGCCGAGCAATACTGTCAGGGAGACAGTGAAGACCTCAGTCCAAGGAGCTCCCGTAGACCACACCTTCTCTATAAAGCGGGTCCTGTTGGAGTGCTGTGGGTTTGAAGCTGTGGACATCTTCTGCCTGCAGGATTTCCCCAGCGCTGGATACCTCAACATTTAAAATTGTCACGGAATGCGTCAAACTCCTAAACACCTTCAAGGAGAAAGGAAGCTAGGCACCGTTGTCAATGCTCATTGCTGAGCCTTTGTTTACTCTGCCAACACAATGAAACCGGGTGGTGACCCTTCATATGTACAACCTCCATATCCCCGTGGTGGATGTGCTCCCCTTCGTCGGCAGGTACATTGAAGTGGCTGCAAACAGCATAGAGGCCAAGGACACTTATGGCATCTGGACAAGCAAAACGCAGGTCAGAGTGACCTCAAAGGTGGATGCCAATGGAGCCATCCTCCACCATCCGTCCAGCTTTGCCATTGGTGGAAGTCGAGGTTACTTAGTGTACGTGGGGCAGCCCAAAGTCTGTCGCACCTGTGGCAAAACTGGTCACTTGGCCGCCGACTGCGGTGCAACCTTTTGCCGGAACAACAAGCAGGAAGGACATCTGACAAAGGACTGAAAGAAAGCAAGTGCTGCAAACTGTGTGGGAGGGAGGCCATCTCTACAAGGCTGCTCAAAATGCCCTGCCATCTATGTGCAGGCCATAAAAGCGGGAGCAACAACCAGGCCCCACCCCCCCACCACCACCTTCCACCAAGACTTCTGGTGCACAAGATAATGGGAAAGAGGGCATGGCATTCAAACAAAATGTGAAAGACACTTTAGAAATTGGCCAAACCCCTCGGCCTCCTCCAGAGAAAGCAGATTCAATGGAAGAAAGGGCAGCACCAGAAGGAGTAGCAAATTGTTACAAGGAAGAAGACAGGAAAGAAAGGGAAGGCCGCCCTGTGAAGTAGTGGTAAGAAGCAGCTGATGCCTCTGACAGACATATGAGGAAGGGCAGGAGGGCCACCACCAACAGAAGAAACGGCAAAATACCAAGGAGGTAGAGGAGACAAATGGCCAGGGGCTGGAAAATATTGGAACCATGAAGGGCCCAGGGAACACCTGCTTCGGGACTCCAGGAGAGGCAATTCAACCAGTACCCCCTCCCTCCAGAGCCAGGAATCTAAGAGCAGCGACGGAACCAGCGTCCAACCCTCCCACCAGCTACAGAAAACCAGCAGCAGTAATAGCCTCAACGAGGAGCAAAACAAAACTATAATTCCACCTCAGCACAATGAAACCTTTCCCGAGTTCACAAACCCCTCCCCCACCCTGTTGTCACCCAAACTGTACAACGTTCCTGTTGCACAGCAGGGCTCTTTTCTCAGCCCAAGAACTGTGGAACAGTTCAAACATGCCACAGGTATGTAGCAGCACAGCCAGGAGCTGAAACTTGTGTAGACTTTTGGATGTATTATCTTAAATCTTTAAACTGGGTTTAAAAATTGCCTCTATTAACGTGCGTAGCGTTAAGTCCACTACGCGATGTGTTTTGACCTTAGGTTACCTGGCCAATGTCAAGGCTGACCTGTTATTTCTGCAGGAGTGTGCGATACTGCACCTCAGCACTTACAGGCAATGGTCACGATGGTGGTCCCACGGGTCATCGATCTGGTCGGGGGAAATGATTCCTGTTCCTCTGGTCTGGGTATTCTGCTACTTGGAGGCAACTTCACCATCTTCGAAGTTAAGGAGGTGGTAGGTGGTTGCCTTCTCATAGCAGACGTAATGTATCAGAACACATCGCTCTGGTTAATCAACATGTACGCCCTGGCTAAAAACAGCAAGCATCTGACCATCATCGCGGTCTGATATACTAGGGATCAGCAAATCCTTTTATGCTGAGCTGTACAACGTGAAGCCCACAGACAGCACGGCCTCCCAGTGCTTCCTGTCATCTATCACAGAGGTCTTAGATGACAGTACGCGGGAGAGGCTGGACAAACTGCTAACTCTGGACAAGCTGACAAAGGCCGTCAGGTCCTTTTGAGTCGAGTAAAACCCCCGGAAGCGATGGCTTACCGGTCAAGTTGTACTCGGCCCTGTGTAACTGGGTTGGCCCAGACCTGCTGGAAGTATACGAGAGTATGCTCCTGGCCGGCAGCATGTCAGAATCCACGAGGAAAGGCATCATCACCCTCATCTACAAGCGGAAGGGGGAGAGGGAGGAAATCAGAAATTGGTGGCCCATCTCACTGCTTAATGTAGACTGCAAAATTCTGTCCAAAGTCATTGCCAGTCGGGTCAAGTCTGCACTAGAGTGGGTGAATCACCCTGATCACCCAGCAGGAAGATCTCTGATAGCCTCGCGCTACTTAGGGATACGATCACCTATGTACAGGACAGGGGGGGGGTGGACACCTGCCTCAACAGCTTGGACCAGGCTTTTAACAGGATATCGCACACCTACATGATGGACATGCTTTTCAAAATGGAGTTTGGGGATGGAATCTGCAATTGGATCAAACTGCTCTACACAAACATTAGTAGCGCAGTCTCAATCAATGGGTGGGAATCGGAAAGTTTCCCGGTCCAATCTGGAGTCAGACAGGGCTGTCCTCTCTCCCCTGTCTTGTTTGTTTGCTGTATTGAATCCTTTGAGTCTATTACGAAGAATGCGAGCATAAGAGGAGTAACAATCCCAGGCAGTGGAGACACTCAGGTCAAAGCCTCCCTGTACATGGACGATGTTGCCGTTTTCTGCTCGGATCCGCTGTCCGTTCGCAGACTGATGAGCATCTGCGACCAGTTCGAACTGGCCTTGGGAGCCAAAGTAAATCACAGCAAGAGCGAGGCCATGTTCTTTGGGAACTGGGCTGATCGATCCTTTGTCCCCTTCACCGTCAGGTCAGCCTACCTGAAGGTGCTGGGGATATGGTTTGGAGAGGCTGGGGCATGTGCCAAAACCTGAAAGGAGCCTGTAACCATGGTAAAACAGAAACTGCTCATGTGGGGGCAGCGTTTTCTCTCCATTGTGGGTAAGAACCTGGTCATCGAGTGCGAGGTGCTCACGCTGTTACTGTACGTGGCGCAGGTCTGACCCATACCCCACTCTTGTGCCGTGGCGGTCACCTGAGCCATCTTCCGCTTTATATGGAGATCGAAAATGGACTGTGTCCACAGGGACACGATGTTCAAACATCGAGATAAAGGGGGAAAAAAATACCCAATGTCGCTCTCAGCCTGATGACCACCTTTGTGTGCGGCTACATCAAGCTGTGCGTAGAACCTCAGTACGTAAACACCTAATTTCACTACGTGCTGAGGTTCTGTCTGTCCCTGGTGTTGCGAAGGATGGGTCTGGCCACATTGCCGCGGAACGCTCCATTCAGTTGGACCGTGCCATACCACCTACTCTTCGTGGAAAAGTTTGTGCGGAAAAACACCTTTGACCATAAATCCATTAGGTGGTGGTCCACATGGAATGTCCTCAAGGCCCTGCGGGAAAAGGAGATGGTTGATCCTGCCGGATGGTTCCCCGTGCAGACTGCCAAAGTCATTGCCAGAACTTTCAAACAAGCACCAAGACGTAGCTTGGCTGGCAGTGAGAAGGGCCCTCCCTGTCAGATCCTTCCCGCACACCAGGAGTCTCACCCCCTCCACACGCTGCCCTCGAGGTGGCTGCGGTGGGGAAGAGACTGTTGTCCATCTCCTCTGGAATGTGCCTTTGCAAAGCAGGTGTGGAAAGATATGAGGTAGTTTTTGTCGAGGTTCATCCCGAGCAGTTCTGTAACACAGGACTCCATGCTGTATGGGCTGTTCCCAGGGACGCACACCAAGATAAACATCAACTGCTGACGGAGGACTATCAACTTGGTGAAAGACGTTCTTTGATCTACCTGAAATTTGCTGGTCTTCCAGTGCAAAGAGCTCTCCACAACTGAGTGTTGCAGACTGGCACATTCCAAGGTCCAGGACTACGTGCTGAGGGACAGACTAAAGCTTGGGGCAGCTGCTGCAAAGGCTCAATGGGGAAAGACCACTGTGTAAGGCCCTTCCGCCATAGTGAACCGAGGGGCTGGAACCTGTGTAAAACCCCTCAGGCTGTATGCAACAAAATATGTTTTTGCTGTGTAATGCATTGCATGTAAAATGGAATGACAAGAGTTGTGAGGCAACTGATGTTCTGTATCGAAAGAATCTGATCTCTATTGCACTTTCTGAAATGTCAAGTTTGAACTGTTTTGTAAAGTATTTTTTTACAGATTTTTATGAATAAAGTATATTTTTGAAAAAAAAGTCACTGACTGCAGGCTATTTACCCAAATGGGGCAGACACACTTTCCCATAGGGTGATTGGCCAATTTTAGCTGCTCCCCACCCAGAATCACCTGTAGCACCCCAACTGATCTCAGGTTCAGTGCAGCCGTGCTGGTCTGTTTGGCTCATCACCACATTGGACATGTTTTACTGCCCGAGTCATACTTCCCATTAATTGCTGACCCCAATGAGTATAAAATGATGAACAGTGTTTTGCATATTTAACAGGTCTGTATTGCACAGACCAGTGAGTGGGAATGGAGACTGTCTATGAAACAGTTGCTGGATGTACTGAGGTTCTGAAAGGTGCAGCTTCTTTCTTTTTACTTACAAATTCAAGATTGAGTGGAGAGTCTGGCTGGGGAGGTGGGTGAGTGTACAGAACTCGGAGGAGTTCTTTCACTTCACTGTCCTACAGAGATAAAAACACAGAAATTATACCTCACACAAAGCAGGCCTGTGAAGCTAGAACAAGGGGGCGAGCTCCCAAAAATATCAGCAAATGCAGAATCAAAAGCAATCTGAATGGAAATGATGCAAGTTGGGGGAATTCTTATCATGTTAGGATTAAGGTATTTTGTTTGGGCAATACAGAGGGAGTTTTAGTCTGTATCTAACCCCGTGCAGGACCTGTCCTGGGAATGTTTGATGGGACAGTGTAGAGGGAGTTTTACTCTGTATCTAAACTGTTTTTTTTCTGAAAATGAGGTGCTACTGAAAGTCAATGTGCTGTGTAAGGAGGCAGCAGGAGAGCTTTACTCTGTATCTATCCAGTGCTGTAGCTGCCCTGGGAGTGTTTGATGGGACAGTGTAGAGGGAACTTTACTCTATCTAACCCGTGCTGTACCAGCCCTGGAGTGTTGGATGCGGACAGTGTAGAGGGAGCTTTACTCTGTATCTGATCAGTGCTGTACCAGCCCTGGGAGTGTTTGATGAGGGAGTGTCACTCAGTATGTAGGCTGCCAGGGTGAGTATACAGTTAAGATCAAACATCACAGGCAAGCAAGTAGGTGATTGGTTTGGGAAGAAACTACCTGTTTGGTAAGTATCTGGTAAGTGATTAAGGTCCATTCTAATCCTAACGTTGAAAATATAAAAGGAACTAGTGGTAAGCTTAATAAAGTATATAAAAAAAGGAAAATAAAATAATTAAGTAGTTAATTAAAACACAAGCATGGCAGGAAAGGTGATGTGTCATGGCTGTAGGATGTGGGAGCTCCTGGATGCCAGTGTGATCCAGGGCAAACACGTCTGCAGTAAATGTTTGTGGCTTGAAGAGTTTCGGCTCAGAGTCATTGAACTGGAGTCCGAGCTGCAGACACTGTGACACAACAGGGAGAGGGAAAGTTACCTGGACATTTTGTACCAAGAGGCAGTCACACCCCTTAGGATAAGGTCTTCTGATTTGGTCAGTGGTCAAGGACAGGTGAGTGTGGCTGCAGCTGAGGCAGGTAAGGAGACCCAGAGGGCAAGAGTGCAGCAGCCTCAGCCTTTGTGATTGTCCAACAGGTTTGAGGTTCTTTTAGCCCGTTTGGATGAGAGTGGGGGCTGCAGGGTGGATGAGCAACCTGACCATGGCACCATGATACAGGAAGCCAGTCAAGTGGAGGGAGAAAAAAGGAATGTAGTGGTAGTAGGGGACAGTATAGTGAGGGGGATTGACACTGTTCTCTGCAGCAAAGAGCGAGAGTCCAGATGGCTGTGTTGCCTGCCTGGTGTCAGGGTTTGGGACATCTGCTCAGGGCTGGAGAGGAACTTAGAGGGAGGGGGAGGATCCAGTTGTCGTGCTCCATGTAGGTACCAATGACATAGGCAGAACAAGGAAAGAGGTTCTGCATGGTCAGTATGAGGAACTAGGCA
Source organism: Heterodontus francisci (assembly GCF_036365525.1). Lineage (NCBI taxonomy): Eukaryota > Metazoa > Chordata > Chondrichthyes > Heterodontiformes > Heterodontidae > Heterodontus > Heterodontus francisci. The sequence goes on from NC_090413.1 coordinate 28,587,007, forward strand.
CCAAATTAAGAAGCAGAACCTCAAAGAAAATAATCTCTGGATTATTACCTGAGCCACGTGCAAATTGGCACAGGGCAAATATGATTAGAGAAATTAATGCGTGGCTCAAAGACTGGTGTGGTAGAAGTGGATTCCAGTTTGTGAAGCACTGGCACCAGTACTGGGGAAAGTGGTGGCTTTCTACACCTGAATCGTGCTGGGGCCGGTGTTCCAGCAATCCGCATAACTAGGGAAGTAGAGAGGGTTTTAAACTGAATAGTGGGGGCAAGAGATCAAATTTGGGAAGATATGGTAAATCAAGGAGTAGAGACAAGGCAAGAGAGAAAAGTATTAATATGGGAAATGATAAACAGACTGTGACAGGAAAGGACAAAGTGTACAAATCTCAGTGTAAATCAACAGATAAGGCTAGAGGTTACAAAAATAATAAAAGGACAAAACTAAAGGCTCTGTATCTGAATGCACGTTGCATTCGAAACAAAATAGATGAACTAAGAGCGTAAATAGAAATAAATAAGTACGATCTGATAGCCATTACAGAGACATGGCTGCAGGATGACATTGATTGGGACCTGAAGGATACATGGCATTTAGGAAGGACAGGAAGCTAGGAAAAGGTGGAGAGGGAGCTATGTTAATTAATGATGATATTAGTGCAAGAGAGAGTGATGACCTAAGTTCAGGAAACCAGGATGTAGAAACAGTTTGGGTGGAGATGAGAAATCATAAAGGCAAGAGATCACTTGTGGGAGTGGTGTACAGGCTACCTAACATTAATCGCACTGTAGGACGGGGTATAAAGGAAGCAATAACGGCAGCTTGTCAGAAAGGTACAGCGTTAATTACGGGGGATTCTAACCTACATATGGACTGGAAAAAGCAGATGGGCAGAGGTAGCCTAGATGAGGAGTACATAGAATGCTTTCAGGAGAATTTCTTGGAACAATGTGTTCTGGAGCTAACCAGAGAGCAGGCTATACTAGACCTGGTATTGTGTAACAAGATAGGATTAATTAATGATCTCATAGTTAAGGCGCCCCTAGGTAGCAGCGATCCTAATATGACTGAATTTTACATTCAGTTTGAGGGAGAAAAGAGTAGGTCCAAGACCAGTATTTTAAATTTAAATAAGGGCAATTATGAGCGCATAAAAGCAGAGCTAGTTAAGTGAACCGTCAAATCAGGTTATGGGATAGGTCAATAGAGATGCAGTGGCAGACATCTAAGGGGATATTTCAGAATACACAGAACAGATACATTTCAATGAGAAAGAAAAATTCCAAGGGTGGGACCCACCATCCGTGATTAACTAAAACAGTTATAGATAGTATCAAACTTAAAGAAAAAGCCTTTAATTGCGCAAAGATGGGAGGCAGGTCAGCAGAGTGGACAGAATAAAAGATTAGTAAGGAAGGAAAAATTAGAGTACGAGAGAAAGCTAGCGAGAAATATAAAGACAGATAGTAAGAGTTTCTATGGATATTTAAAAAAGAAAAGAGTTAACAAAGTGAGCATTGGTCCTATAGAAAGTGAGTCTGGGGAATTAATAATGGATAATAAGGAGATGGCAGAAGAATTGAACAAGTATTTTGCATCGGTCTTCACTATTCAGGATACAAATAACATCCCAGTATTAGCTGTAAGTCAGGAGATGGAAGGGAGGAACTCAAGAAAATTACAATCACTAGGGAAGTGGTACTGAACAAATTGTTGGAGCAGCGGGCTGACAAGTCCCCGGGTCCTGATGGACTTCATCCTAGGGTGTTAAAAGAAGTGGCTAGTGAGATAGTTAATGCATTAGTTTTAATTTTCCAAAATTCCCTAGATTCGGGGAAGGTTCCGTTAGATTGGAAAATAGTGAATGTAACTCCTTTATTCAAAAAGGGAGACAGAAAGCAGGAAACTACAGGCCAGTTAGCTTAACATCTGTCTTAGGGAAAATGTTAGAAGCTATTATTAAAGACGTTATAGCAGGGCACTTAGAAAAATTCAAGGTAATCAGGCAGAGTCAACATGGTTTTGTGAAAGGGAAATCATGTTTAACCAATTTATTGGAGTTCTTTGAGGGAGTTACATGTGCTGTGGATAAAGGGGAACCGGTGGATATATTGTACTTAGATTTCCAAAAGGCATTTGATAAGGTGCCACATCAAAGGTTATTACAGAAAATAAAAGCTCATGGTGTAGGGGGTAACATATTGGCATGGATAGAAGATTGGCTAGCTAACAGGAAACAGAGAGTAGGCATAAATGGGTCATTTATGGTTGGCAAGATGTAATGTGTGCTGTGCCACAGGGATCTGTGCTGGGGCCTCAACTTTCTTACAATTTATATAAATGACTTAGATGAAGGGATCGAAGGTTTGGTTGCTAAATTTGCTGATGACGCAAAAATAGGTAGGAAAGTAACTTGTGAAGAGGACATAAGGGGGCTACAAAGGGATATTCATAGGTTAAGTGAGTGGGCAAAGACCTGGCAAATGGAGTATAATGTGGGAAAGTGGGAAATTGTCCACTTTGGCAGGAAGAATAAAAAAGAAGCATATTATCTAAATGGTGAGAGATTGCAGAGCTCTGAGATGCAGAGGGATCTGGGTGTCCTAGTGCATGAATCGCAAAAGGTTAGTATACAGGTACAGCACGTATTAGGAAAGCTAATAGAATGTTATTATTTATCATGAGGGAAATTGAATACAAAAGTAGGGAGGTTATGCTTCAGCTATACAGGGCATTGGTGAGACCACATCTGGGGTACTGTGTACAGTACTGGTCTCCTTATTTAAGGAAGGATGTAAATGTGTTGGAGGCAGTACAGAGAAGGTTTACTAGACTAATACCTGGAATGGGCGGGGTGTCTTACGAGGAAAGGTTGGACAGGCTCGGCTTGTATCCACTGGAATTTAGAAGAGTAAGAGGTGACTTGATTGAAGCATATAAGATTCTGAGGGGTCTTGACAGGGTGGATGTGGAAAGGATGTTTCCCCTTGTGGGAGAATCTCAAACTAGGAGTCACTGTTTAAAAATAAGGGCTCACCCATTTAAGACAGATGAGGAGAATTTTTTTCTCTCTGAGGCTCGTGAGTCTTTGGAATTCTCTTCCTCAAAAGGCGGTGGAAGCAGAGTCTTTGAATAATTTTAAAGCAGAGGTAGATAGATTCTTGATAAGCAAGGGGGTGAAAGGTTATCGGGGGTAGGTGGAAATGTGGAGTAATCAGTTCAGCCATGAACTTAATGAATGGAGGAGCAGGCTCGAAGGGCCGAGTGGCCTACTCCTGCTCCTAATTGGTATGTTCGTATGTCTAAATCAGCCCAACTAATTCTGCTTAGTGATTAATAGCTATTCATATCCTATTGCATATATGTGTTACAGTATAATATTTACTTGTGTTATACAGAGGGTGTATTTAACACATTGTAATATTTACCTGTCCTTTTGCTAAGTAGTCAGCTATATTGTTTAGGAGCTTGTAGAAAACTTCAAACCAGGGCAGGAAACTAGAAGACAAATGGAGCAACAAATGAAAAATGTGCAGAACCCTAGTACAAAGGAGTGTAGAACAGAAACAGTGCCAGTCCAGTTGACAGCTTTCATTTAAAAAGTATTTGATTTATTATATATTATTTTGTTGCATTTTTTTCAATGCTCACTCCTGGTCTATATCCCCCTGTAATGTCTTCATAATGTCCCACGATCTCTGACACCACTGTCTATTTATATTCACTCATCAACCTTCCCCATCAACCCTCTCCTGAAAGTGTTTACTCCTTGCTGGGCGCAGTTCAAGAGCTGCTGATTTCCCTCTGGTACCTTGACTCATTCCCATTCTCCTGGTGTGAACCCAGATGTTGAGCGTCAGGCTATTGAACTGTGGAGGGCATACCAGATGAACCCTGACCCTACATCACTAAGTGTGAACTTTGGGTGGAGGTTTCTGGATGTAAATCAGAAACAAGAACCCGAGCTGATTTCCCCTGCTACCTTTAGCATTGTCTCTGCTGAGATCAGCAAACTCACTAAAGGTTAACCCATGACCTCCTGGGTCTGTTTGGCTCAGATAAGTAGACGTTATCTGCCTGATGTTCCTTCTTTAGTATCCAGGCACTACATGATTACAAGAGAATGGGAGACATGAACGCAGAAATCCAGGAATACCATTCGGAAATAGAATGCTGGGAATTGAAAGGCAATGGCCTGAGGAGCAGACTCCCTCCCTCTCCCTGAGGAGGACTCCCTCCCTCTCCCTGAGGAGCAGACTCCCTCCCTCTCCCTGAGGAGGACTCCCTCCCTCTCCCTGAGGAGCAGACTCCCTCCCTCTCCTTGAGGAGGACTCCCTCCCTCTCCCTAAAAAGGAGACTCCCTCCCTCCCCCCTAAGGAGGAGTCTCCCTCCCTCCTTCTCCCTAGGGAGGTGATGGGCACTTTCTGACAAAGTGTTCGTTGGATGTGAGGAGATTCCAACTCATGTGGCACCATCACAAGGAACAATTGGTGTGGCCATGCTTTGACAAGATGTGAAACTGGAATCCTGTCTCCCTACTTCGATGTGTTAAAGTTTCCCCGGCAGCATTTGAAGGCGAGCAGGGAGTTTTCCTGGTGTCCTGGTGATATTCCTGGCACAAACAATGGCACCACATACAGATTAACTGGCTATTCATCTCTTTGCTTTTTGAGGGACCCCTCTGGCACTAAATAGCTGCTCTGTTTGCCAAACTAAAAGCAGTCACTGCCTTTTAAAGTTGCTCATTGTACGCAGTGCTTGGAGACCCTTCGATGAAGCAGTTAGAAGCTGTGGTTGTTTTTTTGATCACCCAGTTGAAATATTCCAGGAAACGTTTCACTTCTTCAGGAAGTGGTTAATTGGGAACAGAACTTTTAGCTTCAGCGGCCCCTCCCGAACAGCCAGGTCACATGTTTCTTTTTTTCTAGTTCCTCCCTGTTTAGGTTCCCTTCCCCTTGTCACCAGGCTTCCTTCCTCAGCTAGGCAGGTGCCACTCACTGAGTCCGAATCTACTACGTGGGGCAATTGGGCAGGGGTACCTGTGGGAAGAGGTAGGAATGGCCCTATGAAGTCCTCTCCTGGAATGTCACTCCCCAAACAAGGTGTGGTGCCGCTGAAGTTACCAGGCAGTTTAGGCGTCAGTGTCTCTGGGTATTGGAGAATGTCGGGTGTTGGGCGACTGTAGGAGTCAGTGTCTCTGGGTATTGGAGAGTGTCTGGGGGATGGGGGACTGTAGGAGTCAGTGTCTCTGGGTATTGGAGAGTATCTGGGGGATGGGGAACTGTAGGAGTCAGTGTCTCTGGGTATTGGAGAGTGTCTGGGGGATGGGGGACTGTAGGAGTCAGTGTCTCTGGGTATTGGAGAGTATCTGGGGGATGGGGAACTGTAGGAGTCAGTGTCTCTGGGTATTGGAGAGTGTCTGGGGGATGGGGGACTGTAGGAGTCAGTGTCTCTGGGTATTGGAGAGTGTCTGGGGGATGGGGGACTGTAGGAGTCAGTGTCTCTGGGTATTGGAGAGTGTCTGGGGGATGGGGAACTGTAGGAGTCAGTGTCTCTGGGTATTGGAGAGTGTCTGGGGGATGGGGGACTGTAGGAGTCAGTGTCTCTGGGTATTGGAGAGTGTCTGGGGGATGGGGGACTGTAGGAGTCAGTGTATTTGACTTTCTGGGAGCAGGGGTTTGATGGTTGGGGGCCATTGGAGAAAAGGAGAACAAAAATCTGATGTAGTTTTTTCCTAAGAAGTACTTTCGGAAGGAGTGAGGTTAGTTTGGAGGAATCGGCCAAGTGCTAGTTCCATTACCATCTGTGTCCTGGGTCCTACCTGAGGATGCAGATGCAGCTCTTTGATCCACCAGTCAGCCGGCAAAAGCCAAACCTCTGATTGCCATCTAGATCTGTCAGCACAAAGGTGAACTGCTGGACCACAGAACTCTCCGACGCCCTGGCAAATAGAAACACAATTTGCAGCTCAGACAGTGGTTTCACATCTGATTATTCCGCGTCTGCATTCTAACCCAATGGTCAACTTATCACAGGGCGTCATGCAGACTAATCGAATGTGACACGATGCTCGCAGTAGAACATCATTGAGTAGGGTTAATCTGTCATCACACAACATTAAAGTAAATTCTATTGAAGACCCTTCAGAGCCAGGGCTCCCCTGAAGGATTGGCAAATTTAACCAGTGTGTAGCTGACCCACAATGATCAGGAAACTCGCCACTCTAAGCTGTGTGCAGTCAAATGCAGCAGCACAACTGGTGTCTGTATGTGCGCTTTGGGTAAGGACAGGCTGTGATGCCCCCATGGTTAAATAGCTTGTACCTATCAGAGTGAGTTTTGGATCCCGGCTTACATATGAATAATGAGGGCACCCAATACTCATGAACCCAAAGGGGTGTCTCTGCACTCAGTAAGTGTGGGCTAGAAAATCGTGATGGCAATATTCTTCAGCCTGTGAGTAGGGAATGATCCCTCAACTCCCAGTAGGTGTCACCTTCACGACAGGAGGGCAACTAGAACAACTGACAATAAAACTTAATCAGCCGCTATAGAAACAACATCTTTTTTTGTAACCCAGGATCCAATGAAAAAGGATGAACTTTATTAAGATTGAAACAACTTGATTTACAGCAAAAATAAAAGCAAAATACTGCGGATGCTGGAAATCTGAAACAAAAACAAGAAATGCTGGATTCACTCAGCAGGTCTGGCAGCATCTGTGGAAAGAGAAGCAGAGTTAACGTTTCGGGTCAGTGACCCTTCTTTGATTTACAGCAGCCCAGAGCCAAACCCCAGCCTCAGCCCCACTGTCAGTGCAATCTGTACCAAACAAGTTGCCTAACTCTTACACTGTCACATACTGCTTGTTCAACAAATATGTCTAAAACATGCAAACCCACTAACTCCCAGTCTGTGTAAACAGGAATATCCAGAACAGTTTGGATTATATCACTGTACTGTGGGCACCTAGTTACACAGAGAGGGCCAGCAGTGCTGGAGAAATAACCACTTTTCCAATTGTTGCTGTCAGCCATTCCCACTTTGCCTGAGGTAGGTGCAGAATTAAATTAGTCCATCCAAATGCCTGAGTAACACGCTGTGCACCAGTATCCAGTCCTGCAGACACCCCCTCCACAGCTACCCCCGCCATCAGCCCGTCTCTGCTTGTTTCCTCTCAGCTTGGCCATTTATGCATTTGACCGGACCATAGTAATTTGCAGCACAGAAGGAGGCCATTCAGTCCATTCTGTCTGTGTTGGCTCTTTGCTGTAGTAATCTGAAACTAAAGCCATATTCCAGCTCTCTTCCCAAAGCCATGTCTGCTTCAAATTTTCATCTAATTTTCCATTAAATAATGCAATGTCCTCTTCCTCAACCACTCCCTGCAGCAGAGCATTCCAACAGTACGAAATGTTTCCCTCCTCTGTCTCTCCCCCTCCCCTTCTCCCCTCCCCCTCTCTCCTGTCCCCCTCACTCCACTCCCTCTCTCTCTCCCTTATTCCTCTCTTCCATCCTCCTCATCCCTTACCCCTCTCCCCTTCTCCTCACTCCTTTCTTTCTTCTTCCGTCCCCCTCACTCCTCATCCTAACCCCTCTCTTTCCCTCCCCCTCACTCCTCTGCCTCCACCTCCCTCACCCTCAATCCTCTCTCTCCTCTCCCTTCCCCCATTCCTCTCTTTCCCTCCTCTTCCCTCCCCTCTTCCTAATCATTCTCTCCCCCTTTTCCCCTCCCCCTCACTCTCCTCTGCCCTCTCTTTCCTCTCCCCTCATTCCCCTTGTGACATTTTAATCCCCTGGTTTCTGAGTTTGATATCCTCTGATTCACTAACCAGTAAAATTCCTTTGGAGTTAAAACAGTAAATAAAGGATATTACATTAAACCCTTTGTGCTGTGGTATTGTGTCCACAGGAACTAACTGAGACCTGACCTTCAAACTGAACTTAAGTAATGATCCCCACTGCCAGTAGCAAGAAGAACTGAAGCTGACCAGAGATTTAGGACATGCAGGTAAGGAGCAGAGGGGGGTCTGGTATTCAGCACCCAGGTAAGGAGCAGAGGTATTCAGCTCTAAACCCATCAGTTGTCTCTTACCTTTCCACATCAAAAGGGAAGCAGAATTTTGGCATGCTCTGTAGAGATTCCTGTGAGAAGAAAAGCAGGCATGTTTTGATCGTCTAATAACTACTGGCAGTAATATGTCGGATTAGTTATCTGTGAGTGGACCACTGATGGCTCAGGTGGGAAATGCTCAGCCACTGCGATATAGCCATATGTCATAGAATCAGTAGATTCCTGGGTTTAATCCCTAGCTCCCCATTCCAGCTTGCTATCCAATGACCTCTACTGGAAGGCATGCATGTGCAGTGCCGGATATGACATGCATGTGCAGTGCCGAAAATAACATGCATGACTGTGATGCCTCTGTTGGTCACATCGTCTGCTGACACTTGGGGTGAGATTTTAACTCATTCAAAACCCACCAGTTACAGAGTTAAAATGGCTGGTTGAGTGAACTGGGTAGAGTTTCACTGAAATAGGATGGAGGGAAAATCGGATAAAACTGAAGGGGGGGTAGAGAGTTCCTGCATCAGCAACAACGCTGCATCTTGTAAAGGAATAGGAGATGGCACTGAGACACCCATCAGCCAGGCAGCATCAGGAAATCACTGCCCTTAGCTTTTATTTAGGAGAACCCCTTCATTTGTACTGTGCACACATGATAAACCGATTCACATACATCACATTCAACAAATATTTAACATGACCCAAAGCAATCAGCTTACAATCTAGTGTAGAGCTCACAGTCGGTTATAACTCCCATCCTTCGAATCAGAAGCTCAAAATAATAAGTATGAATGTGTAGCTGAGGCTGTTTTCCCTAGAAAAGAGAAAGCTGAGGGATGAACTGATCGAGGTCTTTATCATTATGAAGGGGTTTCATGAGGTAGATGTTTTCACTTGTAAAGGAATCTAAAATTGCGGGCCACAAATAAGATAGTCACTAATAAATCCAACCGGGAATTTAGGAGAAACCTCTTTCCCCAGAGAGTGGGGAGTATGTGGAACTCACTCCCACAGTGAGTGGTTGAGGTGAATAGTGCAGATGCATTTAACAGGAAGCTCGGGAAACACATGAGAGAGAAAGAATTAGCTGGATATGTAGTTAGGGTCAGACGAAGGAGGGTGGAGGAGGCTCTTGTGAGAAGCATAAACACTGGCAGAATAGCCTATTTCTGCGTTGTACATTCTTTGTAATTCGATATAACATGCTGATTTAACTCTCCCGTCCAAATCAGGTCATAGGTTTAAACCTCAGTCCAGGACCTCAGCCTGTAATCTTGGCCAACACTCCTGTGCAGTATTGAGGGAGTGTTGCATTGTTCGAGATGCTGTCCTTCAAATGAGGCATTAAAGCTGAGGCCCAGTTCTGGTGGGTGTTAAAGATCCTGTTCGAACAGCAGTAAGTTCAAATGCATTCCATTTGATAACAACCTGCACTTTCAGTATAAGGAAGAAAGAACTTTCCTTTAAGGAGAAAATGCCTCACATCCAATGAATTCCTTTTGAAGTGCAGTGACTGTTGTTATGTAGGTGTACAATTTGAGGCACTTCTGATTAGTTGCTTTATAAATGCACAACTTTTCTTCCTAACAATACTAACCCTTTGACCATGATAAATGAATTTACTCGTCCAAGCAATACTGGGTTCTGGGTCTATCAACAAGCAGACTTGTTCAGCACCCATCTATGCCTGAACCTGTCAGTAGTCTAATTGTTAACCAGTTCACTAACAAGTTAGTTAGATTTTCCAGCAACAAGTTACAGAGTGAGATAAAAGATGCAGCTTACCTGGTCATTGTAATCATCAGGAAACTGCCTCAGCACTGCGGGGTCTAAAAGGGAAGAAAGAGCCCAATAAACCGGCATCAGACTCAGCACTCAACTTGTACACTGTACTCATGGTCCCTCCTGACTTGCTGCTTAGTGTACTAAGCTCTTGCAGACAATTTGGGTGGTTTGTTGCAAGAAAGGGGAACTGTAAGTTAGTGAAGAACCTACTCACCCTCTACTGATTCCTTTGAAAGGGATAGTGAGAAGTGATCGCAGGTTACCTTGGCGAAATACAGGAGTTGTGCCGAAGCTGCAGGTTTCCTGCTGAGCTCATCACCAGATCGACTTGCAAAGGAGACAAGCACCACTCGCAGAACCCAATCTCTTCAAACCAGCAGGAAGACTATCAAGGCCGCAAAGTGTACATAGCTGGAGCATGTGTCATATGCTTTCAGGAGACGGAACAATAAGGCAGGCTAACTAGCACAGGCAGGATGGGCTGAATGGCCTCCTTCTGTCCTGCATCATTCTATGATTCTAGGACTGGGACTGGTCTATAACATCTTTCTTTGGGATAGATTTCAGTGGGTCTTCATCAGGCTGGAAATGTTGCTTCCCAGTGCATGACTCATGTGGAACTGAACAATTCAGAGCAAGAGCTTCAAGGTACAATCCCAATCTACTTTGCTGGTTTATCTCAGCTGGGTTGGAATGGGAAATGCTACAATTAGCCTTAGCAGCCTGAGGCTGGGGGAGGATACAGCAATGATTCCTTTGCTGTTTGTATTATATATAAATGATTTGGAGGAAAATGTAGCTGGTCTGATTAGTAAGTTTGCGGACGACACAAAGGTTGGTGGAGTTGAGGATAATGATGAGGATTGTCAGGATATAGCAGGATATAGATCGGTTGGAGACTTGGGCTGAGAAATGGCAGATGGAGTTTAATCTGGACAAATGTGAGATAATGCATTTTGGAAGGTCTAATGCAGGTGGGAGGTATACAGTAAATGGCAGAACCCTTAGGAGTATTGACAGGCAGAGAGATCTGGGCGTACAGGTCGACAGGTCACTGAAAGTGGCAACGCAGGTGGATAAGGTAGTCAAGAAGGCATACAGCATGCTTGCCTTCATCGGTCGGGGCATAGAGTATAAAATTTGGCAAGTCATGCTGCAGCTGTACAGAACTTTAGTCAGGCCACACTGAGAATATTGCGTGCAATTCTGGTCGCCACACTACCAGAAGGACGTGGAGGCCTTGGAGAGGGTACAGAAGAGGTTTACCAGGATGTTGCCTGATCTGGAGGGCTTTAGCTATGAGGAGAGGTTGGATAAACTCGGATTGTTTTCACTGGAACGACGGAGGTGGAGGGGCGACATGATAGAGGTTTACAAAGTTATGAGCGGCATGGACAGAGTGGATAGTCAGAAGCTTTTTCCCAGGGTGGAAGAGTCAGTTACTAGGGGACATAGATTTAAGGTGAGAGGGGCAAAGTTTAGAGGGGATGTGCGAGGCAAGTTCTTTACACAGAGGGTGGTGAGTGCCTGGAACTTGCTGCCAGGGGAGCTGGTGGAAGCAGGTAAGATAGCGACGTTTAAGAGACATCTTGACAAATACATGAATAGGATGGGAATAGAGGGATACGGTCCCCGGAAGTGCAGAAGGTTTTAGTTTAGGCAGGCATCAAGATTGGCGCAGGCTTGGAGGGCCGAATGGCCTGTTCCTGTGCTGTACTATTCTTTGTTCCTCATGATCACAGACCAGGAGCGATCAGATTCAGGGTCAAAGACAAGTTAGGTGACCTCAGCCTAAATACACCTGGCCTTACTGCTGACAACTAGCTGTTCAATCTTCCACTAGCTCCTTCAATCTTCATAATCACTACCTTTAAGCATTAAAGCTCACAATGGAAGGAAGTAACTATGCTGATAATGCTTGTGGATTGTGTGCAGCGTCCTCTTTAAACAGCATCAATTGGGGAGTGGTCTGGGTAGCAGAGGTGCCCATCCCAGTACATTTATATGTAGCAAGAATCAGAACCTTTAGGAGAGGAGGGAGAAAAGGGGAAATCCATATGCAGTTGTGGAGCATTACTGACAAATCCCTGCATTGCACCAACAGAGTTGGACCAGTTTCCTAGCAGACAGGATGTGGTTTAATACAAGATGGGGCTGCTCATTAACTGGAGCGTGATTCTGTTTTTTTAAAATGTCTGTGCTACACATCCTGCCTTATAGCCCCAACCCCCGAAAGCACGTGACACATGCTCCAGCTATGAACACTTTGCTGTGCTGACAGTCTGCCACCTGATTGGAAGAGATTGTGTTCTGCGGGTGGCTTTTGTCCCCTTCTCGTATTGATCTGGTGATGAGCTCAGCAGGAAACCTGCGGCTTCAGCACAACTTTAAAGAAAAATCCGATCTGCAGAAACGAGTCAGACACCGAGACAGTCTCACAACCGCGGAACACACTCTGCCTGGTTTAGTTCCTTCAGATTTTGTCCCTTCCCTCCCTAAAGCACTGACCTGTAGCCACTGACAGCCTTGTATGTAACCCAAATGGCCAGTCTACATTTATGAACAAGTGTCGGCTGGCTATTTGACCACAGGAGGCATCACCACTAAACAGGTCCACACACTTTCTCAGCATATATCACAGTGCTCAGGACTCCGAACTTCTAGCTTCCTTATGCAATTGTATTGAGGTCACTCGCACAGCCCTTTGCTGCTACCCTGGCTGAGATCAGTTTAACTAGCACAGCATGGGGGTTGAAACTGGGATCTTCCTGGCTTGTACAACTCATCAATAACTTGTATTTATATAGTGCCTTTAACATAGTAAAATGTCCCAAGGTGCTTCACAAGAGCGTAATTGAACAAAATTTGACACCAAGTCACATAAGGAGATTTAAGACAGATAACTAAAAGAAGTAGGTTTTAAGGAGTGTCTTAAAGGAGGAGAGAGAGGTGGAGAGGTTTAGGGAGGGAATTCCAGAGCTTAGGGCCCAGGCAGCTGAAAACAAAGCTGCCAATGATGGAACGATGGAAACTGGGGAAGCGAGAAAAGGCCAGAATTCGAGGAGCACAAAGATCTCAGAGGGCTGGAAGAGGCTGCAGAGATGGGGAGTGGCAAGGCCATGGAGGGATTCTGAATCGCTTTTAGCCTGCTTGATTGGCACCCCATCCACAAACATTCACTCCCTCCACCACCGATGCACAGTGGCAGCAGTGTGTACCATCTACAAGATGCACTGCAGCAATGCACCAAGGCTCCTCAGACAGCATCTTCCAAACCCACGACCTCTACCACCTGGAAGGACAAGGGCAGCAGATGCATGGGAACACCACCACCTGCAAATTCCCCTCCAAGTCACACACCATTCTGACTTGGAACTATATCGCTGTTCCTTCACTGTCACTGGGTCAAAATCCTGGAACTCCCTTCCTAACAGCACTGTGGGTGTACCTACCCCACATGGACTGCAGCGGTTCAAGAAGGCAGCTCACCACCACCTTCTCAAGGGCAATTAGGGATGGACAATAAATGCTGGCCTGGCCAGCGAAGCCCACATCCCATGAATGAATTTAAAAAAAATGAGGATGAGAATTTTTAAATCACGAGAGGCCTCACCCTTTATTGGCTTAAACACCACTACCTCATCACACCACCAACACCCCTCCCCCACTCGAGCAAGGAGAGAGGTCACAGATTTCCCCTTGCAACTGCTTCAAAGTTGCAATGAGACAGGAGACTCTGTTCCACTATGTCACTGACCCGGACCCACATAGTCATTACATGTAAGAGAGGAACTCTGCGGGACATGCCTTCCCTTAGGCAGGACTAGTTTTATGTTTCCTAAGATGTTGGGAAATTTGTGTATGTACCTGGATACTGGGGATTGGAAATTCACCCAGTTCCAGCAGCAGTTGTCGCTGTTTGCAGTTGGGGCGGCACAGTGGCGCAGTGGTTAGCACCGCAGCCTCACAGCTCCAGCGACCCAGGTTCAATTCTGGGTACTGCCTGTGTGGAGTTTGCAAGTTCTCCCTGTGACTGCGTGGGTTTCCTCCGGGTGCTCCGGTTTCCTCCCACAGCCAAAAGACTTGCAGGTTGATAGGTAAATTGGCCATTATAAATTGCCCCTAGTATAGGTAGGTGGTAGGGGAATATAGGGACAGGTGAGGATGTGGTAGGAATATGGGATTAGTGTTGGATTAGTATAGATGGGTGGTTAATGGTCGGCACAGACTCGGTGGGCCGAAGGGCCTGTTTCAGTGCTGTATATCTAAATCTAAATTACAACAATTTCGATGAAGAGTAGGGAGGAGAAATAAAACAGACCCACAGTTCCCACTCTTAATGTCTATCAAGCACCCTGTAATAGCAGTGCTGTTGTTGATGGACAGGAGGGGACTTGGCCTGTGAATCCTCACACTTTAACAAGCGGTAAGGTACCAGAGGATGTGCAGCACCTACAGAATAAGGTGAAGGAAGAATCTGGTCAAACATATACTGACAGTGAGCTGCCCCTTTAAGGTCTTTGCCACGAGCTTTGCAAAATTGGGACATTATTATTAGTAAATTTATGACAACTCCCAACACGAGCATGAGAGGAAAGAGTATTTAGAGAATGCTGAGACCGTGCAAACTTGTTTCCTGTAGTATTTGGTAATTGCTCAGCCACAGCATTAACGCACTTGCTCTACCCCACTTGGTTTGAAGGTGTGTAATGTTAGGCCCAACAGCCTAAACAATTAATGAGGACAGGTCGTATTATTTAGAACTTTGATGGGTGATCTGATCAATGTGTTTAAACTGATTAAAGGATTCGATAGCAACAAAAACAAGAAATGCTGGAATCACTCAGCAGGTCTGGCAGCATCTGTGGAAAGAGAAACAGAGTTAACGTTTCGGGTCAGTGACCCTTCTTCGGAACTGACAAATATTAGAAAAGTCACAGATTATAAACAAGTGAGGTGGGGGTGGGGCAAGAGATAACAAAGGAGAAGGTGCAGATTGGACCAGGCCACATAGCTGACCAAAAGGTCACGGAGCAAAGGCAAACAATATGTTAATGGTGTGTTGAATGACAAAGCATTAGTACAGATTAGGTGTGAATACACTGAATATTGAACAGCAGCAAGTGCAAACCTGAAGAAAAACAACCTGAAAAAAACAGTGGGTAAGCAAACTGAACAAATTAAGATGAAATGAAATAAATGCAAAAAAAGATTGTAAAAAATGTAAAAAGGAATGTAAAAAAAAGGAAGCAAAAATAACTAAAAATGAAAGTAAAATGGGGGGCTGTCATGCTCTGAAATTATTGAACTCAATGTTCAGTCCAGCAGGCTGTAGTGTGCCTAATCGGTAGATGAGATGCTGTTCCTCGAGCTTGCGTTGATGTTCACTGGAACACTGCAGCAATCCCAGGACAGAGATGTGAGCATGAGAGCAGGGGGGAGTGTTGAAATGGCAAGCAACCGGAAGCTCAGGGTCCTGCTTGCGGACTGAGCGGAGATGTTCCGCAAAGCGGTCACCCAGTCTGCGCTTGGTCTCCCCAATGTAGAGGAGACCACACTGTGAGCAGCGAATACAGTATACTACATTGAAAGAAGTACAAGTAAATCGCTGCTTCACCTGAAAGGAGTGTTTGGGGCCTGGGATAGTGAGGAGAGAGGAGGTAAATGGGCAGGTATTACAGGATTCGATAGTGTGGATAGAGAGAAACTATTTCTTCTGGCCGGGAAAATCTTAAAATTTCAGCCCGGACATTCAGGAGTGAAATCAGGAAGCTTTTCTCACACAAAAGGTAGTGGAAATCTGGACTGCTCTCCTCAATAGGCTGTTGGATGCCAGGGGACAATTGGAGCATTCAAATATCAGATCGATAGATTTTTGTTAGGTGAGGGTATCAAGGGATACGGAGCTAAGGTGGGTAAATGGAATTAAAGTATAGATCAACTACAATCTAATTGAATGGCAGAACCTGCTCGAGGGGCTGAATGGCCTTCTCCTGTTCCTATTTTCAAACAAAAGCAGATTTTATTTTAGTCTCCAGTTCTTATTTCTTTTTCAATCCTTTTCTGCATGAATCTACACGGCAGCTATTTCACAAAAGGAGGCATTGTGATCAAGCCTGATCCTGATCACTGTCATTATCCACAACCTTTCTGGATAAGGAGCTGATATTTCTTTCTCCCATCTTGGGGACAGGGAGGTGACTTACAATATCTTCACTGGGGCCGAGCTATCTGAGCACAGAACACAGGCAGAACCTGAAGCCTTCTTGGCCAAGGCTGAGAACCACTGAACATGGTGCATTTACTAATAAGTAATTGAAGGGCACTAATTAAATCTGCTATTATGCCGTTTTCTTCCAATCTTCCCCAATTGGCCTTCAACTCAGTTAAACTCCTTTTAAGTTTGGAACACTGATGAAGTCAATCATCAGATAATCTAGATCCTTGCTCCATGTTTAAGCCACCCGTTGTGAGATGGGATGGGGAAAGGATTTAGTCACAGCTCCTGCTATGATCAATGTGCAATGAACTCTATTGGCAAGTACGTTTATGGATATTGGCTGGGGAAATGGTTGGACTCCCAGGGACAACACTCACGGTCAGGAAGCACACCAAGCGTGAGAGGAGCAAAGAAGAATTGACAGAAAAAACACTGTATTGCAAGAAATGTTTCAGATTTAATGCTATATTTCTCTACAATCTAACTGCATTAATGCTGCCTATCACTGCAATCTGCTTGTCTCCATAACATGTCTGCAGATTCCTTCCAAGCCTTGAACTCCTCTTGGGATCCAAATGAGAGTCCCTGTGCAACACCTCCAGAAACCAGTCCTGCCACCAACATTGTTTCAGGAGGGAGCCATTGATCACCTGACTTCCCACAAGCTTCACTAATCTGGTAAGTTAATATGGGTTAAAATCACCAACAACAATCATGTATTAGTAAAAATGAGGATACACAGAATTGGAAGTAGCCTTGTGTTGTTGGTTGGCAGATAGGAACAAAGAACAAAGAACAGTACAGCACAGGAACAGGCCATTCGGCCCTCCAAGCCTGCGCCGATCTTGACGCCTGTCTAAACTAAAACAATAGGAGACAGAGAATGGGGATAAAGGGTTCATTCTCTGAGAATTGTATGTCCATGTTTGCAGTGACACTAAGTTAGGAGGAGCGCTAAGTTGTGTAGACGGGAGCAGGAAGTTAAAAAAGGATATAGATTAAGTGACTGGGAAAAGCAGTTGGAGTTCAATGTGGGGAAGACACTTTGGGGAGAAATGCAAATAGGAATGTTATCTTAATGGTGAGATACGATGGAGGACTAAAGGAATTCAAATGTCCAGGTACATGTTCTTAAAAACTAGAATATAGGCACAAAAAAACATCAAAAGGGCTAACAGAATGTTAGCCTTTGTCTCAAATGGGCTGGCATAAAAAAAAAATTAAGGAAATTATGCTTTAGTTATACAGAGTCTTGGTCAGACTGCATATGGAATACTATGTTCAGTTCCGGGCACAGCACCTCAGGAAATATATATGATTCTCAGAGGGCGTACAGCATCCATTCACCAGGATGTTAACAGGATTTAAAGGGTTAAACTATGGTTTGTAGTTCCTTGAGTTTAGAAGAATGAGGGGTGATCAAATTGAGGTATTTCTAAATGAGAAGAAAGGATTCAATAGGATAGATATAGAGAAACTATTTCCTCTTGTGGGGGAATCCAGAACAAGGGAGCACAACATTAAAATTCAAGTTAGACCAGTCAGCAAACATGTCTTCACACAAAGGGCAGTGGAAATCTGCAACTCTCTCCCCAAAAAGTGGTGGATGTGGGAATAATTAGAGTTTTCAAGACGGAGATCAATAGATGTTTGTGAGGTAAGCATATGGATCGAAGGCAGGTACAGGGCAGCACAGTGGCGCAGTGGTTAGCACCGCAGCCTCACAGCTCCAGCGACCCGGGTTCAATTCTGGGTACTGCCTGTGTGGAGTTTGCAAGTTCTCCCTGTGTCTGCGTGGGTTCCCTCCGGGTGCTCCGGTTTCCTCCCACAACCAAAAGACTTGCAGGTTGATAGGTAAATTGGCCATTATAAATTGCCCCTAGTATAGGTAGGTGGTAGGGGAATATAGGGACAGGTAAGGATGTGGTAGGAATATGGGATTAGTGTAGGATTAGTATAAAGGGGTGGTTAATGGTCGGCACAGACTCGAAGGGCCTGTTTCAGTGCTGTATCTCTAAATCTAAATCTAAAATGGAGTTGAGTTACAAATCAACCATGTTTTAATTGAATGGTTTGAGGGGCAGAATGGCCTCCTGCTGTTCCTAAGTAAGAAGCAGATGGGAGGTGAAGGGACTTTTTGCAAGGATCTATATCCATCTCATGAGAACGTCTGATTTTTCTCACTCACCAATGTCTGCTGATTTTGGACACGAGACCTCGATAAACCACTCAAATGTCCGTTCTGGGCTTTCTCTAAAAATAATTAGAGCAGAAAAAATTGGTTAAGTCATAGCATCATCTGGAATAGCATGTTCTTCCATGCTCCTGAAGCACTGACTCAAGCTGGTTACAAGGTCCCAGGCTGCCCTATGGTAACCAAGCCTCATGACCATTCGTCATGTATGAACCTTGGAGAGCAGACACTAACCCTCACGCAAGCACACACAGACTCACACATATACACACAGACAAACACAGACACACACACACACAAGAACTAGCAGCAGGAGTCGACCATATGGCCCATCGAGCCTGCTCCGCCATTCAATACGATCATGCCTGATCTTAGGCTTCAATTCCACTTTCCTGTCCACTCGCTGTATCCCTTGATTTCCTGAGAGACCAAAAATCTGTATATTCCAGCCTTAAATATATTCAACAATGAAGCATCCACAACCCTCTGGGGTAGGGAATTCCAAAGATTCACAACCCTTTGAGTGCAGTAATTTCTCCTCATCTCAGTCCTAAATGATCGGCCCCTTATCCTGAGATTGTGCCCCCGTGTTTTAGATTCCCTGACCATTGGAAACAATGGCCAGAATTTTACGCCGCCCCAGTGGGTCGGATGGTGGCATTGGGGATGGTGTAAAATTGAGCGGCAGGTTCCGGGAGGCCTACCCTCCCCGCTTCCGCCTCCGGACAAGTTTACGGTGGTCAGGCGGGGTGGGGGGGCCGTAAGAAATGGCCTGCCGCCCGAGGCCAATCAAGACGCTTAAGTAGCCACTTAACGGCCACTTAAGGGCCCTCGCCCGCCTCCACGGGTATTTTATCCATGGCAAGCGGGTGTGCAGGAGACGTGAAAGGCCGTCCAGTGATAGCTACTGGCCTTTCCGCGCCCCGGGGTGGGGGGGGGCATGGCAGTTGGGCCAGGGTGCCCGATTGAGGGCCGCCCCCGCCTCCCAACCCACCCCCAGGACCCAAGACACCCCCTCCCCACAAACGACCACTCCAGCCTCACCAGGGAAGGACCGATCCCCCTGGTGTGGCATGCCCCGACTTACCTTCCCTCCTCGATCCATGGCGTCAGCTGGGCTGCAGTCCCAACAGTGACCACCGCTCCCGATGGCGCTGCTGGGACTAAGAGCTGCCGGCCCACTGATTGGCCGGCAGCTCATTGAGGCGGGACTTCCTCTCTCAAGTGCGTGGAAGTCCCGCCTTGGGACAATTAAAGCCTGGGGTTCCTGTAAAATACGGCACGGATCCCCGCTAGGCGGAAGCGGGTTCGCCACCGACTTTCATGTCGGAGTCTGGCTCCCATCCATCCATCGTAAAATTCCGGCCAGTCTCTCAGTGTCTGCCCTATCCAGCCCCTTCAGAATTTTATATGTTTCAATGAGATCACCTCTCATTCATTGAAACTCCAGAGAATATAAGCCCAATTTTCTCAGCCTCTCATCATCGGACAACCCCCTCATCCCAGGGACCAATTTAGTGAACCTTCACTGCACTGCCTCCAATGCAAGTATATCCTTTCTTAAATGTGGAGACCAAAACTGCACACAGTATTCCAGATGTGGTCTCACCAAAACCCTGAACAATTGCAGCAAGACTTCTTTATTCCTATACTCCAATTCCCTTGCAATAAAGGTCAACAAGCCAATTTCCTTCCTAGTTGCTTGTTGTACCTGCATGCTAACATTCTGCATTCCTGGTACAAGCACACGCAAGTCTCTTTGAACATCAACAATTACAAGTTTCACACCTTTTATAAAATATTCTGCTTTTCTATTTTTACGACCAATGAATAACTTCACACTTCCCTACATTATACTCCATCTACCATCTTGTTGCCCACTCACTTAACCTGTTTATATCTCTTTGCAACCTCTCTATGTCTTCCCCACAGCTTATCTTTCCACCTACCTTTGTATCATCAGCAAACTTAGATACATTACTCTCTGTCTCTTCATCTAAGTCATTAATATAGAGTGTAAATAGCTGAGGCCGCAACACTGATCCTTGCAGCACTCCACTCGTCACTGCCTGCTACTGGAAAATACCCTGTTTATGGCCATTGTTTGCTTCCTGTTCATGAACCAATCCTCTATCCATGCTAATATATAGCGTTCAACTCCATGAGCCCTTATCTTGCCTATTAACCTTTTGTGTGGCACAGACACAGACACACACAGAAACACACACATACATGAGTCACTGTTAAGCAAGCAGCACCATGCTGGAAAATAAAGATTTCAAACTACAGTTCATACTCCATGAGTATGGCTCCCTCTGTCCTCTTTCAACCCAAGTTCTGATAACTCAAAAGCCTCTTCTTGGGACTATGCTCCCTGGCACCGTCAAACTCTCTTTCCGCACTTTTTCCACCCTCTTTGAAAGTCCCTTCATAATCTCCTCCTTAACAAGTCCACTCTCCCAATCACCATCTCATCTCCATCTTGCCTTTTCTCCTCTAGGTCCTGAACCTGTTATTGCCCAACTACATCTCATTGCTCACTGAGTTCTTTTAATTTGGCATCTGCCTTTCCCACAGCATTGAGACTACTCTGGCCAAGTCAACAGTGACACCTGAGCTTTGCAGTCCTTCCCGAGCTTCCTCAACCTCTTTCCTGTCTTTGGCACTGTTGACCACTCCTCCACACTCCATGATTCCATCGCTACCTGTCCAGACGCAGTCACTATATCTGCTCAAATGGCTTCTCTCACTGTGCCTACACTTTCCTAGGTTCCCTTCTATTCAGTATCGACATGATACTTCTTAGCTAAATCAGACTTCAAGCATAGGGTCGGCTTTCTAATGTATGCCAATGATGTGCAACCCTACCCTCTCCGCCCCCATCACACTGCACCATCTGGCTATCTGACAGAGGCTTGGTAGAGTTAAAACCTGCTTATGGCTCCATATCAGCAAAACTGAAGCCATCGTCCTGGAACTCTCACCAACACCAACATGTTTCTAGGACCAACTGGATTACCAGCCCTGGCTGCTGGCTCAGGTTCAGCCCAATGGATGGGCAACTTTGGCATCTCCAGATCCTGGCCTGAGCTTTCTTCCATACATCTAGTCCTTCATCAAAACAGTCTTCCACTCCTGCAACATTACCTGCCATGCCCCTAGCTAATGATAGACCAGGCTTTATTCCCATTCTGATTGGTTATTGTTGCCCTTTGGGTCATGCTGACAAAGCCGTCACTGCCTTGAAGACGCATTTTTCTAATGCTCTTCTTTTCGGCCTCTCAGCTTCCATTCCTCACGAACTCCAAATACTTCAGTGCTATGTAACCTATATCAAAATACACTGAGCCATGTAAGGAGGTATTAGGCCACATGATCAAAAGCTTGGTCAAAGAGGTAGGTTTTAAGGAGCATCTTAAAAGTAGGAAAGAGAAGACGAGAGATGGAGAGGTTTAGGGAGGGCATTCCAAAGCTTAGGGTCATGGCAGCTGAAGGCAGGGCCGCCAATGGTAAAGTGATGTCAAGTGTCCAGACTTAAGAGTCTGGAGGACCCAGTCCAGCTCCTCCCCCACCCCAGTCAACATGCTTATACCTGACTAATTTAAATTATTGACTATTGACTTTCCCTTCAAACAATCGTTCTAATCCTACCTTTATTACAAACATTCTTAGGAATGGGAGAAGGCCATTCAGTCTCTTGAACCTGTTTCTCTGTTCAATTAGATCATGGCTCATCTGCACCTCAGCTCCATTTACCTGCCGTAGCTCCATACCCCTTGATACCCTTACCCAACAAAAAATCTATACATATACCTGCAGAGGTTATTTGTCAGAAAACAGATGCCAGAATGCTGCCTGAATTTTCCTTTCCTTACCCTGGGCAGAGGTCAAATACGCATCACCATTGCAGGTCCACTTGAGATTGACTGACCAAGTACATCTCAGGGAGCAAACCCAAAGGTGCTAACTCCTTGTTAGGGTACAGTTCTGGAGGGGAAGGGGGAGGAGGAAGCTGCTTTGTACTAGCTCATCTCAATCTCCATTCTTCATGGGAATTTTGGAAGCTGCTCAATGTTCGAATGTGGGTGGATGGCCCAGGGTTGGGGTGGTGTTGGGGTTAAAGCGAAGCCTAATTCTGTTCTCATCCAACTTCTTTCAGGGATTACCAGATACCAAAACAAGAGTCCCTCCTGTTCCTAGTGCAGGAGGTAATTTTAATCATCCATTCCAGGCCAGCCAAGATTAGGTAAGACTGTGGTGCAGCAACTAATAATCCAGAGGCCTGGGGGACATGGCTTCAAATCCCACCATGGCAGCTGGTGGTATGTAAATTCAATTAATTAATTAATAAAGATCTGGAATTGAAAGCTAGTCTTAGTAATGGTGCCGTGAAACTATTATCGATTGTTGTAAAAACCTATCAAGGAAATTTGCTGTCCTTAGATGGTCTGGCCTGTTGACTCTTAACTATCTTCTGAAATGGCCTAACGAACCTTTCCGTTGTCAAGGGTAATTAGGGATGGACAACAAACGCTGGCCTTGCCTCACATCCCATTAAAGAATTTTTAAAAAATCAGCATAGTCTATGAAACAAACCAGTACCTTGGTGCTCTGTGTGGCTCAGCTGTACACTGGACAGTATGCTTGCTAACTAAGCCAGCAAGTTTCCCCTCATTTAATCCTTATGGCACAGCCCAAAACGTCATCCAGTACCCAGCTCCCTATCCTCTGCCATTCTCATATGGAATCTGCTCGGAGGAGTATGGGAAGACTGATAAGATTCAACCTCTTTCATTCCAACAAAAAAGAAAAATTCCAAGGGGAGCACCCACCATCCGTGGTTAACTAAAAAAAGTTAAAGATAGTTTTTAAAAAATTCATTCATGGGATGTGGGCGTCGCTGGCCAGGCCAGCATTTAGTACCCATCCCTAATTGCCCTTGAGAAGTTGGTGGTAAGCAGCCTTCTTGAACCACTGCAGTCCATGTGAGGTAGGTACACCCACAGTGCTGTTCGCAAGGGAGTTCCAGGATCTTGACCCAGCGACAATGAAGGAACGGTGACATAGTTCCAAGTCAGGATGGTGTGTGACTTGGAGGGGAACTTGCAGGTGGTGGTGTTCCCATGCATTTGCTGCCCTTGTCCTTCTAGTTGGTAGAGGTCGCAGGTTTGGAAGGTGCTGTCTAAGGAGCCTTGGTGCATTGCTGCAGTGCGTCTTGTAGATGGTACACACTGCTGCCACTGTGCGTCGATGGAGGGAGTGAATGTTTGTGGATGGGGTGCCAATCAAGCGGGCTGCTTTATCCTGGAAGGTGTTGAGCTTCTTGAGTGTTGTTGGAGCTGCATCCATCCAGGCAAGTGGAGAGTATTCCATCACACTCCTGACTTGTGCCTTGTAGATGGTGGACAGGCTTTGGGGAGTCAGGAGGTGAGCTACTTGCTGCAGGATTCCTAGCCTCTGACCTGCTCTTGTAGCCATGGTATTTATATGGCTACTCCAGTTCAGTTTCTGGTCAATGGTAGCCCCTAGGATGTTGATAGTGGGGGATTCAGCGATCGTAATGCTGTTGAATGTCATGGGGAGATGGTTAGATTCTCTCTTGTTGGAGATGGTCATTACCTGGCACTTGTGTGAGGCCAATGTTACTTGCCACTTATCAGCCCAAGTCTGGATATTGTCCAGGTCTTGCTGCATTTCTACACGGACTGCTTCAGTATCTGAGGAGTCACGAATGGTGCTGAACATTGTGCAATCATCATCGAACGTCCCCACTTCTGACCTTATGATTGAGGGAAGGTCATTAATAAAGCAACTGAAGATGGTTGGGCCGAGGACACTACCCTGAGGAACTCCTGCAGTGATGTCCTGGAGCTCAGATGATTGACCTCCAACAACCATTTTCCTTTGCGTTAGGTATGACTCCAACCAGCGGAGAGTTTTCCCCCTGATTTCCATTGACTCCAGTTTTGCTAGGGCTCCTTGATGCCATACTTGGTCAAATGCTGCTTTGATGTCAAGGGCAGTTACTCTCACCTCACCTCTTGAGTTCAGCTCTTTTGTCCATGTTTGAACCAAGGCTGTAATGAGGTCAGGACTGAGTGGCCCTGGCGGAACCCAAACTGAATGTCACTGAGCCGGTTATTGCTAAGCAAGTGCTGCTTGATGGCAAACTTAAAGAAAAAGCATATAATTGCACATAGATGGGTGGCAGATCAGAAGATTGAACAGAATATAAAAAGCAGCAAAGAATGACTAAACGATTAATATGGAGGGAAAAATTAGAGTACGAGAGAAAGCGGGCTAAAATATAAAAACAGATAGTAACAATTTCTACACATATTTTAAAAAGTAGAGTTAAAAATGAGCGCTGGTCTTATAGAAAGTGAGTCTGGGGAATTAATAAGGGAAAATAATGAGATGGCAGATGAACTGAATAGGTATTTTGCATCAGTTTTCACCACAGAGGATACAAGTAACAGCTGTATTAGCTGTAAATCAGGAAATGGAAGGGAGGGAGGAACTCAAGAAAATTACAATCACCAGGGAAGTGGTACTGAGCAAAATGTTGGAGCTGCGGGCTGACAAGTCCCCGGGACCTGATGGACTTCATGCTAGGGTCTTAAAAGAAGTGGCTAGTGAGATAGTTGATGTGTTGGTTTGAATTTTCCAAAATTCCCTAGATTTGGGAAGATTCCATTAGATTGGAAAAAAGCCAATGGAACTCCTTTAATCAAAAGGGAGACAGAAAGCAGGAAACTACAGACCAATTAGCTTAACATCTGTCATAGGGAAAATGTTAGAAGTTATTATTAAAGATGTTATAGCAGGGCAATTAGAAAAATTCAAGGTAATCAGGCAGAGTCAACATGGTTTTGTGAAAGGGAAATTATATTTAACCAATTTATTGGAGTTCTTTGAAGAAGTAACATGTGCTGTGGATAAAGGGAGTTGATAAGAAGGCCGTTGATAAGGTGCTACATCAAAGGTTATTTCAGAAAATAAAAGCTCATGGTGTAGGGGGTAACATTTTGGTTAGCTAACAGGAAACAGAGAGTAGGCATAAATGGTCATTCTCTGGTTGGCAAGATGTAATGTGTGGTGTGCCACATGGATCTGTGCTGGGGCCTCAAATTTTACAACTTATATAAATGACTTGCTGAAGGGCCCAAGGTATGGATGCTAAATTTGCTGATGACACAATGATAGGTAGGAAAGTAAGTTGT
Source organism: Heterodontus francisci (assembly GCF_036365525.1). Lineage (NCBI taxonomy): Eukaryota > Metazoa > Chordata > Chondrichthyes > Heterodontiformes > Heterodontidae > Heterodontus > Heterodontus francisci. Next base: position 28,612,493 of record NC_090413.1, read on the forward strand.
GAAGAGGACATAAGGAGGCTACAAGGGTTGGGTTAAGTGAGTGGGCAAAGATCTGGCAAATGGAATATAATGTGGGAAAGGTGAAATTGTCCATTTTGGCAGGAAGAATAAAAAAGAAGCATATTATCTAAATGGTGAGAGATTGCAGAGCTCTGAGATGCAGAGGGATCTGGGTGTCCTCGTGCATGAATCGCAAAAGGTCAGTATGCAGGTACAGCAAGTAATTAGGAAAGCTAAACAGAATGTTATCATTTATTGTGAGGGGAATTGAATACAAAAGTAGGGAGGTTATGCTTCAGTTATACAGGGCATTGATGAGACCACATCTGGAATACTGTGTACAGTATTGGTCTCCTTATTTAATGAAGGATGTGTTGGAAGCAGTTCAGAGAAGGTTTTATAGACTAATACCTGGAATGGGCGGGTTGTCTTATGAGGAAAGATTGGACAGGCTGGGCTTGTATCCGCTGGAATTTAGAAGAATAAGAGGTGACTTGATTGAAACACATAAGATTCTGAGGGGTCTTGACAGGGTTGATGTGGAAAAGATGTTTCCTCTTGTGGGATAATCTAGAACTAGGGGGTCACTGTTTAAAAATAAGGGGTCGCCCATTTAAGACAGAGATGAGGAGAAATTTTTTCTCTCAGAGGGTCGTGAGTCTTTGGAATTCTCTTCCTCAAAAGACGGTGGAAGCAGAGTCTTTGAATATTTTAAGGCAGAGGTAGATAGATTCTTGATAAGCAACGGGATGAAAGGTTATTGGGAGTAAGCAGGAATGTTGAGTTGAGGTTACAATCAGAACAGCCATGAACTTATTGAATGGCAGAGCAAGCTCAAGAGGCCGAGTGGCCTACTCTTGCTCCCAATTCTAATGTTCTTGCATCCCTTCCGATGAGGAAATTGCCACAATCTGCTCAGCTCCTGGTCATGGTGGCAGTACAGAGAGTGTAATAGGGCAGCATAATCCCTGTCCCACAGTTTGCTGTATTACTGAATCAAAAGAAAGACTCAGTGATGAACTGATTTTACAAGAAAACAGATAAAACATGTGGTGAGAGGGATTCACATGTCACTGATTTTCACACTGGGTGTGTAGTTTGGTCAATTCACACAAACTTCGAGGATAGGAAACAACATGGACATGATCATGGTGCTGAAGTCTTGGGTGGACAGGAGGAGGGAACAACTAATGGATTTGTTGTGATGTGTAATGTAGCTGTGATTTGTATTTGGTTTAATATTGTTGCTTAAAACTAGTTGCAAGCTGCAACAATCCACTAAAATTGGCAACCCTGCAAAAAATTTTTTTAGAAATAATCTTGAAATAAAATCTGATTAACACTATAAAGCCAAAACTCAATGAACAGGAAATGTGATAAAAACTAATGAAGGAAGAGGGGTAGATCACTTATAAACATTTCTTGCGCTGAGTCCCAATGTTAAAACTGTGTGATAATTAGGACCCACACAAGGAGGGGCAGGGAAGGGTGTGCATGTTGGCAGAACAAATGGGACATATATAGATCCAACGTCCAACTGGGAAGCAACTAAGCTTGGAGTCTCTGGAGCACGAACTATTCAATGATCGTGCCCTGGCCTGAGGGGAAGAGACCAGACCCGACAAAGAAAGGAGACTTCTCCAGATTAAACCAGTGCTATCATGAGATTCTGTTTATGAATTAGTGAAACAAGTGCAGCTATCACATAGTTTGTAATAGAATGGCATTATAAAGGAACAGTAAAAGGGAAACTTCCTCTATGTTTCTGCTTCCTCTGAACTCAAGGTCCTTTTATTCTCAACTTTTACAAATTAAGTTGGCCTGTACCGGGTTAATATTAGTTAAGCAATGTCCTGTAACAGATTTAGAAATACTATACAACAGGCCAGAGTATCCACAAACCCCACCATCAGCCTCTGGTGAAACAGTTGCTTACAAACCACCCCATGAAGTTAGTTTAACATCCGCTCTCTGTGCTATTTCAAAGCTTCTTACTTTCTGAGAGTGATGATTTACTTTTGGAAGAACAAGCTTCTGTCAGATTATTCAGTGTCATCTGTGTTGTAGAACACAGATTGAAACAACTACACACAGCAGAACAAATATAAGAATGCTCTGTCTCTATCAGGTCACAAACCTGTGTTAAGCCTTCAGTGAAGGTACACACTTCCTTTCTTTAGCAACCATTTTGTCATCGCTTAATCTGCTGTCCGGACTCAATCCCAGGTGTACAAGCGACATTACCCTCTCCCAGTCCTTGCTTACCAACTACCTTTGTTGGCAAAGTTTAAAGCTTTAGCAGAGAAATTAAAAATGGGACTTAGGAACTAATTGTTTAAATTCACTTCAACAATACAAAACCACCTGTTAACTCAAGCATCAGCTATGCTGCGGTTTCAACTCCCTTCAAACCCCTATTTCGCTTCAAACAACTAACTGCCACTCAGCCACCGACTGAGCACAGCGATTGCAGAGAAAGAAATTCATCAGACAAAATAAGGAAAGTGTCGCAATCCTGTAATCGCGTTGAAAGTGATTGAGTCTCTTACTTGATCCTGGATCCCATGGTTGTCTACATGGCCAGTGTTCCCAGCTCCAAAGAATCCTGGTCTGGATTTGGACGGATCATAGAGTTTGGGAAGGAGAAGGGGGAGGGGTGGGGGTGCCTAGTACTGCATTTGTTGGATTTGACAGAGTTTTCTGCCAGTACGTAATGCTGCGATCTTTCCGTTATACTGTAGGAAGTATGATGTATGACGTGCTACTCAGAGCAGAGTCACTCTATATAGTGACACCACAGGCTTTGAGTTGAGTGTTGCTATTAACGGTGGGGACCACAAGCTGGGACAGAGGTTACTGTGGCATACTCCCTCTCCCTACATCAATCCTCAATATATTACAATTTTTAAAATGAAGTTAGATGCTTCATAAAAATATGACAGGGCTGGTAATGTGGATATGAAGAGTTTCAGCGCAGAAAAATAAGAGCTAAAATCTATCTCAGGATAAAAGTTTTGAATCAGTCGCACTTACACTGGTAAAAGTTCAAAAAAAGAATGCTAGCCATATCCTGCTGATTTCCTCTAACTTGATGCCCAGAGATTTACAAAAGTGTGACAACCTGCTCATTCCCTTCATCAAAAGCAATTAGCCTCTCACTGACCAGAATTTCCAGCAATTAGACTCAAATTAAAGCGTCTAGCCTATTTATACCCCCGTGCCACCTTAAAAGCAGAATAATTCCTGTTGTCATGAAATAGCACACCATCCAACTTACCACCAGCAATGCCACAGGAGATCTGCTAGTAAGATGGGCTAAAAGGAAAACAGTGTTTTAACCTGAAGATCCAAAGGAACTATCCGGAATGTTTTATAAGTTGGAATGTGGGCATCGCTGTCATGGATGGAAGGGGGATTGTTTCATTTTTCTCCTCTCCTGAAGGCAATGATTCCTTCCTAACATATGGTTCCACAGACATCAGGCCCCTTCCAGAGTCTCACCTGAGAAGACCAGTGTTCATTTGTGAGGCTAGACAGCCAGTGTGAGACGACTATTCGGCCATGGGGATATTACAGGTGAGCCCGGTGATATCCATACACTCAGAGGTCAGAGGAAGGTGGCACTGAATTGCAATCAGATCTGGGAGCTTCAATGGGATTTCCTTTCATTAACTCCAAACACAGAGGGTCACTGCAGCCCCCACCATTTTTAAATTCATTTATGGGATGTGGATGTCACCGGCAAGGCCAGTATTTATTGCCCATCCCTAAGTGCCCTGCAGTACGCAGGTAAGATGAGCTAACTCAGCACAGGTTATGGACTGAACCAGGGAGCTCCTGTTACTCACTGGCTAACTGCAGCAGAATCTATCTTTTTTCTTCTTTGGCCTCTTTGTCTCGAGAGACAATGGGTAAGCGCCTGGAGGTGGTCAGTGGTTTGTGGAGCAGCGCCTGGAGTGGCTATAAAGGCCAATTCTAGAGTGACAGACTCTTCCACAGGCGCTGCAGATAAAATTGGTTGTTGGGGCTGTTACACAGTTGGCTCTCTCCATGCGCTTCTGTTTTTTGTCCTGCCAACTGCTAAGTCTCTTCGACTCGCCACTCTTTAGCCCTGCCTTTATGGCTGTCTGCCAGCTCTGGCGATTACTGGCAACTGACTCCCATGACTTATGGTCAATGTCACAGGACTTCATGTCGCATTTGCAGACGTCTTTAAAGTGGAGGCATGGACGGCCGGTGGGTCTGGTACTAGTGACGAGCTCGCTGTACAATGCATCCTTGGGGATCCTGCCATCTTCCATGCAGCTCACATGGCCAAGCCATCTCAAGCACCGCTGCCTCAGTAGGGTGTATATGCTGGGGATGTTGGCCGCCTCGAGGACTTCTGCGTTGGAGATACGGTCTTGCCACCTGATGCCAAGGATTCTCCGCAGGCAGTGAAGATGGAATGAGTTGAAACGTCGCTCTTGGCTGACATACGTTGTCCAGGCCTCGCTGCTGTAGAGCAAGGTACTGAGGACACAGGCTTGAAACACTCGGACTTTTGTGTTCCGTGTCAGTGCACCATTTTCCCACACTCTCTTGGCCAGTCTGGACATAGCAGCGGATGCCTTTCCCATGCGCTTGTTGATTTCTGCATCGAGAGACAGGTTACTGGTGATAGTTGAGCCTAGGTAGGTGAACTCTTGAGTCTGTCTAAATCAGATCATAGTCTCAAGCTGCCACCTAGTGTCAGTCTCTCTATATTATATTGAGATGCTAAAGGGAAAGAACATAGAGTCATAGAGAGATACAGCACTGAAACTAACCCCATATTCCCTACCACATCCCCACAATTCTCTTACCACCTACCTACAGTAGGGGCAATTTATAATGGCCAATTTACTTATCAACCTGCAAGTCTTTGGCTGTGGGAGGAAACTGGAGCACCCGGCAGAAACCCACGCGGTCACAGGGAGAACTTGCAAACTCCGCAACATGCATTTCTATAGCGCCTTCCATGGTCTCAGGACACACCAAAGCACTTTACAGCCAATGAAGTGCTTTTCTGAAGTGTAGTCACTGTTGTAATGCAGCAAACAGAGCAGCTAATTTGCACACAGCAAGATCCCACAAACAACAATGAGATAATGACCAGATAATTTTTTTTAAGGAGATTGGTTGAGGGATGATTATTAGTCAGGACACCTTCTCTTCAAATGTGTCATGGCGTCTCTTATATTCACCTGATGCAATCTGAGTTTAATGTCACATTGAGCACGAGTCTAGGCTGACTCTCCAATGCATGAGTACTGCATCATCAGAGATGCTGTCTTTCAGAGGAGCCAATGTACCAGTTCAGGTGTTAAAGATCCCAGTGCACTATTTGAAGAGGAACAGGAATTCTCCCAATTCCTGCCCAGTATTATCTGATTGCTGCTAGTGGGATGTTGCTTTATGCAACACGATTACTATTGTTGTATGCAGTCATTGTTAATGGGCACAGTCCACTATCCTTCAAAGGGATCTTAGCACTCCTAGCTCATCATGCCCATGGGGCTTTGAGCTTTAAAGCAGGGAAACAGATGTCCTAGACTTCACTGTCAATGCAGAAGGTGTCACCTGTGTTCTCTACAAGCTGGTCGACTGACAGGGTGGCATTGTCCCGTTCTACAACAATTCAGGTCTCTTTGGGGGATGGAACCTGTCTGACCTTGCTGGTTGAGGAGATGGCAGATGGAGTACAATGTCGGGAAGTATGAAGTTATGCACTTTGGTAATAATAGAAAAGCAGAATTTTTTTTAAAAGGTGTGAAACTCGTAAGTGTTGATGTTCAAAGAGATTTGGGTGTGCTTGTACAACAGGGTTGTCCAACATACAGCCCGCGGGCCAGGATCCGGCCCACCAAAGGTTTCCATCTGGCCCGCGGGTGTAAACTGTACCCGGAGCCGTTCCTCATTCTCTCCAGGGCTCCGTAACTGGAGATGGGAAATTTCCCATTGTCCTCTTCTTGCAGAGCGGCCTTCAAAAAAATATCACAAGTCAGTTTCACAGCTGGCCGCTGCTGCAGCAGGAACACGGCGGCTTTTAAAAGCCCGCTGGAAAACCCCGAATCTGTCCGATGTTGGGAGATGCGTCTCTGCTTCAGCACCGGTTAGCTGTAAAACTCAGCGTGATGTTTTTAAACAAACTAGACAACCACAAAGCTACTGTGCTCAGCGCTCCTGCTCAGTGCAACTGTCAGAGAGAGGGGGCAAGGGGGGTGGAGCCGCAGGAACAGGGAAAGGGGAACAGAGAGAGGGGGGGAGCGCAGGGACAGAGAGAGAGAGGGACGGGGGGAACACAGAGAGCGAGGACGACACAGAAAGGGGGGAACACAGGGAGAGACACAGAGAGAGATCAAGATCACTCCTGATAGATGAATATCTATCCAGAATACTCTGCATCGCTACATCAAGTGTGCGGGCAGAGATTGACTACTTATGCAAGCAAAAACAATGCCAGGTATGTCACTAAATCAGTTTTCAATATAGTGGTAACAAAGGATCAATAAATTAGTCTTCTCGTTTAAAACTTCTTCACAAAAATGCACATTAGATGTTGTTTTAATTAGTAAGATAAATCTTTAATGCCTTTATCTTTAGAAATGTGCTCATTGGCCTCATGGGCCGAGCAAAAATCATAATGTGGCCCTCTGCCCGAAAAGGTTGGACAACCCTGTTGTACAAGGAATGCAGAAAGTTAACATGCAGGTGCAGCAAGCAATTAGGAAGGCAAATAGCATGTTGACATTTATTGCAAGGGGGTTGCAGTACAGGAATAAAGGTGTAGTGCTACAGTCGTACAGGGTTTTGGTGAGACCACATCTGGAATACTTTGTGCAGTTTTGGTTTCCATATTTAAGAAAGGATATACTTGCATTGGAGGCAGTGCAGCGAAGGCTCACTAAATTGGTCCCTGGGATGAGGGGGTTTTTCTATGATGAGAGACTAAGTAAATTGGGCTTATATTATTTGGAGTTTAGAAGAATGAGAGGTGACCTCACTGAAACACATGAGATTCTAAACACACTGGAGAGGGTAGACACTGAGAGATTATTTTCGCTGTCGGGGAATCTAAAATACGGGGGCACAGTCTCAGGATAAGGGGCCGCTCATTTAGGGCGGAGATGAGGAGAAATTACTTCACTCAAAGGGTTGTGAATCTTTGGAATTCTCTATCCCAGGGGGTTGTGGATGCTCCATCGTTGAATACATTTAAGGCTGGAATATACAGACTTTTGGTCTCTCAGGAAATTAAGGGATATGGCAAGCAGGCGGGAAAGTGGTGTTGAATCCTAAAATCAGCCATGATCGTTTTGAATGGCGGAGCAGGTTCAATGGGCCATATGGTCGACTCCTGCTCCTGTTTCTTGTGTTCTTTGAGGAGGGTTCCCATATTGGGTCCTCTGCCATCACCCAGAAATAGGTGAGCCGAAACTCTTGCAGACAGTCGCAGCTCTCTACCTCCTTCCTCACCAATCCAGTACTGACTGGGCCAGTTCAGCTGCTGTGTAGTGATTTTATACCCCCAGTTGTTTCCAGCTCCCCTCTGACCTGCAGAAGAGGACAGCAGCTATTAGAGAAGCGACAGCAGACAGGCTCATGCTGTCGCTACATGCTCCTTGAGTTGCAGGCATGGAGCACAGACAGACCCTCATCCCACCATCAACTCTCTGTCTTGGAGACACCAAATTCTGCTGGTTCAATCCCCTGGCACCCAGCCATTGTTTAATGGTGGATTAAACAGCAGCTGTTGGAATACTTGACTATCAGGAGCGGAACATGATCTATATTCACATTGGCTACAGATGAGATTAGTTGTGTTACAACCGAGGCGGGAGGAGTGCACTGTTTATTCTAGTGTTGCTTCTCCATGGTTCACAACATATATTTATTTTTTTTCCCATTTACCGATACGGTCAATCATAGACTCTATCTTTATCCCAGATTAAAACACACCAACCAGGTTTCTTCAATAAACAACAAAAAATTTTTTTAAATTTAAAAAAAGTTTATTATAAAGCAAGTCTTAACCAGTAATGAAGTAAAGCATAAACACACAGATTGAAATATTAAAGTTCCCTTTTTACCTTAGCCCCTCACACTCACGTACACACATTTAATCACGGTTAACCAGAAAAACAAAAGGGATTTTTGCTTAGAGCTCTGTTACTGACAAAAAACCACTTGGGCTGAATACTTGCTCATTCTTGAAGAAACAGCAGATGAGATATGTTGTGTTTCAAAACTTGCATACAGTCTGGCCTCTGGGTACCCGTAGACAGGACACTGGGATCTTTTAGAAAAGTTCTTTTCTGGCAGCGTTGAGAATTTAATTTAGCAGGCTTTTCTTCAAAGACAGGAGACGAGATCAGTTGACACAGGGGACTTCTCAGGGTCTTTTAGAGAGGTGCTGGAAAGCTGAGCTGGGTTGTGGTCTTCTCTCCTTCCTTGGGAATTCTCTTCTCTCCTTGGAAGATCTCTTCCTCTTCTTTTCTTCTCCTGCAGGCTGAGCTGAGCTGGGGTTTTGTCCTTTAGGCTGATTTTTAAAAACTCCAACTCCCTTTTAAACAGTTGATTCCCAACTCAGAACAATTCAAAAGTAAAACCGGTAACAGAAAGTTCACCCTCTGACCCGTCACCTCTCTGCACACATCTTCCCCAGCTACCAGGGCTTCTGTTCTAGTTTTAACTTGAGTCATGTGACAACCAATAACTGTTGTTGTAAAACAAGTCCTTTCAGTGATATAAAACAAGAAACGCTGGAAATACTCAGCAGGTCTGGCAGCATCTGTGGAGAGAGAAGCAGAGTTAACGTTTCAGGTCAGTGACCCTTCTTCAGAACCTTTCAGTGTCCTCTTGATTACCATCTTGAAAAAAAAACTGGTCCAACATTTCTTCAGTTTGACTGAATGCCTCAAAAAATATATTTAACAAAACAGAAGCACTTTCAGAACAGTTGTTTGATTTTTACAGGGTTACTGACAGTCATCATGGCAGCCATTATGGAGTTGAACCTAACACCCTCATGGGAGCACCATTTACAATTACTGAAGTGGTTCAAAGGGAGGGACAACAACCACCTTAACAGCAACTAGGGATGGGCAATAAATGCTCATTTGCCAGCACTGGTCACATCCTGAGAACAAACACTTATAGCTGATTCATCGAGAGAGGGAAGGCCATTCTTGAACTCAATATTGAGTTGACCACATGCCAGACTCAGTGGATATCTGCCCAAAGACGTATGGCTTTTACAGGAAGGACAATCCCACAATGGAACAGACATCCTGAGAAGTATTGAAGGCACAGGTCAATAACCCAAGGAATACACAAGCCCCTTAATTTGTGGTGAAGGGGCCACCTGATCTAGGGGATAGTAGCAGGATACAGCCCAAGCAGATCGCTAGAGCAAGATTAAACCCAGCCTGTGACAGTATAGGATACTGTAACTTTAAATGTACCCTGCCTGTCAGGAAGCTATGGTTTATCAATTTCCTGTTGCAAAGTACCCAGGTTTTTGACAGAATACCTTTTCAAAAGTGTAGCTGCTAAAATTAACTAGATGTAACTAGTAAAGTTGATGAGGGGGAGCCAGTGGATGTGGTTTATTTGGACTTTCAGAAGGCTTTTGACAAAGTCCCACCTAAGAGATTATATATTTTTTTATATTTAGTGATACAGCACTGAAACAGGCCCTTTGGCCCACCAAGTCTGTGCCGACCATCAACCACCCATTTATACTAATCCTACACTAATCCCATATTCCTACCACATCCCCACCTGTCCCTATATTTCCCTACCACCTACCTATACTAGTGACAATTTATAATGGCCAATTTACCTACCAACCTGCAAGTCTTTTGGCTGTAGGAGGAAACCGGAGCACCCGGAGAAAACCCACGCAGACACAGGGAGAACTTGCAAACTCCACACAAGCAGTACCCAGAATTGAACCCGGGTTGCTGGAGCTGTGAGGCTGCGGTGCTAACCACTGCGCCACTGTGCCGTGTTAAATTAAAGGGCATGAGATTGGGGGTAGTGTATTGTGATGGATAGAAAATTGGTTGGCAGACAGGAAACAAAGAATAGGGATAACTGGGTCTTTATCTGAATGGCAGGCGGTGACTAGTGGGGTACCGCAGCGATTGGTGCTTGTACCCCAGCTATTCACAATATATATATTTAGATGAGGGAACTAATTGAAATATCTCCAGATTTGCAGATGTCACAAAACTGGGTGGGAGGGTGAGTTGCGAGGAGGATGCAGAGAGGCTTCAGGGTGATTTGGACAAGTTGAAAGAGTGGGCTAATGCATGGCAGATGCAGTATAATGTGGATAAGTGAGTTTATCCACTTTGGTAGCAAAAACAGGAAGGCAGATTATTAACTGAACGGCTACAAACTGAGAGAGGGGAAGATGCAGCGAGACCTGGGTGTTCTCGTACACTAGTCGCTGAAGGCATGCAGGTCCAACAGGCGATAAAAAAAGCAAATGGTCTGTTGGCCTTCATAGTGAGAGGATTCGTGTACAGGAGCAGGGATGCCTTGCTGCAATTATACAGGGCCTTGGTGAGGCCACACCTGCAATATTTTGTGCAGTTTTGATCTTTTTTTTTATTCATTCATGGGATGTGGGCGTCGCTGGCCAGGTCAGCATTTATTTCCCATCCCTAATTGCCCTTGAGAAGGTGGTGGTGAGCTGCCTTCTTGAACTGCTGCAGCCCATGTGGGATAGGTGAGAATAGGATCAGGTGTGATTGTGAGGCCCTCTGCAGTGGAATAGTTGTCAGTACTTATTATTTAGACTGACATTGAAAGAATGGCTACCTTGGTGAAGTATGACAGTCCTCCAGTAAAGAGTCAGCACTTTTTGTAGAAGGAAAAAGCACTTGTGGGGAGGGGGAAATAGTGAAATACCTTCCATCTGCCCTGTAATCACCGTCCCAGCCTGACCACCCTGCCAAGTTGGGTTCCCTTTTACTACTGACAGGAATAGAGGAGGGCTGCATTGAGGCAGAAGAGATGAGAAACACAAGGTAATTTTTCCAACAAAGCATCTTGAAATTTTAATATGCAGAAATACTACACAAATGTAAGTTGAGAAATGGATTTGACTGAAATTTGGTAAACATCCCCCTATGAATTGATTACAAATCCCCAACACCATTTTATTAGGGCTTGAAATCAAGGATGAACACAAAAGTCAATATTCTGGATAAACACCATTCACAATGGAAGACACGAGCAACATGCCCTCTCCAAACTGAGATAACGCAAGTAAAATCAATGACTTTATAATAAACTCACCCCCGCCTCCTTCCAAAACTGTGACTTCTACCACTCAGAAGAACAAGAGCAGCAGATGCATGGGAACACCACCACCTGCAAGTTCCCCTCCGAATCTCACACCATCCTGACTTGGAACTATATCGCCGTTCCTTCACAGACGTTGGGTCAAAATCCTGGAACTCCCTCCCTAACAGCACAGTGGGTGTACCTACACTACACGGACTGCAACGTTTCAAGAAGACAGCTCACCACCACCTCTCAAGGGCAATTAGGGATGGACAATAAATGCTGGCCTTCTCAGCAACGCGCACATCCGATGAATGAATTAAAAAATGAGGTGGAAAACTCAGACTGAAAACAAAGAAATCCCTTGGGATAGATGGTACTTACTGAAGTGCTAAGAGACTAGAACAAAGAACAGTACAGCACAGGAACAGGCCATTCGGCCCTCCAAGCCTGCGCCGATCTTGATGCCTGCCTAAACTAACACCTTCTGCACATCCGGGGCCCATATCCCTCTATTCCCTTCCTATTCATGTATTTGTCAAGATGTCTCTTAAACGTCGCTATCGTATCTGCTTCCACCACCTCCCCTGGCAGCAAGATCCAGGCACTCACCACCCTGTGTGTTAAAAAACTTGCCTCGCACATCCCCTCTAAACTTTTCCCCTTGCACCTTAAACCTATGTCCCCTAGTAACTGACTCTTCCACCCTGGGAAAAAGCTTCTGACTATCCACTCTGTCCATGCCGCTGATAACTTTGTAAACCTCTATCATGTCGCCCCTCCATCTCCGTCGTTCCAGTGAAAACAATCAGAGTTTATCCAACCTCTCCTCATAGCTAATGCCCTCCAGACCAGGCAACATCCTGGTAAACCTCTTCTGTACACTCTCCAAAGCCTCCACGTCCTTCTGGTAGTGTGGCGACCAGAATTGCACGCAATATTCTAAGTGTGGCCTAACTAAGGTTCTGTACAGCTGCAACATGACTTGCCAATTTTTATACTCTGTGCCCCAACCGATGAAGGCAAGCATGCCGTATGCCTTCTTGACTACCTTATCCACCTGCGTTGCCACTTTCAGTGACCTGTGGACCTGTATGCCCAGATCTCTCTGCCTGTCAATACTCCTAAGGGTTCTGCCATTTACTGTATACCTCCCACCTGCATTAGACCTTCCAAAATGCATTACCTCACATTTGTCCTGATTAAACTCCATCTGCCATTTCTCCGCCCAAGTCTCCAACTGATCTATATCCTGCTGTATCCTCTGACAATCCTCATCACTATCCGCAACTCCACCAACCTTTGTGTCGTCCACAAACTTACTAATCAGACCAGCTACATTTTCCTCCAAATCATTTATATATAATACAAACAGCAAAGGTCCCAGCACTGATCCCTGCGGAACACCACTAGTCACATCCTCCACTCAGAAATACACCCATCCACTGATACCCTCTGTCTTCTCTGACCGAGCCAGTTCTGTATCCATCTTGCCAGCTCACCTCTGATCCCGTGTGACTTCACCTTTTGTACCAGTCTGCCATGCGGGATCTTGTCGAAGGCTTTACTGAAGTCCATATAGATAACATCCACTGCCCTTCCTTCATCAATCATCTTCGTCACTTCCTCAAAAAACCCAATCAAATTAGTGAGACACGACCTCCCCTTCACAAAACCATGCTGTCTCTCGCTAATAAGTTTGTTTGTTTCCAAAACGGCGTAAATCCTGTCCCGAATAATCCTCTCTAATAGTTTCCCTACCACTGACGTAAGGCTCACCGGCCTATAATTTCCTGGATTATCCTTACCCCACTTCTTAAACAAAGGAACAACATTGGCTATTCTCTAGTCCTCTGGGACCTCACCTGTAGCCAATGAGGATGCAAAGATTTCTGTCAAGGCCCCAGCAATTTATTCTCTTGCCTCCCTCAGTATTCTAGGGTAGATCCCATCAGGCCCTGGGGACTTAATTACCTTAATGCTTTGCAAGACACCCAACACCTCCTCCTTTTTGATAATGAGATGATTTGAGACTATCTGCAGTCCCTTCCCTAGGCTCATCATCCACCAAGTCCTTCTCTTTGGTGAATACTGATGCAAAGTACTCATTTAGTACCTCGCCCATTTCCTCTGGCTCCACACATAGATTCCCATCTCTGTCCTTGAGTGGGCCAACCCTTTCCCTGGTTACCCTCTTGCTCTTTATATATGTATAAAAAGCCTTGGGATTTTCCTTAATCCTGTTTGCCAATGACTTTTCATGACCCCTTTTAGCCCTCCTGACTCCTTGCTTAAGTTCCTTCCTACTGTCTTTATATTCCTCAAGTGCTTCATCTGTTCCTAGCCTTCCAGCCCTTACAAATGCTTCCTATTTCTTTTTGACAAGGCTCACAATATCCCGTGTTATCCAAGCTTCCCGAAACTTGCCAAACTTGTCTTTCTTCCTCACAGGAACATGCTGGTCCTGGATTCTAATCAGCTGAAGGTTTGAAAGACTCCCACATGTCAGATGTTGATTTACCCTCAAACAGCCGGCCCCAATCTAAATTCTTCAGTTCCTGCCTAATATTGTTATAATTAGCCTTCCCCTAATTTAGCACCTTCACCCGAGGACTACTCTTATCCTTATCTACAAGTACCTTAAAACTTATGGAATTATGGTCACTGTTCCCGAAATGCTCCCCGACTGAAAGTTCGAACACCTGGCCGGGCTCATTCCCCAATACCAGGTCCAGAATGGCCCCATCCCTAGTTGGACTATCTACATACTGTTTCAAGAAGCCCTCCTGGATGCTCCTCACAAATTCTGCCCCATCTAAGCCCCTAGCACTAAGTGAGTCCCAGTCAATATAGGGGAAGTTAAAATCACCCACCACTACAACCCTGTTACCTTTACATCTTTCCAAAATCTGTCTACATATCTGCTCCTTTACCTCCCGCTGGCTGTTGGGAGGCCTGTAGTAAACCCCCAACATCGTGACTGCACCCTTCCTATTCCTGAGCTCCACACATATTGCCTCGCTGCATGACTCCTCTGAGGTGTCCTCCCGCAGTACAGCTGTGATATTCTCCTTAACCGGTAATGCAACTCCCCCACCCCTTTTACATCCCCCTCTATCCCACCTGAAGCTTCTAAAGCCTGGAACATTTAGCTGCCAATCCTGTCCTTCCCTCAACCAAGTCTCTATAATAGCAACATCATATTTCCAAGTACTAATCCAAGCTCTAAGTTCATCTGCCTTACCTGTTACACTTCTCGCATTGAAGCAAATGCACTTCAGACCACCAGTCCCGCTGTGCTCAGCAACATCTCCCTGCCTGCTCTTCCTCTTAGTCCTACTGGCCTTATTTACTACGTCCTCCTCATTTATTTCACTAGCTGTCCTACTGCTCTGGTTCCCACCCCCCTGCCACACTAGTTTAAATCCTCCTGAGTGACGCTAGCAAACCTTGCAGCCAGGATATTAGTGCCCTTCCAGTTTAGATGCAACCCATCCTTCTTGTACAGGTCCCATCTGTCCCTGAAGAGAGCCCAATGGTCCAGATATCTGAAACCCTCCCTTCTACACCAGCTGCTCAGCCACGTGTTTAGCTGCACTATCTTCCTATTTCTAGCCTCACTGGCACGTGGCACAGGGAGTAATCCAGAGATTACAACCCTAGAGGTCCTGTCTTTTAAACTTACTACCAAACTCCCTAAACTCCCCCTGCAGGACCTCATCACTCTTCCTGCCTATGTCATTGGTACCGATGTGTACCACAACCTCTGGCTGTTCACCCTCCCCCTTCAGAATGCCTCCTGTCCGTTCAGAGACATCCTTGACCCTGGCACCAGGGAGTCTCCTTCACGTCCACAGAAGTGCCTATCTGTGCCCCTGACTATAGAGTCCCCTATAACTATTGCTCTTCTGCGCTTTGTCCCTCCCTGCTGAACAACAGTGCCAGTCATGGTGCCACTGCTCTGGCTGCTGCTGTTGTTTTCCCCTGATAGGCCATCCCCCCCAACAGTATCCAAAACGGTATACTTGTTAGAGAGGGGGAATAGCCACAGGGGAGTCCTGCACTGACTGCCTGCCCCTTCTAGCGGTCACCCATCTATCTGCCTGCACCTTGGGTGTAACCACTTCTCTAAAACTCCTGTCTATGACGCTTTCTGCCACCTGCATGCTCCTAAGTGCATCCAGTTGCCGCTCCAACCGATCTATGTGGTCTGTGAGGAGCTGCAACTGGGTACACTTCCTGCAGATGTAGTCGTCCGGAACGCTGGAAGCGTCACGGACTTCCCACATCTCACAGGTGAAGCACTTCACCCCTCTAACTGACATTTCTAGCACTAATTAGTTAATTAATATAAAATAAATACTTATTAAATCCTTACTAAATTATGATACAGTTAACTATCTGGTCCCGAGTGCTAGATTTCTAAAATAAATACTAAATGCTAACTAAATACAGTAATCTCTTCCCTCTGGTTTAGTTACTCTACTTATTAATTAGTTAATTAGTGTTTTCATCAATTTTTATCAGTTTTATTTTCAAATTCTGTACAGATTCCCTACCAGCCAATCAGGTCACAGCTTTCCTGTGATGTCACTTTTTCAATTTTTTTTCCCCACCGGAGTTAACATACCGATCTGGAACTCCGCCCTCCGAGTCTGCTCCGAGAATCCCCAAGGTAAGTTTTTTATACTTACCGCTCTGGAACTCCACCCTCGGAGTCTGCTCCGAGAATCCCCGAGGTACGTTTTTTATACTTACCGCTCTGGAACTCCGCCCTCCGAGTCTGCTCCGAGAATCCCCAAGGTACGTTTTTTGTCCTTACCGCTCTGGAACTCCGCCCTCCGCGTCTGCTCCGAGAATCCCCGAGGTAAGTTTTTTGTCCTTACCGCTCTGGAACTCCGCCCTCCGAGTCTGCTCCGAGTATCCCCGAGGTAAGTTTTTTGTCCTTACCGCTCTGGAACTCCGCCCTCCAAGTCTGCTCCGAGAATCCCCGAGGTAAGTTTTTTGTCCTTACCGGTCTGGAACTCCGCCCTCCGAGTCTGCTCCGAGAATCCCCAAGGTACGTTTTTTATACTTACTGCTCTGGAACTCCGCCCTCCAAGTCTGCTCCGAGAATCCCCGAGGTACGTTTTTTATACTCACCGGTCTGGAACTCCGCCCTCCGAGTCTGCTCCGAGAATCCCCAAGGTAAGTTTTTTATACTTACCGCTCTGGAACTCCGCCCTCCGAGTCTGCGCCGAGAATCCCTGAGGTAAGTTTTTTGTCCTTACCGCTCTGGAACTCCGCCCTCCGAGTCTGCTCCGAGAATCCCCGAGGTAAGTTTTTTGTCCTTACCGCTCTGGAACTCCGCCCTCCGAGTCTGCTCCGAGTATCCCCGAGGTAAGTTTTTTGTCCTTACCGCTCTGGAACTCCGCCCTCCGAGTCTGCTCCGAGAATCCCCGAGGTAAGTTTTTTATACTTACCGCTCTGGAACTCCGCCCTCCAAGTCTGCTCCGAGAATCCCCGAGGTACGTTTTTTATACTTACCGGTCTGGAACTCCGCCCTCCGAGTCTGCTCCGAGAATCCCCGAGGTAAGTTTTTTATACTCACCGCTCTGGAACTCCGCACTCCAAGTCTGCTCCGAGAATCCCCGAGGTAAGTTTTTTATACTCACCGCTCTGGAACTCCGCCCTCCGAGTCTGCTCCGAGAATCCCCGAGGTAAGTTTTTTTATAGTTATCGCTCTGGAACTCCGCCCTCGGAGTCTGCTCCGAGAATCCCCGAGGTAAGTTTTTTATAGTTACCGGTCTGGAACTCCGCCCTCCGAGTCTGCTCCGAGAATCCCCGAGGTAAGTTTTTTATACTTACCGCTCTGGAACTCCGCCCTCCGAGTCTGCTCCGAGAATCCCCGAGGTAAGTTTTTTATACTCACCGCTCTGGAACTCCGCCCTCCGAGTCTGCTCCGAGAATCCCCGAGGTAAGTTTTTTGTCCTTACCGCTCTGGAACTCCGCCCTCCGAGTCTGCTCCGAGAATCCCCGAGGTAAGTTTTTTATACTTAACGCTCTGGAACTCCGCCCTCCGAGTCTGCTCCGAGAATCCCCGAGGTAAGTTTTTTATAGTTACCGATCTGGAACTCCGCCCTCCGAGTCTGCTCCGAGAATCCCCGAGGTAAATTTTTTATACTTACCGCTCTGGAACTCCGCCCTCGGAGTCTGCTTCGAGAATCCCCGAGGTAAGTTTTTTATACTTACCGCTCTGGAACTCCGCCCTCCGAGTCTGCTCCGAGAATCCCCGAGGTAAGTTTTTTTATAGTTACCGCTCTGGAACTCCGCCCTCGGAGTCTGCTCCGAGAATCCCCGAGGTAAGTTTTTTATAGTTACCGGTCTGGAACTCCGCCCTCCGAGTCTGCTCCGAGAATACCCGAGGTAAGTTTTTTATACTCACCGCTCTGGAACTCCACCCTCCGAGTCTGCTCCGAGAATCCCCGAGGTAAGTTTTTTATAGTTACCGATCTGGAACTCCGCCCTCCGAGTCTGCTCCGAGAATCCCCGAGGTAAGTTTTTTATACTTACCGGTCTGGAACTCCGCCCTCCGAGTCTGCTCCGAGAATCCCCGAGGTAAGTTTTTTATAGTTACCGATCTGGAACTCCGCCCTCCGAGTCTGCTCCGAGAATCCCCGAGGTAAGTTTTTTATCCTTACCGCTCTGGAACTCCGCCCTCCGAGTCTGCTCCGAGAATCCCCGAGGTAAGTTTTTTATACTCACCGCTCTGGAACTCCGCCCTCGGAGTCTGCTCCGAGAATCCCCGAGGTAAGTTTTTTGTCCTTACCGCTCTGGAACTCCGCCCTCCGAGTCTGCTCCAAGAATCCCCGAGGTAAGTTTTTTATACTTACCGCTCTGGAACTCCGCCCTCCGAGTCTGCTCCGAGAATCCCCGAGGTAAGTTTTTTATAGTTACCGATCTGGAACTCCGCCCTCGGAGTCTGCTTCGAGAATCCCCGAGGTAAGTTTTTTATACTTACCGCTCTGGAACTCCGCCCTCCGGGTCTGCTCCGAGAATCCCCGAGGTAAGTTTTTTTATAGTTATCGCTCTGGAACTCCGCCCTCGGAGTCTGCTCCGAGAATCCCCGAGGTAAGTTTTTTATAGTTACCGGTCTGGAACTCCGCCCTCCGAGTCTGCTCCGAGAATCTCCGAGGTAAGTTTTTTATACTCACCACTCTGGAACTCCGCCCTCGGAGTCTGGTCCGAGAATCCCCGAGGTAAGTTTTTTATACTTACCGCTCTGGAACTCCGCCCTCCGAGTCTGCTCCGAGAATCCCTGAGGTAAGTTTTTTATAGTTACCGGTCTGGAACTCCGCCCTCCGAGTCTGCTCCGAGAATCCCCGAGGTAAGTTTTTATAGTTACCGCTCTGGAACTCCGCCCTCCGAGTCTGCTCTGAAAATCCCCGAGGTAAGTTTTTTATATTTACCGGTCTGGAACTCCTCGATCTCTTTGTGGAAGTGACAGGTTAATTGGCCATTATAAATTGCCCCTAGTATAGGTAGGTGGTAGGGAAATATATAGGGACAGGTGGGGATGTGATAGGATTATGCGATTAGTGTAGGATTAGTATAAATGGGTGGTTGATGGTCAGCACAGACTCGGTGGGCCGAAGGGCCTGTATCAGTGCTGTATCTTTAAAACTAAAAACCCAAACGGGCAGAGCTGTGTATATCATTCCTCATGATAGGCTATTAATAAAACTCAAAACTATGGGCATTCCAGTAAACTCTTGGAATTGATGAGAAACTGGTTGAAGGGTAGGAGACAATGTGTACTCTCATTTGAGGATTTATGTGGCGAAGGTTGGGGGGCGGGGCGGGATGTTGGTGGTGGCAGAGTACTGAGTGGGGTGCCTCTGTGGCCAATATTGTTAATTTGCTTAAATGACCAGGATCGAGAAAATGTAAAGTAGTCAAATTTACTGATGAAACCAAACGAAGAGGCCAGTGGAATTGAAAAGCCAGTTCAGAAGCTACAGAAATGAGTTGGGCAAGGTGTCTCGGTGGGTGGAACAATGGAAGAAGAAATTTGAAACATACAGACAAATGCAAAGTCTTACACACAGGAAGGGAAAAAATAAATGACTCGTATTCTATGAAAGTTAAAAATTCTCCACCAGGGCCTCGCACCCCTCCCTATCTCTGTAACCTCCTATCCACTCCAGCCCTACAACCCTCTGAAAAATCTGTGCTCCTCTAATTCTGGTCTCTTGAGCCTCCTTCAATTCCCATCACTCCACCTTTGGCGGCTGGGCCTTCAGCTGCTCTGGAATTCCCTCTCCAATCCTTTCCACCTTGATTTAAAATGCTCGTCAAAAGCCACTTCTTTGACTAAGCTTTTGGTCAACTATCCTACTACCTTATATGATTGTCAAATTTTGTCTGATTTACACTCCTGTGAAGTACCTTGGGATGTTTTACTACATTAAAGGCGCTATATAAATGTAGGTTGTTGTTGATTTCAAAGGTGTCCAATTTAGATGCCAGCAGAATCCAGTCCATGCAATCGGAGAGAGACTTTTCTCTCCTGTAACAAAACAAACGTTACGAATCAATCAATGATCAACTAAATATACACCATTGTAAATATAACAGCGCTGGCAAAAACAAATTGAATTCACTTCCAAACCGGCAGTTCCCCGAGTCAGCACAGCGGGTCCTCCGGGGAGAGACGTTGGGCGCGAGCGCGGAGAATTCGAATTTATTTGATTTAACCGAAAGCGCGAGAGGCGGGAACGAGAGAGAGAAAAAAACCCGGGAAAGAGACAGAAAACAACCGGGAAAGAGAGAAAGAGGAAAAACCCGGGAAAGAAAGAGAGAAAACCCGGGAAAGAGAAAGAGGAAAAACCCGGGAAAGAAAGAGAGAAAACCCGGGAAAGAGAAAGACCGGGAGGAGAAGCGGGAGCGTAAAGGAAAACTCGGGAAATCGCCTCAAAACTCGGTCAGTACCCGCCCCGAGAAATGAATCTAATGGGAAATAAATGGACTGAGTCCTCTCCCCATCATCTTCTTGAACAAGAAATTAAAATGTGTAAATTCTGTCTTTAGGTTGAGTCCCATAAAGATGGATGTCCAGATGCAGGAATTTAAGGCGTTAGCAGATGAAATGATGATTATCCTTTCTGGCTGTCATGGGGAAGTGCTGTTACAGAATGCCATGATGAATAAAGCAAAGATTGTGAATAGGTACCTGGAATTTGAAAAATCAGTGAAGCATCTGCTTTCAGGTAAGACAAAAAGAATTCAGAATTTTCAAGTAAATAATTTGAAATCCCACGTTTGTAAACTTGGCAAAGGGTTTAAATAGAGCTGTGAAGGGACTGGGTACTCTAAAGACAGTAACAGTAGAGATGCTGATCTTGTGAAGACAATACACAAACAATAGCTTTCCTTTGTGCCTGATCTAGAAGCTACACTCTTTTGGGGAGGCAAACCAGATTATGTAGCATTCACAGCCATACACAAAAAAAATCATGAGTGCAATTGGATTAAAAAACATGCATTACATTCCCACCCCCTCAGTGTATTTGTATTGACCTGGTTTATCTACCTTTGCCAGTGGTGACTGTTTGGAATCCAGCATTTAAACACGACAGCCTCTTGTTTTTGGTGTCACACTAAGTGATCTGTTTTATTTTCATAAAATTAACTTTATAAATCAACTTCCCGCTGCTTGAAAATGTTAATGACCTGTTCCAGTGATTAACCTTTACTTCAGTTGTACTGATATAGAAGTCACTGCATTGAAACTAGAGTTCCCAAGATTGCCATGTTTTGGACATAGCTGTGGTTAATTCAAGATGTTTGATAGTTAAGTCATGGTGATTTCAGAGATACAGCAGACACGGGAAAAAGTGGCACTGAAAGTGATAGAGTTTGGAGAAGAACAAGAGAAAAGTTTTCTGGAGGTGCAGAAGATTAAGGAAGAGTGGAAAAAAAGTCAGCAACAGAATTCTGAGAAAGAAGCAGAACTCAAATATCCTTTACTACAGAATTGTTTTTAAAATAAACACACCAGTGCCTTGCTTCGATCAGAAAACTGAAATGCTCACGAACGGACAAATTGCTTTTGTTTTCAACTCATCAGTGCTGAAGAATAACTTCTAGTATGCTTGATGCAGAATGGAGTAACTTTGCTTGGGTGCCACAGGTTGGCGCTCAAACATATGCTTTTTTTTCTAGCTTAAACCGCTCCTGTATGCTGCACAATTACATTTTTGAATCAAATCTTGGACTGGTAAATCTATGGCTGTTCAGCTGGTTGAGCTAACAAGTATAGCTGAGCTATGAAGACCAGCAAGATCTCCAGTTTTAGCTGCAGTTCCTTCTGAGTTAGCTAATTGGTGGGTTTTGGTTAAGTGAGGCAAAAATTGGCCAAGTTCCTGCATATGAATGAGGTGGAAATGTGTGTGGGTATTGGGTGAGGATGGGCTCAAACGTAGCTGTGATGTTACCTGTTGAATAGCTTGCTAAACATATTTAGGTTTGAATATGGAGGCGACCACTTGGATGAGGTACTTGGATGTGACATTGTTTTGGTAAAATATCACCCAAAAACGCATTAACCAGTCATTCGGTTTATTGCCGCATCTGCGACCTTTCACAGTCACAGACCTGAAACGTTAACTCTACTTCTTTCTCCACAGATGCTGCCAGACCAGATTTTCAGCGTCTGCAGATTTTTGCCTTCATTCATGTTATTACTGTTGGACACTGCTGCCCCAAAATAATTTGTGCACATAAATCAGTACACTACAAATATAATTCACAAGTGCTTTAGATATTTTGATGATGTGATGACCACTACATAAATGCAAATCTTATTAATTTCATTGCAACTCTGTGAAACATCAAGTGCATCCAGCTCGTACAAGGGAGGAGCACTGTTGTAATCACCAATTATATGCTATTCCTTTCCTTAATATACAAAAGCCACACTATTACAGAAGGAACTGGAGGAGCTTGAAAAGACCGAAAAGGAAATGGCTAAAATGGAAGAAGAGGTAGATGAAGATACAACAGTAGTTATTCCTTCTACTAAGTAAGTTTAAAGTTACAAAGGTTTAATTAAAATATCCTTGTCTGGTTATACTGCATCTTTGTGCTATACTGTATTATGGAGTGGTCGAAAGTCAAATTCTTGAACTCTCAGGATGTTTGGTGACATATGGAGGGAGATAAACCAGCTGCTTCCCAACAGCAAGGGAGGATAATCATTTGAATCTTTAGAGGACTTTTAAGCAGCTGACATGGTGAAAGACTACTTGACCCCCATGCCATCTACTGTGATGGTGAGGGTACAAACAGAAACTGGTTGATGGCAGAAATATGTAAAATTATTAACTGGCACACTTAAAACACCACCTGATTCTCAGCAGATGCGCTAGCAACCTACGCTCAGACTTCTGCCAATGGTCATTCTGCACCAGCCACCATAATTGTATACGAACGGGTTGGTTCATGGATGACTTTCATTTTCCCAAATTATTAAGAATTTTTGGGAGGGTGACAAAAGAGATATTTTGCCAACCTAGCTATTACTGAAATGATACATTTTCTACTGTTCAACTGTGAGGTGTGGCACAGCATACTATATACCACAAAAATGAGCTTGTCTCAGCTTAAAAGGTTTTACTGTCAGTTGGCAGCACATTGTGTTTTATGTGGAGTACTTATATTTAAATGTGATTTCATGTAGGTACTTGGCTCATATCTTCCATAAGGTCACTAAGATCATTTGGGACTACGACAGTGACCCTTCTCTTGTAAAAGGCGGTATCCTTTCATTTGTGCATTTGTGAAAAGGTGAAGGCTAGGTGTGGAGCCCACAAATGTTTAGAATAATAGAAATAGGTAAATCAAGAAGTATTGCCACTGTTTGTTCTCCTGAAAACTTTTAAACTAAGACTGCAACGAGTTCCATTTTATAAAGGAGGGGAAGGAATGAGGCAAAATTATTGGCGCTGGTTGGTGTGTCAGTTTCAGGATGCTGTTCCTGGCACCTGCCATTTTGGGGGAGGCAATTTTGGAACTCTGGGAAGGCTGCCTGCCCTCATGAGTAGGACTGGCAACTGGATTCATTAAGATCCTTGTTAAAGGTAAGTTAAGGAGGCTGACTGGGATTTTCCAGTTGACTTCCAGATTCCCAGCTTGTGGGGGTGGGCACTCAGCCACTGCACCTGGCAGGCCTACAGGCCTTCCTCCCTTGTTGCCCACCTGGGTGTGGGTACTCCCAAAGGCCACCCTGTAGATGGATTTTCCCACCCACAGTGGTGGCCTGGTTGCCTTTTCTGTTTTATTGAACTTTTTAAAATGTGGCTGAGGGCACCTTTTTGAAGAATCCCTCCAGTTATTTACCTTGTACTGCAGCTGGGTACTCCTCTGACTGGCCCTCCAGCTTAGAGAGCCCACCGACCACTGTTAATTGGACAGGGGATCTTTTTCCATGCCAATCTTAACTTTAATTAGTTTCCCACCAGAGACAGGTTCCTGACCCGAAAATATCTGGGTCCTCTTGCACACCTCCGTGGTGAAAATTCAGCCCTCTGTTCTTAATCTATTCCAATATCTTCCTGCAACAGACGCTCAACTAACAAGTCTATAATTTCCTGATTTCTCTCTTTTTTTTAAAATGGAGGAGATGTGGGAATTTAAGTTGAACTCGAGATATATAGGCCTTATGAAGAAGTGACAGTTTTCATTGCTACTTCATCTCAATGGAAATAGTAATGTGATTTAGACATTATTGTGGAAAAAAATGAAGCCTGTTTGCACAGAGGATGTGTAATCTAAAGGAAATTGATGAATGTAGAGTGGAATTTTCAAAGAGTGAATAGGATCAGATGAGTGGAGGAGGGCACTGATATGGAGAAAGAACAGACGTCATCCTAGCAAAAGGTAAACTACCAATCTCAGCACAGCTAGAGCAATTTTAACCAGGAATATTGACTTGGTACAAGAGTATATGGAAAAAGTGCACTGTGTCATCAGTGAAAAGCACAAATCTGTGGCAATGAGAAAAGAATCAATAGCATTCAAGAACTGTTTGGTGCATAGTGGGATGGGCATGCTGAAAACCTTTAATTAGGCCAGAATTTTCAAAATATTGTATAGTAGAAACCAAGACACCAGAAAATTTAATTCTAGAAAAGTTATGGTGCTCATTTGGGCCTTGTATTTCATTTATCTTCTGATATGCTGGTCAATTTTGCAAACTCCATTTGTGAAGGATTATAGACCAAATCTGTTTATTCTTTCTGGCACTGATCTCTGGAACATCACCAACTCAACAGTCTCCCTTTCTTTAAAAAAGAACTGATAAATCGTCTCTTCAGCAAAACATGTCTGTGGATTTTCATTAACTTGAGAGCTTTCTTGTTTGATTAGTTAAACTCTATGCAAGTGGTAGAAAATGATATGTTACTTGTTTGGGATTGACTTGTATGCAATGTTTTCCTTAACTATTTTTCTCAGTTCATTTTGGGATGGGTATAGCGCAGCCCATTAACATCGACTCTACTAAGCATTCAGAAAGTTTCATCTGCGATTATTTGTGGAACCTGGTGAGCACGGATTGGTAGATTATTCTCTGTGCACGAAACAACAATAAGTGAACTGTTCATTTTTGAATCACTTTTTTGAGCATCCAATCTTTCTGAAGCCATGACTTTGATCTTGGAAAAAAAACTAGTTTCCATCTCTAATATTAGCAAGTCACATGAACGGATTCTTATGGATGTGGTATTTTAACAAGGTATGCGCCAACCCCCAGCAAATGCCATTTGAGATGATTGCAAGACGGGCTTTAAGGCTACCAGTGTTCCATGCACGTGGCAACTTGGACAGTGCTTTTCCTAATAGCATCTGTGAAATTGAAAATTCTCTCCTTGTGAGAACTTGCAGGTGCAGACCTGTGTTCTGCTACTCCATATCGTTGCAGTAGAATGCTGTAAAATTCTATTCCAATTTCTGCATAAAATTCCTTGTATATATTTATATAAACCTTTACAAAAATATTGAAATTGTCGGTCCGGTTGCTTTGGCTAGAGTAGACTCTCAAATCTGGTGTACTGTACATTTGAATCCTAGTCTTGATTTATAAATGAGACTCGGTCACATTGGATAAATTCTGCCAGTTCTTTAGTGAGGCTGTAGATTATCAAACATCAAATGAAAATATTAGGGTCTTGCTCCTTTAAAGACTGATTAGCTGGCTTCCTGAAATATAGTGTGCCTCCCCATATTTGTCAAAACTGTCAGGTGAAAGAAACATTGCAGATATGACAAATGAGAATGTATCTGCCACAAATAGCAGTAAAATGAAAGAACTGGAGCCAGTGCAGTTTGACTTCGAATGTGGATGTATAATTTCAGCGAACACTGGCATTGGCTCATCAGGTTCTACATCCTATTTATATTGCAACATTTGATAGTTGCAACTATGTCCCCTCTCCTGAGCTGAATCTTGTGCCTACCTTGAAATTATATTCTTGTGTTCTAATAAAGTGTTTTATTCCCTTTTCTATTGTGGGAATATTCTTTTGCTTCTCTGGGCTTCTATTTGATAATACTTGTATTCAAACAATGTTTGTAAGGGGTTGGAACCTTTCATAAGATAAGAGTACAGGAAGCTTTCATGCGGTGCCTTCTATGGAAGTGCAAGTTCTACAGCTGTGATTGATGTGCTGTCCCTCACTTTTTTTTTGCTGCAATTCTATCAATAATTCAAAATTAAAGGGCAAGCTAATAGGGGAGGCGGTGACGTAGTGATAATGTTACTGGACTAGTAACCTAGAGACCCAGGGTATTACTCTAGGGACATGGGTTTGGAATTTGAATTCAATTAATAAATCTGAAATTAAAAGCTAGTCTAATGATGGCCATGAAACCGTTGCTGATTGTTGTAAAAAATCCACCTGGTTCACTAATGGCCTTTAGGGAAGGAAATCTGCTGTCTTTACCTGGTCTAGCCTACATGTGACTCCAGACCCACAGTACTGTGGCTAACTCTTAAATGTCCTCTGAAATGGCATAGCAAGCCACTCACTTGTAGCTAACCACTACGCAGTAAATAATGAAACCGGACAGACCACACGGCATTGACACCGTCAACGGCAAACCCAGCCCTGTCGACCCTGCAAAGTCCTCCTTACCAACATCCGGGGGCTTGTGCCAAAGTTGGGAGAGCTGTCCCACAGACTAGTCAAGCAACAGCCTGACATAGTTATACTCATGGAATCATACTTTACAGATAATGTCCCAAACACTACCATCCCTGGGTATGTCCTGTCTTACGGGCAGGACAGACCCGGCAGCACAGTGGTATACAGTAGGGAGGGAGTTTCCCTGGGAGTCCTCAACGGTGACTCCGGACCCCATGAAGTCTCATGGCATCTGGTCAAACATGGCCAAGGAAACCTCCTGCTGTTTGCCACCTACTGCCCTCCCTCAGCTGATGAATCAGTACTCCTCCATGTTGAACACAACTTGTAGGAAGCACTGAGGATGGCAAGGGCACAAAATGTACTTGGTGGGGGACTTCAATGTCCATCACCGAGTGGCTCAGTAGTACCAGTACTCACTGAGCTGACCGAGCCCTAAAGGACACAGCTGCTAGACTGGGTCTGCGGCAGGTGGTGAGGGAATCAACAAGAGGGAAAAATGTACTTGACCCCATCCTCACCAATCTGCCTGTCGCAGATGCATCTGTCCATGACTGTATTTGGTAGGAGTGACCACCGCACAGTTCTTCTGGAGACGAAGCCCCACTTTCACATTGAGGATACCTCCATTGAGTTGTGTGGCACTACACCCATGCTAAATGGTATAGATTTCAAACAGATCTAGCAGTGCAAAACTGGGCATCCATGAGGCGCTGTGGGTCACCAGCAGCAGAATTGTACTCAAACACAATCTGTGACCTCGTGGCCCGGCATATTCCCCACTCGATGGTTATCATCAAGCCAGGAGACCAACCCTGGTTCAATGAAGAATGCAGGAGCAGTACCAGGCATACCTCAAAATGAGGTGTCAACGTGGTGATGCCACAACCCAGGACTACTTACGTACCAAACAGCCTAAGCAGCATGCGATACACTGAGCTAATCGATTCCATAACCAACGGATCAGATCTAAGCTCTGCAGTCCTGCCGCATCCAGTTGTGAATGGTGGTGGACAATTAAACAACTAACTGGAGGAGGTGGCTCCACAAATATCCTCATCCTCAATGTTGGGGGAGCCCAGCACACCAGTGTGAAAGGTAAGGCTGAAGCATTTGCAACAATCTTCAGCCAGAAGTGCTGAGTTGATGATCCATCTCGGCCTCCTCCTGAAGTCCCCAGCATCACAGATGCCAGACTTCAGCCAATTTGATTCACTCTGTGTGATATCAAGAAATGGCTGAAAGCACTAGATACTGCAAAGGCTATGGGTCCTGACATTATTCCGGCAATAGTACTGAAGACCTGTGCCCCTAACACTGGCATCTACCCGGCAATGTGGAAAATTGCCCAGATATGTCCTGTACACAAAAAGCAGGACAAGACCAACCCGGCCAATTACAGCCCCATCAGTCTACTCTCAATCATCAGTAAAGCGATGGAAGGTGTCATCGACAGTGCTATCAAGCGGCACTTGCTTAGCAATAACCTGCTCAGTGACGCTCGGTTTGGGTTCTTCCAGGGCCACTTAGCTCCTGACCTCATTACAGCCTTGGTTCAAACATGGACAAAAGAGCTGAACTGGTGAGGTGAGAGTGCCTGCCCTTGACAACAAGGCAGCATTTGACCGAGTATGGCATCAAGGAGTCCTAGCAAAACTGGAGTCAATGGGAGTTAGGGGGAAAACTCTCTGCTGGTTCATACCTAGTGCAAAGGAAGATGGTTGTGGTTGTTGGAGGTCAATCATCTGCAGGAGTTCCTTAGGGTAGTGTCCTAGGCCCAACCATCTTCAGCTGCTTCATCAATTACTTTCCTTCAATCATAACGTCAGAAGTGGAATTCTCGCTGCTGATTGCACAATGTTCACCATTTGACTCCTCAGATACTGAAGCAGTCTGTGTAGAAATGCAGCAAGACCTGGATAATATCCAGGCTTGGGCTGAAGTGGCAAGTAACATTCGCGCTTCACAAATGCCAGGCAATGACCATCTCCCTTTGACACTCAATGGCATTACAATTGCTGAATCGTAATAGAGTAGCCATAGAAATACCATGGCTACAAGAGCAGGTCAGAGGCTAGGAATACTGTGGCGAGTAACTCGTCACCTGACTCCCCAAAGTCTGTCCACCATCTGTATGGCACAAGTCAGGAGTGTGATGGAATACGCTCAACTTGCCTGGATGGGTGCAGATCTAACAACACTCAAGAAGCTCGACACCATCCAGGACAAAGCAGCCCGCTTGATTGGCACCCATCCACAAACATTCACTCCCTCTACCGCCGACGCATGGTGGTAGCAGTGTGTACCATCTACAAGATGCATTGCAACAACCCACCAAGGCTCCTTAGACAGCACCTTCCAAACCCGCGACCTCTACCACTAGAAGGACAAGGGCAGCAAATGCATAGGAACACCTGGGTGTGGGTCCCCCCAAAGGCCACCCTGTAGATGGATTTTCCAAGTCACACACCATCCTGACTTGGAACTATATCGCCATTCCTTCACTGTCGCTGGTTCAAAATCCTGGAACTTACTTAGCAGCACTGTGGGTATACCTATCTTCCACGGACTGAAGTGGTTCAAGAAGGCAGTTCACCACTGCCTTCTCAAGGGCAATTATGGATGGGCAGTAAATGCTGGCCTGGCCAGCAATGCCCACATCCCATGAATGAATTTTTAAAAAAAGAAAAAGCTTCCTACCAGCACACCAGGACAATCCATTCACCCTGCAGCTGGCTTGTTGCATATATGAACTCATAATTTTTTAACAGGAACAGCTATAAACCACCAATACAACATATCCATTCCTCCCCACTCAGTCAATCATCACATTTTACCTGCACAGAAAGGAAATAAGGACAGGTCATTGTAAGACTTTGACGAGCCAAAGTGGGATTATGCTCTTTCGCTTCCTACAACCATGTGCTTAGTTCTGAAAACAGATGAGTCGGTGGTACTGTACCAGCCTGTGACAAGATGCAGCCCAGCCTCCCATACACTCCTCCAGCTGCCGTTCCCACGGTTTTCAGCTCAGCCTGCATTTTCTTTATTTTTTGTTTCAAGGATCAGAAAGCAAGAGATGGGAATTTTGTTTCTTGAGAGGCCAGGAGAAAGTCTTGGGCTCAGGTAGAAGCTGCCACAAGGAGCACAGAGTCATGAGGCAGGTATCAAAAGCAGCCAAACAAGACAAATAAGCTCTTTTAAACAAGGAAGTAAGTGTTGCATTAGGGTGGATGTTGTAATGGATTGTATGCAGTTCTGATTCCCTCGTGTTTCTGCTACTTGCCATGACGAAGCGCTGGGCACAGATTGTCACAATTAAAGTCTGGGCTATACTCCAACCTCTTATCCTCAAATAACGCGTTAGCATCCAACCCCTGAACACAGTCTGCAACAGAAAACACTGCATTCCTACTTTGCAAAGGGAGAGACGTTAAATTACACGGCAGCAGGATTCTGAAGTGCACTGAAAATTTGATTTCATTTTTAAATTTTAATAAAGGCTTTTTGACTTGCATTTTGTACTAGTTTCTTGAAGTAGAATTTGAAAGAATTATTCTTTAGGTAAATTTGAGGTAAGATTTTTTTTTTTAATTTCATGGGATCTGGGTGTCGCTGGCAAGTCCAACATTTGCTGCCCATCCCTGATTGCCCTTGACAACTGAATGGCTTGCTTTCAGAGAGCAGTTAAGAGTCAACCACATTGCCGTGGGTCTGGAGTCACATGTAGGCCAGACAGGTAAGGATGGCAGATTTCCTTCACTAAAGGACATTAGTGAACCAGGTGGGTTTTTACGACAATCAATGACTGTTTCATGGCACCATTACTGAGACTAGATTTCAATTCCAGATTTTTAAAAATTAATTAATTTACCTCTATTGTAACTTTAAGTTCTTTGAAGTAACAGAGGGTTGATGAGGGCAGTGTTGTTGATGTGTATATGGTCTTTCAGTAGGCATGTGATAAATAATATTTGTTAGCAAAATCAAGACCCATGGGCTTAAACAGATAGTGGCAGATTGGCTAAGGGACAGAAAGCAGAGCGTATAGCGGTGAACAGATTGGAGGGAAGTACATAGTGGTGTTCCCTAGGGGTTGGTATTGGTCCCTCTGCTCTTATTGATATATCAAAATGATCTGGACTTGGTTATACAGGGCATAATTTCAAAGTTTGCAGAATACAGGACCTTTGAAGTATAGTAAACAATGAGGACGTTATTAACAGACTTCAGGAGGGCATGGACTGTTGAAATGGAAGGTGAAATTTAATGTAGAGATGTGTGAAATTATACATTTTGGTAGGAAGAATGAGGAGAAGCAATAAACTAAATTTTAAAAGGGGTGCAAGCACTGAGATGCCTGGGGGTTTACGCTAATGTGCAGAGGAAATTAACTGGAATGGTGACACAAGAAATCCTACCAACTGAGCCAAGCTGATGATACAGGTTTTCATTTCTCTGGCTTAGGTTTAATAAGAGCGCTGTGCTCTTGAAAAAAACCCACTAAAAATTGTAACTGCAGCACATGCAATGTCCCCTGCAGTACAAGCCTATTGGGAGAGGGTGGAGCAGCAATATGGGAGCAGAGGTTCAGAATAACCTGTTTGAAAAGCAATCCCTTTGAGGCAAAAAATTTTACTCTAAAATATTCTGCTAAACATGCAACTTGTCTGTATAAAACTTAAGGAGCCAAGCCCAAGTTTATTTTAAATAAGAACAAAATATGTTGCAAATATGCAGCAAGTCATCTGTAAAGAGAAATCCCATTTTTGGTGTATGATCATTCATCAGAACTGAGCTGAAGTTTATTTTCTCTGTTTTACTGTTGTCCAGCTGTACACTCTGTTTATACCTGTCACAATTCAGGATTATTTGGCCATTTGTCACAGAAAAGACTTGGACGGGAGCTGTGTGAAGATGTGCTTTGTTGAAGCAAAAGCTTTCCTAAAAGGATAAAAGCAAAATACTGCAGATGCTGGAAATCTGAAATAAAAACAAGAAATGCTGGAAATACTCAAGTCTGGCAGCATCTGTGGAGAGAGAGAAGCAGATGTCCTTTAGGGAAGGAAATCTGCTGTCCTTACCTGGTCTGGCCTACATGTGACTCCAGGCCCACAGCAATGTGGTTAACTCTTACATGCCCTCTGAAATGGCCTAGCAAGCCACTCAGTTGTACCTAACCACTACTAAGTCAATAAAAAGGAATGAAACCGGACGGACCACCCGGCATCGACCTAGGCACCAGAAACGACAACGAGAAACCCAGCCCTGTCGACCCTGCAAAGTCCTCCTTACTAACATCTGGGGGCTTGTGCCAAAGTTGGGAGAGCTGTCCCACAGACTAGTCAGCAACAGCCTGACATCGTCATACTCACGGAATCATGCCTTACAGACAATGTCCCAGACACTGCAATCACTATCCCTCGGTATGTCCTGTCCCACCGGCAGGACAGACCCAGCAGGGGTGGTGGGACAGTGGTCTCCAGTAGGGAGGGAGTTTCCCTGGGAGTCCTCAACATTGACTCTAGACCTCCATGAAGTCTCATGGCATCTGGTCAAACATGGGCAAGGAAACCTCCTCCTGATTACCACCTACTGCCCTCCCTCAGCTGATGAGTCAGTACTCCTCCATGTTGAACACCACTTGGAGGAAGCAGCACTGAAGGTGGCAAGGGCACAAAATGTACTCTGGGTGGGGGCTTCAATGTCCATCACCAAGAGTGGCTTGGTAGTACCGCTACTGACCGAGCTGGCCGAGTACTAAAGGACATAGCTGCTAGACTGGGTCTGCGGCAGGTGGTGGGGGAACCAACACGAGGGAAAAACATACTTGACCTGGTCCTCACCAATCTGCCTGCCGCAGATGCTTCTGTCCATGACTGTATTGGTAGGAGTGACCACCGCACAGTCCTTGTGGAGACCAAGTCCTGCCTTCACATTGAGGATACCGTCCATCGTGTTGTGTGGCACTATGACCGTGCTAAATGGGATAGATTTCGAACAGATCTAGCAATGCAAAACTGGGCATCCATGAGGTGCTGTGGGCCATCAGCAGCAGCAGAATTGTACTCAACCACAATCTGTAACCTCATGGCCCGGCACATCTCCCACTCTATCATTACCGTCAAGGCAGGAGACCAACCCTGGTTCAATGAAGAGTGCAGGAGGGCATGCCAGGAGCAGCACCAGGCATACCTCAAAATGAGGTGTCAACCTGGTAAAGCTACAACCCAGGACTACATGCATGGCAAACTGATTAAGAAGCATGCAATAGACAGAGCTAAGCGATCCCATAACCAACGGATCAGATCTCAGCTCTGCAGTCCTGCCACATCCAGCCGTGAATGTGGTGGACAATTAAACAACTAACTGGAGGATGTGGCTCCACAAATATCCCCATTCTCAATGATGGGGGAGCCTAGCACATCAGTGCGAAAGATAAAGCAGAAGTGTTTACAACAATCTTCTGCCAGAAGTGCCAAGTTGATCCATCTCGGACCCCTCCTGAAGTCCCCAGCATCGCAGATGCCAGACTTCAGCCAATTTGATTCACTCCGCGTGATATCAAGAAACTACTGAAGGCACTGGATACTGCAAAGGCTATGGGACCTGACAATAATCCAGCAATAGTACGGAAGACCTGTGCTCTAGAACATGCCGCACCCCTAGC
Organism: Heterodontus francisci; assembly: GCF_036365525.1. Lineage (NCBI taxonomy): Eukaryota > Metazoa > Chordata > Chondrichthyes > Heterodontiformes > Heterodontidae > Heterodontus > Heterodontus francisci. Next base: position 28,645,664 of record NC_090413.1, read on the forward strand.
CAAACTGTTCCACTATAGCTACAACACTGGCATCTACCTGGCAATGTGGAAAATTGCCCAGGTATGTCCTGTACACAGAAAACAGGACAAGTCCAACCTGGCCAATTACCGCCCCGTCCCTCTCCTCTCAACCATCAGCAAAGTGATGGAAGGTGTCATCAACAGTGCCATCACGCAGCACTTGCTTAGCAATAACCTGCTCAGTGATACCCAGTTTGGGTTCCGACAGGGCCACTCAGCACTTGACCTCATTACAGCCTTGGTTCAAACATGGACAAAAGAGCTGAACTCAAGAGGTGAGAGTGACTGCCCTTGACATCAAGGCAGCATCTGACCGAGTATGGCATCAAGGAGCCCTAGCAAAACTGGAGTCAATGGGAATCGGGGAAAACACTCTGCTGGTTGGAGTCATACCTAGTGCAAAGGAAGATGGCTGTGGTCGTTGGAGGTCAATCATCTGGGCTCCAGGACATCACTGCAGGAGTTCCTCAGAGTAGTGTCCTAGGCCCAACCATCTTCAGCTGCTTCATCAATCACCTTCCTTCAATCATAAGGTCAGAAGTGGGGATGTTCGCTGATTGCACAATGTTCAGCACCATTCGCGACTTCTCAAATGCTGAAGCAGTCCGTGTAGAAATGCAGCAAGACCTGGACAATATCCAGGCTTGGGCTGATAAGTGGCAAGTAACATTTGCCGCACACAAGTGCCAGGCAATGACCATCTCCAACAAGAGAGCATCTAACCATCTCCCCTTGACATTCAACGGCATTATCATCACTGAATCCCCCACTATCAACATCCTAGGGGCTACCATTGACCAGAAACTGAACTGGAATAGCCATATAAATACCGTGGCTACAAGAGCAGGTCAGAGGCTAGGAATCCTGCGGTGAGTAACTCACCTCCTGACTCCCCAAAGTCTACAAGGCACAAGTCAGGAGTGTGATGGAATACTCTCCACTTGCCTGGATGGGTGCAGCTCCAACGACACTCAAGAAGCTCGACATCATCCATGGCAAAGCAGCTCGCTTGATTGGCATCCCATCTACAAACATTCACTCCCTCCACCACTGACGCACAGTGGCAGCAGTGTGTACCGTCTACAAGATGCACTGCAGCAACGCACCAAGGCTCCTTAGACAGCACCTTCCAAACCCGCGACCTCTACCACCTTGAAGGACAAGAGCAGCAGATGCATGGGAACATCACCACCCGCAAGTTCCCGCCCAAGTCACACACCATCCTGACCTGGAACGATATCGCCGTTCCTTCACTGTCGCTGGGTCAAAATCCTGGATCTCCCTTCCTACCAGCACTGTGGGTATACCTACCTCACATGGACTGCGGTTCAAGAAGGCAGCTCACCACCACCTTCTCAAGGGCAATTAGGGATGGGCAATAAATGCTGGCCTAGCCAGTGACGCCCACATCCCACGAATGAATAAAAAAAGGTTAACATTTCAGGTCAGTGACCCTTCTTCAGAACTAACAAATATTAAAATGTAAAAGGTTTTAAGCAAATAAAGCGGGGTGTGGGGCAAGAGATAACAAAAGAGGTGTTGATAGGATAAGGTCACAAAGAATAACTGACCAGAAGGTCATGGAACAAAGACATATATGGTATGTTAATGGTGTACTGAAAGACAAAGTGTTAGTACAAAGGGGGTGTGAATTGACTGTAAAGCACAAAGCACTCCAAGCACAAACATTAAATTTTTTTTAAAAAGAACAAACAGTGGCTAGGCACAGTAGAAACAAACTAACCAATCTAAAAAAAAATTAAAATAAAATAACCAAAGAAATAGAGAAAAATAACTAAACATAAAAGGGGGGGCCCGTCATGCTCTGAAATGATTGAATTCATGTTCAGTCCCGCAGGCTGTAGCATGCCTGATCGTTAAATGAGATGCTGTGCCTTGAGCTTGCATTGATGTTCGCTGGAACACTGCAGCAGTCCCAGGACAGAGATGTGAGCATGAGAGCAGGGGGAGTGTTGAAATGGCCAGCAACTGGAAGCTTGGGGTCATGCTTTCGGACTGAGCGGAGATGTTCCGCAAAGCGGTCACCCAATCTGCGTTTGGTCTCCCCAATGTAGAGGAGACCACATTGTGAGCAGCGAATACAGTATACTAAATTAAAAGAAGTACAAGTAACTCGCTGCTTCACCTGAAAGTGTTTGGGGCCTTGGATAGTGAGGAGAGAGGAGGTAAATGGGCAAGTATTACACCTCCTGCGATTGTAGGGGAAGGAGCTGTGGGAAGGGACGTGGTGGTGGGGGTGATGGAGGAGTGGATGAGGGTGTAAGCCCACCGACTCCAACAGCGACCTCGACTACACGTCTTCACACCCTGCCTCCTGTAAGGACTCCATTCCATTCTCCCAGTTTCTCCGTCTCCGACGCATCTGCTCTGATGATGCTACCTTCCATGACAGTGCTTCTGATATGTCTTCCTTTTTCCTCAACTGAGGATTCCATCAATCCCCACCGCCCCCCCCCCCCCCGACTGTGGTTGACAGGGCCCTCATCTGTGTCCGGCCCATTTCCCGTACCATTTACCTCCCAGAACCGCGACATGGTTCCCCTTGTCCTCACTTTCCACCCCACCGGCCTCCAGATCCAAAGGATCATCCTCCGCCACATCCAGCATGATGCCACTACCAAACGCACCTTCTCCTCACTTCCCTGTCAGCATTCCGAAGGGATCGTTGCCTCCGAGACACCCTCGTCCACTCCTCCATCACCCCCACCACCTCGTCACCTTCCCACGGCATCTTGCCCTGCAATCGCAGGAGGTGTAACACCTGCCCATTTACCTCCTCTCTCCTCACTATCCAAGGCCCCAAACACTCCTTTCAGGTGAAGCAGCGATTTATTTGTACTTCTTTCAATTTAGTATACTGTATTCGCTGCTCACAATGTGGTCTGCTCTACATTGGGGAGACCAAATGCAGGTAGGGTCCACAAAGCAGAACACCTCCGCTCAGTCCGAAAGCAAGGCCCCGAGCTTCCGGTTACTGGCCATTTCAACGCCCCCCCCCCCAGCTCACATCTCTGTCCTGGGACTGCTGCAGTGTTCCAGCGAACATCAATGCAAGCTCGAGGAACAGCATCTCATTTACCGATTAGGCACACTACAGTCTGCTGGACTGAACATTAAATTCAATAATTTCAGAGCATGACTGGCCCCCTTTTTATGGTTAGTTATGTTTTTTTTTCTTTTAGTTTGGTTTTTTTAGTTTGGTTAGTTTGTTTCTTCTGTGCCTACCCACTTTCTGTTTTTAAATTTTTTTAAAAATGTTTGTGCTTGGAGTGCTTTGTGCTTTACGGTCAATTCGCACCCTCTCAGTACTAATGCTTTGTCTTTCAGCACACCATTAGCATACCGTTTACCTTTGTTCCATGACCTTCTGGTCAGTTATTCTCTGTGACCTTGTCCTATCAACACCTCTTTTGTTATCTCTTGCCCCACCCCGCCGCTTTACTTGCTTAAAATCTTTTACATTTCTAATATTTGTTAGTTTTGAAGAAGGGTCACTGACTTAAAACGTTAACTTTGCTTCTCTCTCCACAGACCTTTCCTAAAAGGAGTTAAGTTCTGAAATTGGTCCCAAACTGAGGTGCAGTTGTAGAGGCAGATGAATGATAATTACAATGATAAACCAGAGACATAGTTGAGGGAGGGGCAGGACTGGCAGCTCAATATTCCAGGGTATAGAATCTTCAGGCGTGACAGGGGAGGGCATGAAAGAGGAAGGTGGTATTGCACTGTTGATCAAGGAGTCAATTACTGCATTAAGGAAGGATGATATCTTAGAAGGTTCTTCAAATGAGGCCATATGCGTAGAACTTAAAAACAAAAAGGGGGCAATCACTTGGCTGGGAGTGTACTACATGCCTCCAAACAGTCAGGGAGAGATAGAGGAGCAGATATGTAGGCAAATCTCAGAGAAGTGTAAAAATAATAGGGGATTTCAACTTTTCTAATATCAACTGGGATAGTCTTAGTGCAAAAGGCTTAAAGGGGGTGGAATTCTTAAAATGCATACAGGAGAGCTTTTTCAGCCAGTACGTAGAAAGTCCTACAAGAGAAGGGGCAGTACTGGACCTAATCCTGGGGAATGAAGCCGGACAAGTGGTAGAAGTGTCAGTGGGGGAGCATTTCAGGGATAGCGGCCATAACTCTAAGATTTAAGGTAGTTATGGAAAAGGACAAAGACGGACCAGAAATAAAGGTACTGAATTGGGGGAAAGTATGATAAAACAGGATCTGGCTAAAGTGGACTGGAAGCAGCTACTTGTAGGAAAGTCTACATCAGACCAATGGGAGTCATTCAAAGAGGAATTAGTGAAAGTTCAGAGCCAACATGTACCCGTTAAGGTGAAGGGTAGGACCAGCAAGTCCAGGGAACCCTGGATGTCAAGGGATATAGAGGATTGGATCAGGAAAAAAAAGGAGGCTTATGGCAGATTCAGAGCGCTGAAAACAGCGGAGGCCCTGGAGGAGTATAGAAAGTGTAGTGGGGGGGGGGGGGGGTGGGTACTTAAAAGTAATTAGGAGAACGAAGAGGGGGCATGAAAAACATTGGTGGGCAAGAAAAAGGAAAATCCTAAGGCATTTTATAAGTATATTAAGGGCAAGAGGATAAGCAGGGAAAGAGTAGGGCCCATTAGGGACCAAAGTGGCAATCTGTGTGGGGAGCCGGAGGATATGCCTGAGGTTTTAAATGATTACTTTTCATTTGTGTTCACGAAGGAGAAGGATGAGATCAGACAGGGGGATTGTGATAAACTTGAACATATTGATATTGAAAGGGAGGTATTAGCTGTTTTAGCGGGCTTAAAAGTGGATAAATCCCCAGGCCCAACTAAGATGTATCCCAGGCTGTTATTTGAGGCAAGGGAGGAGATTGCAGGGGCTCTGACATAAATCTTCAAATCCTCTCTGGCCACAGGAGAGGTACCAGAGGACTGGAGGACAGCGAATGTGATACCATTATTCAAGAAGGGTAGCAAGGATAAACCAGGTAATTACAGGCCAGTGAGTCAAACATCAGTGGTTAGGAAACTATTGGAAAAAATTCTGAGGGACAGGATTAATCTCCACTTGGAGAGGCAGGGATTAATATTGGATAGTCAGCATGGCTTTGTCAGGGGGAGATCGTTTCTAACTAACTTGATTGAATTTTTCAAGGAGGTGACTAGATGTGTAGATGAGGGTGAAGCAGTTGATGTAGTCTACATGGACTTCAGTAAAGCTTTTGAGAAGGTCCTGCATGGGAGATTGTTTAAGAAGGTAAGAGCCCATGGGATCCAGGGAAATTTGACAAATTGGATCCAAAATTGGCTTAGTGGCAGGAGGCAGAGGGTGATGGTCGACGGTTGTTTCTGTGAGTGGAAGCCTGTGACCAGTGGTGTACCACAGGGATCGGTGCTGGAACCCTTGCTGTTTGTCGTGTACATTAATGATTTAGACGTGAATATAGGAGATATGATCAGTAAGTTCGCAGATGACACGAAAATTGGTGGTGTCGTAAATAGTAAGGAGGAAAGCCTTAGATTACAGGACGATATAGATGGGCTGGTAAGATGGACAGAGCAGTGACAAATGGAATTTAATGCTGAGAAGTGTGAAGTGCTGCATTTTGAGAGGACTAACAAATCAAGGGAATATACACTGGATGGTAGGACCCTAGGAAGTACAGAAGGTCAGAGGGACCTTGGTGTACTTGTCCATAGATCACTGAAGGCAGCAGCACAGGTAGATAAGGTGGTTAGGAAGACATATGGGATACTTGGTTTTATTAGCTGAGGCATAGAATATAAGAGCAGGGAGGTTATGATGGAGCTGTATAAAACTCTAGTTAGGCCACAGCTGGAGTACTGTGTACAGTTCTGGGCACCACACTATAGGTAGGATGTGATTGCACTGGAGAGGGTGCAGAGGAGATTCACCAGGATGTGGCCTGGGCTGGAGCGTTTTAGCTATGAAGAGAGACTGAAAAGGCTAGGGTTGTTTTCCTTAGAGCAGAGAAGGCTGAGGGGGGACCTGATTGAGGTATACAAAATTATGGGGGACATTGATAGATTAGATAGGAAGAAACTTTTTCCCTGAGGGCAGCGGTCAATAACCAGGGGGCATAGATTTAAGGTAAGGGGCAGGCGGTTTAGGGGGGATTTGAGGAAAAAAAATTTCACCCAGAATGTGGTTGGAATCTGGAACGCACTGCCTGAAGAGGTGGCAGAGGCAGGAACCATCACATTTAAGAAGCATTTAGATGAGCAGTTGAAACGCCACAGCGTACAAGGCTACGGGCCAAGTGCTGGAAAATGGGACTAGAATGGGTAGGTGCTTGATGACCTGCACAGACACGATGGGCTGAAGGGCCTGTTTCTGTGCTGTATGACTCTATGACAATGCAAGATGGCCAGTTCTGTCAGATTCAGACAGTGGACTATGCCTTAGCTGTGTATCGTTATGCAGTGACACTTTGCACCATGGTCTTGGAAACAATGGAAAATCGGGCAGGTGTATAACTGATTTGATATATTTACACCCCTGTATAAGGTGAAAGTTACACCGATTATCAGACTTTCAAAATGTGCTCTTGAGGCACAGTTTTTTTTTACACAATTACTACGTGGCAACAGGATATTTGACCCAACCATTCCTTTACCAGTACTTTATTTATCCTTAACCAGCAAATTAATAGAACAATATAGTAGAAAAACACATTGGTGCAGTACATCGCATCGCAGGATGGTAGTCATGAATTGCTCATGAAATAAAAGAAGCCAGGTGCTTCCTCTTTGAGACGGAGGAAAAGTCAGAAGTGTTGTCCTGGGGTTGCTGGTTACACAATACTACTGGGAGAGACCTGGGCACAGATTGCCCATGTGCTCTCTTGAGGCCTGGCAATCGTCACTGACACAAGGAAAAGAGAAACAAAGAATCTATGCATCAAGTAACATTATCAGTGATAGGCCATTAATGTGCTTCATGGCAGCAGATTGTCTAGTGGAGATGTATATCTCACACCTTCTTATCGTCTTGTGGTAAATAATTTCTGTTGAGTGGCAGAGTGGTCTTTTATCGTTATGTCAGTATTCCTTCAAAGCCTATTTTCAGAGACCCAGTGTTGTCATTGTATCATTGATTTTGCCTGCTACTAGAAGTTCCTTTGTTTAAAAAAACAGCATCAGCTGGACTAGTGTGTGCTAAGTTCAACCATTTTTGAAATGCTTCATTTGCTTTGGCAACAAGATGGCATCGTGTATAGAATCTGGAAAAGTTCTTTTCTCTCCAGGAACTGAATCTGTCCAAACCCTCCCGATATGGAAACATCGTTCATTTTAGTAAGACTGTATCCCTTTTAAGTACTGTGTCGCAACGCGTAGTCACAAGCCAGCGGGCTGCTTTGACAGTTTAGCCTCGGGACATAGTTCTCTTGTATAAAAGCAAAATACTGCAGATGCTGTAAATCTGAAATAAAAACAGAAAGTGCTGGAAATACTTAGCAGGTCAGGCAGCCTCTGTGGAGAGAGAAGCTGTGTTAACATTTCAGGTCTGTGACCTTTCATCAGAACAGGCAAAAGTTAGAAAAGAATTAGGTTTTAAGCAAGTGAAGGGGGATGGGTGGTGGTTTGGTGGGAAGAGAACGAAAGGGAAGGTGTGTGATAGGGCAGAGGGTAGGAGAGATTAAGTAATAAAAATGTTATGGGGCAAAGGCAAAGAGAATGTTAATGTTGGTCGTGAAAAACAAAGCATTAGTCCAGAGAGCGAGTTAATGCTAGAGTACTGAGCAGCTCTGTAAAAAGCACATGAAGAACCCACCCACCTCAATGAATTTCATGCTCGGCATGACATTGAGTTGTCCTAGCCTCCGGGCTCACTTCTTTGACCAGGAGTCCTCCCCCCGACCAACGGACCCTTTCACCCACCTCCAGTACTCTCCCTCCACCTGGACACCTCCCTCTGGCCTGTTATCCACTCTTGGATCTTTTCATTGAGAACTGTTGGCATGACATCAGCCGTCTAAATTTCTCTGCTCTCCTCACTCACTCTAACCTGTCTCCCTCTGAACTTGCTGCACTCTGTGCTCTCAGGTCTAACCCCAACATTGTGATCAAATGTGCTGGCAGAGGTGGTGCTGTTGTCTGGCATACTCTACCTTGCAGAGGCTGAGCGCCAACTCTCAGACACTTCTTCCTACCTCCCCCGGACCATGATCCCACCACTGAACATCAAGCCAATGTCTCCAGGACTGTCACTGACCTCATCTCCTCTGGAGGTCTTCCGTCTGCATCTTCCAACCTCATAGTCCCGCGACCCCAGACTGTCCATTTCTACCTCCTTCCCAAATTCCACAAACCGGACTGTCCTCGTAGACCCATCATTTCAACTTGTTCCTGCCCCACTGAGCTTACTACTTCCCATCTTGATTCTATCTTTTCTCCCTAATCCAGTCTCTTCCCACCTACATCCGTGACTCTTCTGATGCCCTATGTCATTTTAACAATTTCCAGTTTCCTGACCCTAACCGCCTCCTCTTCACTATAGATGTCCAATCTCTCTACACCTCCATCCCCCGCCAGGACGGTTTGAGGGTCTCTGCTTCTTTCTTGAACAGAGGCCCAACCAGTCCCCATCCACCACCACCCTCCTCTGCCAGGCTGTGCTTGTTCTTATGTTGAACAACTTCTTCAACTCCACTCACTTTCAAATAAAAGGTGTTGCTATGTGTACCTGCATGGGTCCTAGTTATGCCTGTCTTTTTGTGGGATATGTCAAACATTCTTTGTTCCAGTCCAACTCAGGCCCCCTCCCTCACCTCTTTTTCTGGTACATTGATGACTGTATTAGTGCCGCTTCCTGCTCACACCCCACACTGGAAAACTTCAGCAACTTTGCTTCCAATTTCTACCCTTCTCTTACCTTTACATGGTCTATCTCCAATACTTCCCTTCCCTTCCTCGATTTCTCTGTCTCCATCTCTGGGGATAGGCTGTCCACTAATATTCATTATAAGCTCACCGTCTCCCACGGCTACCGTGACTACACTTTCTCACACCCCGTTTCCTGTCAGACATATATCTCATTCTCCCAGTTTCTCCATCTCCGAAGCATTTGTTTTGATGATGCGACCTTTTACAACAGCGCTTTAGACATGTCTTCCATTTTCCTCGACCGAGGATTCCCTCCCCACTGTGATTGACAGGGCCCTCAACCGTGTCCAACCCATTTCCCGTACTTCTGCTCTCACTCCTTCCCAGAACCACGACAGGGTTCCCCTTGTCTTCACTTTCCATCCCACTAGTCCATACGTCCAAAGGATCATCCTCTGCCATTTCCGTCACCTCCAGTGTGATGCCACCAGCAAACACATTTCCATCCCCTTCCCATGTCAGCACTCTGAAGGAACCATTCCCTCCGTGGCACCCTATTCCATTCCTCCGACACCTCATCCCCTTCTCACGGCACTTTGCCATGCAATCGCAGGAGGTGTTACACCTGCTCTTTTTACCTCCTCTCTCCTCACCATCCCAGGACCAAACACTCCTTCCAGGTGAAGCAGCAATTTACTTGTATTTCTTTCAATTTAGTATATTGTATTTACTGCTTACAATGCAGTCGTCTCTACGTTGGGGAGACCAAACGCAGATTGGGAGACCACTTTGTGGAACACCTCCCCGCAGTCTGAAAGCATGACCTGAGCTTCCGGTTGCTTGCTATTTCAACACCCCCCGCCTCCCCATCCCCGGCTAAAATGCCACATTTTTGTCCCTGGCAAGCTGTAGTGTTCCAGTGAACATGAACGCAAGCTCAAAGAACAGCACTCCATCTTTTGATTAAGCACTCTACAGCCTTGCAGACTCAACATCCAGTTCAACAATTTGAGCATTACTGGCCTTTTAAAATTTTTTTATCATATTTTATTTTTTAACCATGTGCCTGTTTTACATGTGCTTTTGGGTAGAGCTGCTCATTATTCTGCCATTAACACTCTCTAGACTAATGCTTTGTCTTTTACCATGAGCATAAACACTCTCTTTGCCTTTGTTCCTTAATCTCTCCTGCCCTCTGCCCTATCCCACACCTTCCTTTTTGTTCTGTTCCCACTAAACCACGCTCACCCCCTTCGTTTGCTTAAAACTTAATTTTCTAACCTTTGCCAGTTCTGATGAAAGGTCACAGACCTGAAATGTTAACTTTGCACAGATGCTGCCTGACCTGCTGAGTATTTCCAGCACTTTGCTTTTATTTATTTCATAAATCTCTTGTGCCATTTGGTGCATGGATGACATTATATACTTAGATATACTATGCTATATTTTACTTTCTGGAACCCAAACACTTTCTCACTAATTGACATTAGTGGGCAATATAATACAGCATATTGCAATTTGATGTTTCAAACTACAAGCTAAAGGTGCAACAATTTCCACTGTTTTAAGTGTTATTTACTCAAGGCTATGATAGAAGGATCTTGACCATAATCTGCAGGCTGTGTCTCAAACAGCCATTCCTCAGATTATTGATGCGGTTTTAGGTGACCAATAATTCACTTCAATGTTTCGGGTGTGTGCACATAATTTATAGTATGAATCTCCTCAATAAGTTGAAAGCAATTGCTTGCGTTAAAATAGTGCCATTCACATCTTCAAGACCTCCCAAAGAGCTTTACAACCAATTACATAGGATTGCATAGGATATACAACACAGAAACAGATCATTCTGTCTAACCAGTCCATGTTGCATTTATGCTGCACTCAAGATTCCTCCTGCCTCTCCTTGTATAACTTAGTAACCCTCTAATCACTTCTCCCTTATATGCTTATCTAGCCTCCCCTTGTGGGCGGCACAGTGGCGCAGTGGTTAGCACCGCAGCCTCACAGCTCCAGAGATCTGGGTTCAATTCTGGGTACTGCCTGTGTGGAGTTTGCAAGTTCTCCCTGTGTCTGCATGGGTTTCCTCCGGGTGCTCCGGTTTCCTCCCACATGCCAAAGACTTGCAGGTTGATAGGTAAATTGGCCATTATAAATTGCCCCTAGTATTGGTAGGTGGTAGGGAAATATAGGTACAGATTGGGATGTGGTAGGAATATAGGATTAGTGTAGGATTAGTATAAATGGGTGGTTGATGGTCGGCACAGACTCAGTGGGCCAAAGGGCCTGTTTCAGTGCTGTATCTCTAAACTAAATTAAATGCATCTATACTGTTCACTTCAACCACTTCCTTTAGGAATGAGTTCCACATTGCCACCACTCTTGGAGGATTCCCTATTTGATTTCTTAGTGATTATCTTATATTAATGATCTCCAGTTTTGCTCTTCCCACAAATCGAAACATTCTCTGTGTCTACACAATCAAAACCTTTTAGGTCACCCCTCAAGATCACATTTCAAAAGCACCTTTAAAGTATAGTTGCTGTTATGTATAGATGCAGCAGCCAATTTGTGCACAAGGTTTCATAAAGAGCATTGAGATAAAAGACCAAATCATATGTTGGTAGAGGGTCTTAAAATATGTAAGAGTCCTGTATTAAGCTTAAGTGGAGGTAGAAGATTACATTGCATTATTCAAATAAGAGCAGGGAGTTCTCTCTATCGTGGAGAACATTTATCCTTCAACCAAAACCATAATTTTGCCATTTGTTCATTGATTTGCTGTTTGTAGAACCTTGTGTAATAAATGGATGCCACATTTGCCTACAGAACAACAGTTAAGAAGCAGTCCATTGTTGTGAAGTGGTTTAGGATGTCCTGAGGACATTGTCAAGAAAACACTATATGTCAAATGTGAGATACTAATTCATCGGTTTGTCATGAAGATCCCACCTGCCACGAATGAGGCATATTCATTTTGTCATATGAGCATTAATTTTAAACGGTTGCTGGACTGAAGAGATGAATTGTTTAAAGAGATCAGCAGTGGCTGGAAAAACTTGCATACTAAGAGACAGTTGCCTAGAGAGACAATTGAACTGCTACCTGATCCAAGTAACTTAAATGAATTCATCAGACATTGAATGTGTAAGAAAGCCAGCATTCCAGGGTGTCTGCTAAGATAGAGAATCCACAAACATAGGAGTTTGTTCAAAAACAACCAGTCACATGATTAACCTGCTGGCTCAGGTTTGGTTTTGAACTGCTCACAGACCAGTTTGGGTCAGATTGCAACTTGGAAGAAGACAGCCTCTCTCCTGGCTAGCTCTCTCTCTCACGAATCTCTGATCCACTGAAGTCACTTAAATCTCGAGAGAAAAGACTCCTACATCGAAATAAGTTTTAAAGCTGTTACGACCAGGTGAGAAAGATGTCTAGGGGTCCCTTTTAGCCTTCACCTGGTCTTATTGTAACAGGGTTTAATTTTTAAACACTGTTTTGAGCTCCCCTTTGGTGAATCCTTGTTCACTGCTTTCCAATTATAAGGCAAAGAAATGAGCACACCAGGTTTTCTTAGGTTTAAAGAAGAAAAGTGAAATTTATTAAACTCTAATACGGTTAACGCCAATGGATATACGACGCACCCATGCGAGCATGCATATGCAATACGCACATGCAAATAGGGACAGAAAAGAGCAGAAGAAAAAATAGAGAGGTTTGAGGAAATATCAGAAGAGTTTCTTGTTTACTATGCTTCGAGCTCACCAGTCCTTTTGTAATTAGTCTTGCTTTTCTTTGGGGCCCAGTATTCTTCTTAAACCTTGTTCACTTAGGGAAACTTTTCTCTCTTGGGGTTCATGTGTCTTCAATGGGTCTTCAGTTCCGTGAGAAAGAGATGAGAGCAGACAGGAGAGAGGTGTTCTCAGTCCAGGAGAAAAGAGCTTTCTGAGTTTCAAACACTCTGTCAAGTTCAAATTCAAACAGCCAGTTAGTCATGTGACCAAACTGGTCTGACGACATCTTGTGTGTGTTGGAGAAGCAGGGACTGGGTCCTTTGTTCCAACACTGCTAGCATGCAAAAAAGATCTTTCCGACGAGGGGCCTGGTAATTCCTTGTGATAGGCCCTCTTTTCTTCCCAGCAACATTTTAAAGTTTTTAATGTTCATGTGGCAAAATAATGTGTGCCTCATTCTTGGCAGGTGGGGGCCTGCATGACAGTGTACAGGGCTCCAACAAAACAGCAAGACTTACCGGCAATCAAAGACTCTACGTTGAACTTGAAGGATAGTAAATAAATCCCAGCTATTGGCTTGAACTTTTCCCCTTTATTCTTTCTATTTTTCTGTCTCTGTCTGCGTGTGTTTATCGCATATGCATGCTAGCGTGGTCGCGTCATGTATTCATAGTCGTTAACCGAATTAGAGTTTAAGGTTATTAAACTTCCACCTTTCTTGTTTAAATCTAAGAAAACCTGTCTGGTTGATTTCTTTGTCTTACAATTGGAGAGCAGTGAACAAGAATTCACTGAGGAGAAGCTAAAAACATGGTGTTTTAAAAATTAAACCCTGTTATGGTCAAACCAGGTAAAGGCTGAGTGGGAACCCCTGGACTCCTTTCTCACCTGTTCGTAACAGGTTGGAAACTTACATTAGACGTTTAATTGAAAAAAAAATCCTACAGTTAACTTTTAAAAAAAACTGACAGCCAAGATGGCCAATGCAGTTTGCATCTGAAATACCAGGAGATCGAACTAGAGACAGAAGTCTAACAACAATCCTAGTCAGAACAATGCTTTGGCTAACTGAGTAGATTATCCAGATCATGCTCATTAGCGGTACATTCAAAGCTATCTTGAGGTATTCATAAGTGGCGACGTCCTTCCAGTGGGTAAAAACTGACAACGCCGCCTGAGAGAGGCTTTGGATTTTGGATTTAATTTAAAAACAAAGGGGATTGACGTGACCGTCTGTCCATCTCTGAAAAACTGGGAGGTTTATTACACTCACGAGATAGACAGTAACTCAGACGGTGCAGCAGGAAAAGGCTGCGTGCCTCCCTTTCTTTTTCTCTCTCTCTCCTGAGAAAACATCAAGTTTGAAAACCGTCTGCGACTGTGGACCCTTGAAGCCTACAGACTGCTAGAGCCAGCGACTCCTCAGATACTGAAGCAGCCCTTGTAGAGATGCAGCAAGACCTGGACAAGATTCAGGATTGGGCTGATAAGTGGCAAGTAACATTCGTCCCACACAAGTGCCAGGCAATGACCATCTCCAGCAAGAGAGAATATAACCATCTCCCCATGACATTCAATGGCATTACGATCGCTGATTCCCCTAATATCAAAATCCTGGGAGCTAACATTGACCAAAAACTGAACTGGAGTAGCCATATAAATACCGTGGCTATAAGAGCAGGTCAGAGGCTAGAAATCCTGCAGCGAATAACTCACCTCCTGACTCCCCAAAGCCTGTCCACTATCTACAAGTCACAAGTCGGGAGTGTGATGGAATACTCTCTACTTGCCTGGATGGGGGCAGCTCCAACAACACTCAAGAAGCTTGACACCATCCAGGACAAAGCAGCCCACTTGATTGGCACCCCATCCACAAACATTCGCTCCCTCCACCACCGATGCACAATGGCAGCAGTATGTAGCATCTACAAGATGCACTGCAGCAACACAGCAAGGCTCCTTAGACAGCACCTTCCAAACCCACGACCTCTACACCTAGAAGGACAAGAGCAGCAACTGCATGAAAACACCACCACCTGCAAATTCCCTTCCAAGCCACACACCATCCTGACTTGGAACTATATCGTCATTCTTTCACTGTCGCTGGGTCAAAATCCTGGAAATTCCTTCCTAACAGCACTGTGGGTGTACCTACCTCACATGGACTGCAGTGGTTCAAGAAGGCAGTTCACCATCACCTTCTGAAGGGCAATTATGAATGGGCAATAAATGCTGGCCTGGCCAGCGACGCCCATATTCCATGAATGAATTAAAAAAAAAAAATAGAGCCACCTACCAGTCTGCCTTCAAGAAAACCCTGAGCAAAGCAGGTCAACCACAAAGTGCACTTTGACCAACCAAGGACTTCAAGAATACAACTTCAGACAGAAGACCACTGAAACGTCCAACCCCACTGACAATGTGTTTAACTTTTATTTATTCTGGACTTTAATCCAACCAAAAAACCTATTTTTCACTTTGTAATCTATTTGTGTGTGTGCGTGAATGTGTAGCGTATGTTTTTTTTTATTATTTTTAAATCCGGGTTAAATTATTAAGTATAATAAACTTACCTCTTTCTTGTTTAAACTCAAGAAAACCAGTCTGATTGGTTCTTTCACGATCACAGTGAAGGTAAAGCACTCACTGAGGTGGTAAGCACGATCACTGTTAAAAGGAATAAACCTTGTTTCGGTCAAATAAGAGGAAGGGCAAGAGGAGTGACTGTGGCCCTCTCCTCACCTGGCCGTAACAACATGATAAAACATTTAAGTGCAAGTTATTTCTATCTTTAAGCACAGAGTAGCATTGTTTTTACATGAACAAGATTTTGAAGCTGAGCTTGGAGAAACAAAAAGTGAATGACCGATACAAGTAAAGGAAGGAGGCCGTTTAAATAAAGAGCTGGATGACTACATAATGGCCCATAGAATTCTCTTGAATAATGTTGATCAATAATGGAACCTTGGCTGATCACATTTTTCCTCCCTTCCTAGCCCAGTGGCACTGCTGCCAATTGCAGTGGCCACACTGCCATCCCAAATGAAACAGGTAACAGTATAAGCTGGCAATCGAAACTTGAGCCCTCCTGTTCTATATAGTTCAGTACCAACCCACATAGTGACTTATTTACTGAGCCATTGGTGTGTTTGCTCCCTCAATATCTAAACTGGTGTGACAAAAACCAAACCTGCCAAAATGAGACATGGTAATTTCATCATATGGAACATTATTTTTAACCTGTTACTGGACTTGAAATAACTTGTTTAAAAAGACCGCAACAGTGGCTGAAAACATGGCTGCACATTTGCATTCTAAAAGACAGTTGCCTGAAGAAGACCATGGGAGTGCCTCCCTGATTTAATTAGCCAGATGGATTTTGATCAAGAGACATTGAATGTGTAAAAGCCAGCATTCCACCCTCCCACTGCTAAGCTTGAAGGAATCCACAAAATCTCACAGGCGAGGCTGCTCTAAATAAGGAGCTAGTCACATGATTAACCTGCTGGCAACCTGGAGGTTGTTTGAATTGTGCCACACAGAAAGGAACAGACTGCAATTTGAAGACAACAGAGAAGGAAAGTCTCTCCCTATCTCTTTCCCCCTCTATCTCTCAAGCAAAGTTCCAGGGACCCATGGAAGTGACTTAGGCCTCAAGACAGAAGGCCAGCGAAACAAGTTTGAAACTGTGCACTGGGCCCCAACGAGAACTGCAAGACTTAACTTCAATCAAAGACTTTACATCAAATCCAAAACCAGTAACTGAACTCCAGCTATTACTTCAAACCTTTCTCCTTCTTTCTTCTCCTCTGTCTCTATTTGCGTGTGTGTTTCTCGCGTATGCATGCTAGTGTGGTCGCGTCATGTATTTTTAGCAGTTTTAACTGAGAGTTTTAAGGTTAATAAACTTATACCTTTCTTGTTTAAATCTAAGAAAACCTGTCTGTTTGATTTCTTTGCCATTACAATTAGAGAGCAGTGAGCTTGGACTCACTGAGAGGGAAGCTAAAATATTGTGTTTTAAAAATTAAACCCTGTTGGGTAGATGGGAGTGTGGAATTCGAGACACAAACAGATCAGCCATGATCTTATTGAATGGGCGGAGTAGGCTAGAGGAGCCGAATGGCCTACTTCTGCTCCTAATTCATATGTTCGTATGTTATGGCCAAACCAGGGAAAGGCTGAGAGGGAACCCCTAGACCCCTTTCTCACCGGGTCGTAACACTGGATAGAGAGCAAAAATAATGAGACAACCAATAAACAATGGTTTTCATCTCTGATGCCCTTGTCACAAATAAAGCCTTCACTGTCTCTCATCCTGCCTGCCCACAAGGTGTGGAGATTTTAGTGTTTCTGACACATAACGATTAGCTTTGCTTTCCTGTCAAAACTACCCACAACAACAGGATCATCCTGAAGAGCAAAGATAACTCTGGCTTCTTTCCTCCATCACCAACTGCCTCTTCTGTTCCTCTGCGCTAACCTCTAAAGATAAGTGTAAGGAGATCATGGAGTTCTTTGTCACCAAAATACAACATTTATTCAGCTGTTTTCCCCTTCCTCTTTCTCATCATGCCAGGCTTCCCTAACCCCTACCCAGCCCTGAACACCATCTTGCTTTTGTTCCTCTCCCATCTTCCACCTCTTTGACCACATTTTTGATCATTCTTCCTGATATCCCCTCCTTTGGCATGGCCTTTTTTGACCCATATACTTCTGTGAAGTACCTTGGGATTTTTTTTACGTTAAAGATGCAAGATGATGTATATTCTCACTTCAGACCACCAGGGGTCTCCTTGCTGTATTTTAATGATTTAAGTCTGCTTTTTTTAGTACATCAGTAAATTCTTTTTTTCAAATTTCTTTCTATTTTGCTCCTTGCTTCCTGCTTGATGACATGCTTCCTGCAAATGTACAGTTTCATTGATGCTGGCCAGTGCCTTTGAACTGAATCTTCTTGACATGGAAGCCTAGACAGTAAAGTTGACTGAGCAGAACGATGTGGGGCTGAATCCTGTACTTATTCAATATCCACACATATGGATTTCTTAGTAGATGTCATTGGAAAACACTCAGCAGAGAGAACTCAGCTTACTTTCTCTTCTCCCTAGGCCAGGGGCACTGAGGCATGCTGAGAATGTTGGGCTACTGCTGGCTTCAATAATCCCTTACCGGATGGCCACAGCACATTGCTGGAAGTCATGAAAATGCTTGCGCTTGCCAAGCTATTGTATTAGCACTTGTCTGTGGTGCAGTTGAAGGGATGCTGGACTGTTAGAAATAGTGACGGCTTAATGCTTTATCCCTCCCATGTGACCTATCCATACCATGAAATCCATGGTAAAAAGTTACAATGCAGTAATGATGAGTTCAGGTTAACTTTGAGTTGTTATTATCATGGTGCAGTTATAAATTCATGCTGAACACATCCCTCAGCTACTTTGAGCAGAAAAATAAACAGTGAAGAAACAACTGAAGCCTCAGTTAGTTGGCCACATTCCCTTAAACTGCCAAAAGTAAAGTATAGGGTAATAATATTTACTCAATTATAAAACTCTTTACTTAGCAGTAACTCCTACCAGCTCTAAGTGGTTTGGCTCATCCAGCACACAGCAGTAAGTTTATTACAAGGTTAAAATTATCTTTAAAATAACTCACTTAGTCCTCCGCCCTAACCACTTTGTTACAAGTTCTTCAGAAACTGATCAAAATCATCTTTCCTATCCCAGCATAAACTCACAGTAAACCAGCCTCATTTAGCAATGTAATAATCTTAATTTAAATTCTTTCTGATTCATTTGTGGGTGAGTTTTGTATTCCAAGGTGAGGGATGTAAGTATTGGGAATAGAACATTTTTTCCACTTTTTGCCTCCATTGTGTACATCAAGGACTCCTAAGTCAAGCACAGCAGTGTTTGGGTGCAGAGTATAATTTCATCCTCGCTGCTCCATTAAGTACCTCAGGTCAGATAGAGCATAGATACAGGCTAAAGACCTCTCTGTACGAGCAATATGCCTTAACTCTAACCTCACAAGTGTACCCCTGATGCACTACACATCCCTTTGGACCTTCCTGACTGATGGTGACAATTTAATGCTGAGAGGTTTGTACCAAGCTAGGTGTGTTCTGTTGTCTTGTGCCCACCAATAATTAGCATGGATGCATTTAAGGGAAAGCTGGATAAATGCAAGGAGAACGGAATTGAAGGGTATGTTGAAAAGGTTAAATGAAGTAAAGTGGAAGGAGGTTCCTGTGGAGCATAGACCAGTTGGGTCAAATGGTCTGTTTCTGTGCTATAAAATTCTATGAAATTTAGGATCTTTAGAACCAGCAGACAGAGGAGACTTGTACAATAATTCAAAGTTGGATTTGTATTGCAATCCCAGAGATGAAGTGAGTGCTGGGAATACAGAGTATGTGTGTCAACACAGATTAAAGTTTTAGTAAAGATCCATCCTCAGAACTCGGGAAAGGAGAGTGTGCATGCCCACTACCATCTAGTGCTGCAAGTAATTTTATATGAATAGACAATGGAGCAGTGTGCAAACGTCTGACTCAGGCTGTAGTTATTTCTTAATAGAATTGTAATGTTTTAACTTGCCTGTGACGTTAATCAGCATTTGCATTCCTAATACCAACAAGCCTCATGTCTGGCTCTATGCTCCAGAAGTAGCTAATTGTTCTGGCTTTGTTGTGCTAGTCTGGATTCAATGTTTAGTTTGTTGTTGTACTGTTAACAAGTTTTGCCTTTTAAATAGTCCATAATTCAGAGGAACCACTACGAAGGTTAATGGAGGAAAATAACAAATGCCTTAAAAGCCAAGAGTCTCACCTAAAAAAGTTGTCTTTTAAAAAAGAATTGCCCATTATTTTACCTTG
Organism: Heterodontus francisci; assembly: GCF_036365525.1. Taxonomy (NCBI): domain Eukaryota; kingdom Metazoa; phylum Chordata; class Chondrichthyes; order Heterodontiformes; family Heterodontidae; genus Heterodontus; species Heterodontus francisci. The sequence goes on from NC_090413.1 coordinate 28,665,163, forward strand.
CATTTTATGAATATTTGCCCATAATGTTTCTGTTACCTTATATTTTAAGTTTAATTTCAAACTGACATTAAAGAAATGAATCAAGTGAACATTATGCAACCTGATGGTTAAGCAGATGAACCATTTTCTGCAGCTTGGACTTGCCTGTCTCTGGGCACCTAAGGAAGTACAATCTGAGACGAGTTTTGGGAATGGTCTCGAACTCAACCTGACTGAGAACACTCAATGGGCAGCGCGGCACGTTGCACGTACCATGATTCCTCTCATGTTTAATTCCTTAGAATCTCGGGCTTATTCAAGCCTACAGAGTAGGTCACTGATGTACATTATTCCGTGTGATTTCTTTATTTTCATTCTTCCCTTACTCCTCCTGTCTATAAGACATACTGGGATAAAATTGAATAGTGTTTGTAACTCTGGCAATTCTGATTGACATTCCCTCTTAGTCCAGGTTTTTTTTATTCGTTTGTGGGATGTGGGCATCGCTGGCTAGGCCAGCATTTTTTGCCCATCCCTAATTGCCCTTAAGGTGGTGGTGAGTTGCCTTCTTGAACCGCTGCAGTCCTTGGGGTGTGGGTACACCAACAGTGCTGTTAGGGAGGGAGTTCCAGGATTTTGACCCAGCAACAGTGAAGGAATGGTGATATAGTTCCATGTCAGGATGGTGTGTGGCTGGAGGGTGTGGAGCCTAATGCTGCTGAACCGAGATTAGCTAGCTCAACAAGTCAAAGATTCAGTATGTATCTTCCTGGTCTGTGTGGCTCAGTGCCCCACCACAGGGTGCATTAACCCACCGAAATAACTGGGAGGGGAACTATGAGGGATTTACTGCACCGTGGCAATGTTAATTTGAGGTGGGTCATATATTTAATTAATGCTTGCTTATATACTGCAGTGGCTTTTTAAATGATATTTGACTTCAGGCAATAAGAATCTAAGTGGATGGTTACATTTTGTTGGCGGGGTTAATGTCTTTGATGTAGAACAAAGCCACGCCACCGGTGATGTCAATCTCCCAACTTTATAGCTGAAACAGACACACCAATATTAAAAAAAAAATCTTCCCTAGTCACTTCTGTATCTCCTCAGTTGCTCAAAGTCTTGCAAGAATAATGAGAGGTGTCCGCCCTGTTTCTGGTTTGGGAATTTGCCCGCTGTTGTAATTCGGGATACATTTGTAGGCAAATACATTTTTCTACATTTGAATAGAATTCATATATTATGAAGTTTATTTGACAGTAAATCTCTGGAAACTTTAAATTATTGATTACCTGTTCTTTGCTTTTGGTGATCTTGTTATTGCATGAGCATTTACAAATATGAAGCTGGATTTGAGATGAAGCTGCTGGCAAGTTGGTTCTTCCAGAATGTTTCTGCATGTTAGTGGGAAAAGATGCATTTGAAATCCCATCTGGAATCTTTTTAAGCTTGTGTTTCTTGCTCTTGAATGGAAAAAGAGGCAGACTGACATGTGAAATACTAGCAGATGATGCTCAGGAAGTGTCTAAAAATACAACAATTTAAACCATGCTGCTGTAAAGTAGTGGACACTGATGAATTAATTGATGGAAAATACTGGCAACCTTGGGTTGTGCCAAAATATTTAATAGTTTCTGATTTACAGTATTGCTTATAGTCATGGCTGGCTTGGGAGAGGACGTGCTCTGCTCACTGTGTGTAACAACACTGTAAATGTGTTCAAAGAGAAAATGTTTATCAACTTGTTACAAACATTAACTAGAGGAGAACTTTGCATTTTCAATGTGACTACACTCAGCAAGCTGTGTGGGTGTTAACATCAATAAGTGACAGCCTTGGTGCAGTGCTAGGTTATGGTACAGTTCTAGCCTCACGCCAGATACTTCGGTACTGACACTTCAGTGCAGTACACTGATAGAGGTATTCAAAATCATGAGGGGTCTGGATAGAGAGAAACTGTTCCCACTTGTGAAAGGATCGAGAACGAGAGGGCACAGATTTAAAGTAATTGGTAAGAAATGTAAAGGTGACATGAGGAAAAACTTTTTCACGCAGCGAGTGGTTAAGGTCTGGAATGCGCTGCCTGAGAACACGGTGGAGGCAGGTTCAATTGAAGCATTCAAAAGGGAATTTGACAGTTATATGAAAAGGAAGCCTGTGCAGGGTTACGGGGAGAAGGCAGGGGAATGGAACTGAAAGAATTGCTCTTTCAGAGAGCCGGTGCGGACACGATGAGCCAAATGGCCTCCTTCTGCACTGTAACAATTCTGTGATACTGAGCGAGAAAAGAAACAGCAGAGGGAAGAGTTATCTGAAGTAGATTTGAGATGGAGGATGGGTTGCAAGTGGAAGCATTCAACATTACAGTGTTGCTTAATTAAACTTCTATGATACAACATGGTGGCATGTTATGTGAATCTCAATTTTTTTCTAACTGAGCAAAAAATGTTTTATTGGGTCAGTACCCCCTTCTGTTGCTGAAAGCCCTGCTAATTGAAAATGTCACTTTCCCAAAGTCCAGACTGCATAGCTTCTGTTCTCCTTTACTTCCATTTACTTTTCCTTTCCTGTTTACTCCTGTTCTGTACAGACGGTGTTGACTTTTGTTGGGGTTTGGTTCCAGGCAAGCCAGTAGCTTGCCAGCACTTCTTGGAGGTGATTATCCTTTATGTGTAAACCTGGACAGTGAATCTCAGCTGGCTATTTTACTGCAGCAATCATCATAGCCAATCTTGATCCTGTCCTCACACATTGAGTGATCCCTGCTGGAAACTCCAATATTTATCTGGAGTGTATTTCCTGGATGATTTTTCCCTTGTTTGCCTGCGGTGCTAAAGTCATTTATAGCACCCAACTGCTTCCTGTCTAAGATCAGCTAGCTGAGCAGAGTTGAGGGATTGGACTGGAACTTCTGTTCTGTATATCTTAAGTTAAACATGGTGCATTGACCTGCTAAGCCATCAAGAGAGCTGTTCTCCCATTTTCCATGGAAGAGCTTACTAAGATGTACTCTATATTAATGGACAAGTCAGTTTATAAAATGAGTCTCTGCTGCCTGTCCTGTCTATAAATTCCCTCCCTCAGTGTGTAGGAAGTGACTTGACCTACATTTGCAGAGGAAGCTCCTGGGTGGAGTTCTGTGCCATACTACCACACAGTGCTTTGTAACACCTATTATGTACTATATTTTTGTACTGAATATAATAACCACACTTGTTGAGCAATAAAACTTTATTCAAAATTGCACAGCAAAGCATTTAAATTAAACACTTTCATCCACAATTCTCTGAAATACTGTTTATAGCTACATAATCACCCTATCATTTTTAGTTTAGAATCAGCTTTAGAATAACTCAAACCGTTCATTTTTCCCTAGGCAGTGCAGCTGAATTGCATCTGTTAATCCCCAACATGGGGCGTGATACAATAATGTGACTCCTTCTACACAAAATGTAGGGTGCTGTGAAGTGAAGGGATCAATGCCGCTCAGTTGCCTGACTCGTCCCATCAGATGTGACTGGGAATTTGAAGTGCTGCCAGTCCAGGCACGGGGGACACAATGTCAGAGGACCCAACATTATATAATGCTTTATTCTGTCTTGTCGACTTGCAATAAAAACCATGTCTACAACATAGTGCCACTGTGAGTGTTGTGTGTCTTCTGTAGCATCCTCAGAGTGGGAAAGTGAGTCAATCTCCCAGTATTAGCAAAAAACACCTGAGCTCAGTGTGACTCCACCTCAGAGGAGAGATGTCATCAATTGCTGGTCTATGGGGAAGAGGGAGGTGGGGGAGGGCTACAGTTGGCCACAGCTGAAACATGGAAGCCTGATTGCTATCTGGTGACTCCTGCTGAAAAGTACATACGTGTGGACGTTGGGTGAGGACAGAATCAGGTGCGACTTTGGTGCCTCCCGCCATCAGGCCGAATAGCCTGGGAAGAATGAAGGTTGGGATGAGATACTGGAGGGTGTCCAGCACCCATAAAACCAAACTAAAAAGGAGTTTTCACCTTCACGGGAGAAAACCATGGAAACAGTTGGATAAAAAGAAATATCAGGTTAAAAAAAATCTACAGCATTACAGTCATGTTACAAGGCATCTGAGTATTTCCTTACCATTGTAACTCTTTTCACTCCTTCAAGTCAGCTGCTATTCAGGCTTGCAACTATATTTCCCTACCTCCAACAGAAGCTAAGTGCAATAAAAACAAGAAATGCTGTAAATACTCAGCAGTCTGGCAGCATCTTTATTTATTTATTTAGAGATACAGCACTAAAACAGGCCCTTCGGCCCACCAAGTCTGTGCTGACCATCAACCACCCATTTATATTAATCCTACACTAATCCCATATTCCTACCACATCCCCACCTTCCCTATATTCCCCTACCTATACTAGGGGCAATTTATAATGGCCAATTTACCTATCAACCTGCAAGTCTTTGGCTGTGGGAGGAAACCAGAGCACCCAGCGAAAACCCCCACGGTCACAGGGAGAACTTGCAAACTCCACACAGGCAGTGCCCAGAATTGAACCCGGGTCGCTGGAGCTGTGAGGCTGCGGTGCTAACCACTGCGCCACTGTGCTGCCCATCTGTGGAGAGAGAAGCAGAGTTAACATTTCAGGTCGCTGTCAGACCAGCTGAGTATTTCCAGCATTTCTTGTTTTTATTTCAGTTTTCCAGCATCTACAGTATTTTGCTTTTATTTAGGAGCTAAGTGCAATCTGGCAAGATATACAAATGGCACCATCTGTCCCTGAGCTAGATGATGCTGCTTGACTTAACCAGCTGTAAAGCGAGAGGCAGGTTGGATTACCCAGAACACACAAACTGAAGCTTTCTCAAACCCACCTGCTCCAAATTGTTGGGTACAGTGGGAAGACACTTGGTGCAGTCCTGAATAGCACTGGCTGTTTCCTATGCCGCTCCCCCACTTCCACTTGGATTTTAGGGAGCCACCTTGTGATGATATCATGGGGTTCTGAGCCACAGCAGGGATTTACTGTTAACCAGCCATTTTAATAGTGAGGTCAGGTAAACCCTGGAAAGGTCAAACTGGAAATCTAGGAATGAGCAGTCACTCTGTACATATATAAAGAGGCAGTGGAAGTGGCACACTCAGATTTTACTCCCATCATGATTATGCAATTACATGGATTCAACCGTGACCCTCTGACACAGTCACTTCTGGGGCCTTTTATACATTCCATGCATATTATTTCCTAGCTGGTATAATGCAGCAATGTGATTTTGCAGTACTGTTGCCTTAACTTCTAAGCGCTTTGGATCCTGTTTCCGTTACAGTCATTCCAGTTTTGGAGTAATTCTGTATAGTTGAGTTTGAAATGTATGCCGTCTCGGTCTTTCCTGTAGTGAGTCAAGCTTTGGTGCATTTACTCAGGGGTTCAAGCTCTCACCTGGAGAAGGTTCAATTCCAGAATGTCAAAGTGCTGTGTGAGTAGAGCTGCCATAGTCCAACCAGACTAGAACAAAGAAGATCACATTGGAGGACGGAAAAGCTGACTTTCTGGCGCTGAGACATTACGTATAAATGTACAGCATTTATGGTACTTGTGCAACTTTATGCCTTGCAACACGCGGGAGGAGCCGCAGAGAACTTCCTTTTACATCTAAAATGTCCACAGAGTTGAATTTTTGTGTCTAATTGGATGTTTCAATTTCATAGATTCACTGCTAGGCTGGGTTGTTGCAGGTACAGTACCAGTCTGTGGTGCTGATATCACTCATTTATATATATGTGTGTCTGATTGACCATTTGATGCTACACCCATTAAAGTTTATTTAAAACATACAAACTGCACAGATCCGATTTTGGAAATATTCCACATCAACTCTTGCATGTTCTTAGCTGTGCTGGAGCCTTTGAAAGCTTTTCAATGCTAACTTAGAGCCGGGTCATGGTTCCTGGCTGCCTACGGTTGCTGATATCTAACAGTTACTGTCCCAACATCGCTATTCTCTTCATTGGGCACCAGAACAGGTTTGCATTCCTTGTTTGACTTGCTAGCTCCCGCTCCTCTCTACAACGCAAGGCAGGAAAAATGAGCGCAGTTCGCCGAGTGGAGGAACGACGGGTGGTACCCATCTGAGCTCAGTGCCATCATGGACACTGCGGAGACTCAAGTCAGGCGAGTGAGGTTCTAGTCGGTGATTGAGGTCCGTTGCCAGAGGACAGGTTGGTGTGGAGGGGCTCGTGTCTCTGGGATGACCTGTCCATCTGACTGGTGCTGCACTCGGAGATCGGGATCCCGCAGCATTTCGCCTGCTCTCCGTCTTTGGTCAGACACAACAGGCGCACGATGGCCCGGCGCATGTCTCTGCTGGTCAGAGTGTAAATGATGGGATTCAAAGCTGAATTTATCATGGCCAGTCCCAGGAAATAATCGGCCTTGTAGATAATCCAGCAAGTGCCAACCGCACAGGAAACATCTAAAAGCAGTATTACGAAGAGAGGCAGCCAGCAGGCGATGAAGGTGCCCACCACAATGGTGACCGTTTTGAGTAATGCCAGATATTTCTGGCACTTCCTGGACACCATGCTTCTGGTAGTGCCCATGACAGTGCTGTTGCACTTCACTAAACGGTAAATGCGAACGTACAATATCAAGATTGCAAGCAAGATTGAAATAAAGACCAGAATGCAAGCCAGAATGTAGCTCTTGGAGTACAGTGGCAGCACCGTGGAGCATTGTGACAAGTTCCCAATACAATTCCACCCCATGATCGGGAGACTTCCGAGGAACACTGAGAAAGACCAGTCTGCAGCCACAAAGAGACGCGTCCGGCATTTCTTATCCGCACTGTACAATTGCATCCTCACCATGGTGACATGCCTCTCTACTGCAATGGCCAGGAGACTGAAGACCGAGGCTGTGAGTGTGATAAAAACACCACCCTCTCTCAAGAACCAAAGGACTGGGGTCAGCTTCAGGGTGTTGGCACCGGACAGCAAGATGTTGACCACGTAAGCGACTCCTGCCAGCAGGTCGGATAGAGTCAGGTTAGCCAGCAAATAATACATGGGCTTGTGGAACTTGCTATTCTTCCAGATGGCTATGAGAACCAACAAGTTCTCCAATATTATAAAAACACACACTATTAGAAACACGATAGCATGAGCCTTCAAGCCTGCCTTGTATCGGCTCGGAGTCAGCTTCCCAGTGTAATTATAGTGCAAAGCCACCGTCTCGTTGCTGTAGTATTCCCTGAAACCCGGACTCAGTCTTGCGTTAACCGCTGTAGCCCCCACATCCATCCTTCCTGCTCTTCCTGGACACTTATGACCAATAATTACACCTGTCCTTATACCCTTCTCAGTACTTCAGAAAGACTAGTCGGTCAGAAGATAGAGCTGGATGTTGGCTCGCAGTAAATTCATGGGGTTTAACTGATGAACGAATTACTGATCTTTGATCTGATGATTTTTCCTGGGTTGCTGCCGTTGGACCAGTTAATACAGTGATGGAACTGGAGAAGTGCAGCCCAGCGATTCCTCGCTACCCGTGCGAGGAGTAATAAGGCTGATTTTTGGAGAAGAATCCTCGGTCACCCCGAGGATCAGTGCTTCTGACTGGGTGGAGTATTCTGTATTGTGCGGGGTTGTCATTGCTTTTGGTTGGATTCTGCAACTGACGGAAAAGGAATGTCGGAGGGTCCCCGAAAATCACCAGGAATCTCGTGGACAACACGATCCCGACCACAACCAGGAAAGAATCGGCAGCACAGCCCTAATGTCAGGAATAAACACACATTTAATATAGAACGCAACTTCGTTATTAACACGCAACTAACTCCATCTAATATTTGCGTTTTTATGTCCTGACAGTGTTTTCCGATAAAAATAGAAAAGTCTCCAAGAATTTCGTTTTAAATATATATTAGGAGAGTGTGGGATATTCGCCTCCTGTGGCAGACGGAGTGTGTAGCCTGGTGAAAGAGTTTGGGAAGTTACTGATCTGAATGAACTACAGCGCAGTTTACAGTCATATCTAATTGTATTGCAAAACAGAGAACTGGTTATATACAAAAATCGCAATCCGAAAACACTTACTTTTCAAGGTAGAAACAGCTGTTCCTTTCAGCGGTGGCAGAATTCTTGGTCTGCATGAGCTGACTCTGAGCGGCTCTCTGGGGATTGGTTGCTGCTAACAGCTGGCAGTGTTTAAGGGCCGAGCCAGCGCACGGTGGGAGGGTTTAGGGTTTCTTATTGTTAGGGCTAGGGATAAAAATAAACGGCAGCTCAGTCAGCATCTGAAAAAATAACCTTTAGGATGCAGAGACCAGGCCAGAACTGGTATAGGAAGCTGGGGGATCTCATTGACAGAACACGCCGAAACAGAGAGGAAGGAGAACAGCATGTAAAAGCTGTGGGAAGGTGTGTGAAATAATGGTGCAGAGAGAGTTTATCAAACACCAAATAATTTGTTTCAAAACTGTTAGAAAGTGTAAAGGACCATAGACTATACAAAAGTCATCTCAAGCTGCAAACAGGCATTTGAAGGACACTAGGGGAGTAAACCCAGATTGAAGGGTGGAGAAATGTGAATGTGGGTAGATAGTTACTGTATGAAATTGCTAGTGGATGTTCACTGCAGAGTGTAAGAGGAAGTTGAGATACTCGGGTGGATATTCCTGTCCTAGTGCAGAACCAGCAAGACAGGATGGGTTCAGGTAAAGCACTCATCATCTAGCTGACCTGTGCTTATAGGAAGGCACTTAATTAAAGTTTGACCTGCAAGCTCCCTGTGCAGATTGGGCTGGTGCAGGATGCTCACTTACTGTGGGGAAGGGTATCTGGTAGCTTTAAAAGGGGAGCAGAATGTCCATCAGCAGTACAGTATTTTTTATGTCCACATCATAGAAAGAAGAGGAATAATAAGACAGCATCTATTGAAGTTGCAGTCTTTGAGGTGCAATTGCAACAAAGGATACCTCCTTCATAGTACAGCTGCCTGCAGTGAATCAGAAGAGCAAGTGGTTGAAAGAATGAATATTGTTTCCCTGTGTTCAGAGGTCATGGGAGTAAATGCTTAAGAAGTTTTTAATAAAAAAACAAAATACTGAAGATGAGTTCATAGATGCAATTTGACCTGCTGGGTGTTTTCCAGCATTTTCTGTTTTTATTTTTGCTTAAGATGTTTGCCAGCCTCAGGAAGATTGCTAATGCAAAGTGTATGGCCAAAGCACTTATGACACTGAGAATTCACTTTCTAAACTCTATGTTCAATGACACATCATGCAAAATATGCAAGCAACGACCATCACTTTCATACATGCTCATACATGCCCATATTACTACATTATTGAACTTGTAGGTGGCACTAAAGTATATAATTATTGTTGCACAGAATTCTTCAAAGTTGTCCCTACAGAGAAAGTAGGTATAAATCCTGATGCACATTTTTAATTGTACAAAGCCTGACCCACACCTTTAGCAGTACAAATCCTGACATGCACTTTTAGGACTATGAAGTCTGACAAAGCAGAATGTACGTTCCCAGTAGTGACCATTTTAAATGAGTGGAATGAATAGAAATGTGTCTCTGTTGAGGAACCAGAGATATAACAGGGAGAAGGAATCTGGTGAGGAAAAGCCTAAGGCTGACTGGAGTAAGAAGGGGAGGGCAGTTGCAGTTGTGAGCCACTGGGAGATCAGAATTGTACTTGTAACTTACCACCAACTAGTCAGTAGCTATTAAGCTTATGTCTTTCTAAATTGTAAACCTGGAAAATATTGTCAAATTGTAGTTTTGTATCTTTATGAAGCACCTAAATAATATGCTGGCTTACTTCAAAATGTTTGGGTTAGAATAGTATTATGCTTCCTAAATATCAAACAGAATGAAATCACATTGTGTCCAAAACCTTCTCTATTTTTCAGAGATGACTGCTCGCAGTTGAACTTTACTATCACCTGCTTGTGTTCTGGCTCCCAGTCAATCCAGGTAAGATTGGTACATCAGTGTATGAGGTACAGCTAGTCCAAAACCATGTCAAACACTCTGTAATGCAGCATGTGTTAGCCACTAGGTACAGGTACCTATAATTTATGCTGTTTATTTGTGTTCATTTCTGATGGATTTTAGCAGTGTTCAGTAATCTTCTAATCAATTTTAAAGGACTTGGCACTGTTCTGCTATGTTAGTTATCAAGATTTAGTGTGTGTAATTGGGACTGTGTCACTAGGGACTGGAACTACTCCAGCTTTTTATGTGTGTAAGTTAGAGTTTAAATAGATCAGACCTTGTTTGGAATTGGCATTGATGCAGCTTGTTATCGATGGAGTAAATGGAACTTACATAGTTTGTGCTTACTGTGGACAAGTTCACTGATACCTGACTATGGGCTAAACTTACTATATGTATTTGTCTCAAGATTGACTGGTCTTACTACAGGCTGGTCTCAGGACGAGCAGGGCTTTCTACAGCCTGCTTTTGAAGAGTGACTGGCATTTCTGTGGATGGCCTTAAAATGGATTGTCCTAAAGCTTCAGATAGATCTTATTGGAATTTCTTCTTTCCCTAAGAAAAACAGCCCAGCCTCTTTAACGTTTCTCCATAAATACCCAAAATCATCTTAGTTTCCCCTCTGCAAACTTTGAAGAATAATAACATTTCCTCTATGATTAGGTAACAAATGGAGGAATATTATTATTCTTGAAAGAATACACAATGTTGCAGATGAGGCCTAATCAATGCCAGAAGGAAGGCTGCGGAGGGGCGTTGAACGGGAAGAGGGATCAACTAAAAATGAAAGTGAAGTAATTCTTTAAAGAAGGATGATCTTGCAGTACTTTTTGTCAATGTACATTCCTTTCTATACAAGGAAAGTAAACTCATCATGAAAAGAAAATTTCCTTGCCTAAAAAGAGATCCTGAAATAAGTTCAGAGTGAAATACTGCAGATGCTGGAATGCTGAAATGAGAGCAGAAAGTGCTGGAAATACTCAGCAAGTCTGGCAGTGTCTGTGGGGAGAGAAACACATGATGCCAGACCAGCTGAGTATTTCTGGAACTTTCGGTTCTCATCCCCAAATAAATTCCCCTGGCCAGTAGGCTGTTTTGGTGATGTCAGTTACAGGGAGCATCCCAGAGCAGCTCCATTACAAATCACAAGAGGATGTGACAATTGGTAGTTGATTCTCTTCCCCTGGTCACTTGCTGTAGCGGTCTGTGGGTTTGGCGGATTCCCAGTCACGGCCGGTTCCTTCCTTGATATTTTCTGGGGAGAGAGAGGGAGACACAGGGAAGCAGCCACCTGCTTTGTTGCTGTCTTTTTGGTTACTGCCTGTCTGTGTCACAAAACTTTAGTTTCTTCAGAGATGAGCCGGCAGTCACTTGGTTCTATCGATTCCCTTTGTTTCTAATGAGTTTTTTTCTGGAATCTTCTAATGAAATTCAAGATGCTACATGCCCCAGGATGTCCATCCACACTTGGAGGGGGTTGGCTCTTTCAAAGTCAGTGGGGTGGTGGGGGGGAATGCCCTTGACGGCCATGCTAATAAAGCCATTCTAGGTAATTCAATCACTTAGGGCAAATTGTTGTCCTGGCTGAGCTTCTATTAGACTTTTTGTCTCCAGTCCCATCTCCTAGTATTTCAAATGCAAATTGCAGTGGCCATCTTGGCTGCTAGTTTTTAAAAGTTAACTTGTAGGATTTTTCCATTTCAAGTCTAATGTAAGTTTCCAACCAATTAAATTAATATGTCCCATTTGGCATATAGGGGTTTTCATGACACTTGTTTGAAGTCATATTTCCCCTGTGTTTTCAGTGAGCTACTCTGGGCCTGTAAATTATGTCACTAGAATGACACAACAAGGAGGGAGACCCAATTTGGGGCTTCCACATGGTGGTAAAAAATTAACACAAAACAGAAATTGCTCCCTGTAAAATTTCCTTTACCTATAATTAATTGTAACTTCTCTTACCCCAATTCTAACTTTCCATTATCATTTTGAAGTGGACAAGTACTTTCAACTTTTATTTACCGTGTATGCATAGTTGAAAAACCTTTACTGGTATCTGGGATATTTTCAGCAACCTTAGGGTCATCACAGTCCGCAAATTTAGAATTCGGTGAAAAGCCAAAACCACTTCACACTGAGGCTGAACTTGGATTGTAAATTGGGTGCCACAGCCCAGTTGACTCTGAAGAGAAGCAAACTGAAACTACCCCCTTTGGGCCTTAATGCTGGATTTGGGCTTTATTACTACCGCAACTGCAAATCCCACCACACTTCTGTTGCAGTTACAATGATTGCAAGCTTACATTCCATGGGTCTCTTGGCTTTTCCAATGATTTCCTACCTGATTTTACTTGTCTTCGCCTAATTCTCCTGTCTGCCACATTTTAGCATTTTTCAAAAGCCTCTGCATATTCTTAATGTTCCTCTCTGTAAACTAACAGGGTAACAAACAGGCAGTGTTCGATTTGGTGAGGGAGGAATGTCATTCCAATCTCTACAGGCTGAATTCCAAAACAATCAAAGATACAATCAGTAAACCCTCTTATCAATATGTCTGTGTTCCAAAATCTTGTGTCATTTTCATAACTGTAAAATTACTGCGCTTAAATATTTCAATGGTTCAAACAAATAGGTTGGCTTGTATCCAGCATATATCTAGCATGTATCCAGCTTGTATCCCGTATATTCCACACTTAATCCATTCAGAACCTTCTCAGTGAACTTTCTTCAAAAAAATAATTTACATAGAAATACTGCTCAAACTTAGGGCTTTATATTTTGTAGCTTGCATTTTTTCTGACACTTCTGAAACTCCACAAGTCAGAGATACCCATCTGTCAATCTATTGATAGAACTGTTCTACACTATGCAGAATACTTTCATCCAATGTGTTGATAGAGGTGTTCAACATTTTATACAGAGATTTTCACCCCTTAACTCTGCCAGGATTGCAGGGCTATTGCCTTACTAAAGGTGAAAATCCATTTAAAGTGAAAGTTCACATCTAACAAAATTCTGCTTTTAGTACCATAGCACTGACAGTGAGACCATGTTTATAGTGAACACAGATTTAATGACACTTTACTTTTATAGTTAATTCAGTGATGGTAAAACTTTCCTTATAATGAATGCTGATACTGTAAAACTCCAATGATAATGACTTCGGGTACAGTGAAGTATCACTGAATTTGAAAGTATTGCATTGTGTGATTTTGTTTGTTTTTATTCATTCATGGGATGTGGGCGTCGCTGGCCAGGCCAGCATTTATTGCCCATCCCTAATTGCCCTTGAGAAGGTGGTGGTGAGCTGCCTTCTTGAACTGCTGCAGTCCATGTGGGGTAGGTACACTCACAGTGTTGGTAGGAAGGGAGTTCCGGGATTTTGACCCAGCGACAGTGAAGGAACAGCCATATAGTTCCAAGTCAGGATGGTGTGTGACTTGGAGGGAAACTTGCAGGTGGTGGTGTTCCCATGCGTTTGCTGCTCTTGTCCTTCTAGTTGGTAGAGGTCGTGGGTTTGGAAGGTGCTGTCTAAGGAGCCTTGGTGCATTGCTGCAGTGCATCTTGTAGATGGTACACACTGCTGCCACTTTGCGTCAGTGGTGGAGGGAGTGAATGTTTGTAGATGGGGTGCCAATCAAGCGGGCTGCTTTGTCCTGGATGGTGTCGAGCTTCTTGAGTGTTGTTGGAGCTGCACCCATCCACGCAAGTGGAGAGTATTCCATCACACTCCTGACTTGTGCCTTGTAGATGGTGGACAGGCATTGGGGAGTCAGGAGGTGAGTTATTCGCCACAGGATTCCTAGCCTCTGACCTGCTCTTGTAGCCACGGTACTTATATGGCTATTCCAGTTCAGTTTCTGGTCAATGGTAGCCCCTAGGATGTTGATAGTGGAAGATTCAGTGATGCTAATGCCATTGAATGTCAATGGGAGATGGTTAGATTCTCTGTTGTTGGAGATGGTCATTGCCTGGCAATAACATTTGTGCCGCAAATGTTACTTGCCACTTATCAGCCCAAGCCTGGATATTGTCCAAGTCTTGCTGCATTTCTACACGGACTGCTTTTGATGGTGTTAACTGTTGGAGGAATGTTGGCTGGGACACCAGCCTGATAGATATACATAGAAGTTATAACATAGAAAGAAAACAGTTCAGCCCAACCTGTCTGTTATCATTTATGCTCCCCATAAAGGAACAATCCAAATCACACTTTCCTTATCACTCTATCACCGATTCCTTTATTTACCTACTTGCCAACAAGGACCTTGATTCAAAGCATCTTGCACAATGATGACTTTAAGATGTTTCTAAGTTGGTCTAAGGAGCTATATGAAAAGATTTGGTTTTGCTTCTGCATTGAGTCTTCAAATTTGTGACAGGTCATAATTACCTCATTGTCATTAACTAAAATATTGTATTTAAATTTTATTGCTATTGATAGTCTTTTGTTGTCTATTTGAACACTACGCTTTACCATGTATAACTATCTAATGATGACTCAATGTCTGATTCTCGATGCTGCAACCACCAATGTACATCAAAGCAGATGTATAGAATTTATTACTTATTTCTTTAGGGATGACATCCTAAAAGATCACAATTCCATAAAATTAGTCTGAAATATTTGCTAAAAGATGAGCTGCACTATAGGATGCATCAGCCCAAGATACAGTCACTGAAATTTAAACCTGAGGTTAATTACAGCTATAAATCCAACACGGCAGGGTTATAATCCTCTCCCTGAACATGACCATAAAAATACAGCTTAAACGGTTTGTTAATGGAGCTGCTCCAAACATGTAGATCCTATAATGAGTGAATTGATGTAGCTCAAGTCAGATGCAGCTCAAGTCAGAGCAGCTCAGACAACAATAGCAGCTAATCAATCTTGACTATCATAAATTCAAATGCAATATTTAAAAATATATTTTTCTTCCTCTTTCCAGTAAGTCTCTCACTTCCCCCTTGTTCTTGAGGGTATTAACCTACTGCAGGACTGCAGCTCCACAAGTGCTGACTTCCTCCCAGTATCTCAGTCAACTAGCTGTTTCTCCTGTGTGAGCCAGGACAATGAGTGTAGGCAGGATATTCAACTGGAGGGCATCTCAGCTGAGGCTGATCCTATCTTCATCTATCATCCACACACACTTTCCAATTGGAGTTGATCAGTGGCCAATTTTCCCTTTTAATGTGATAATATTGAGGCTACTTACTGCCATAAGAAACTGATTCATCGGGGACCACCTTTAGATATTTTTTTTACACACTACTGTACCATACCCTAGTGAGGAAGGCAAGGAGGCAATACATATCTACCCTTTTACCAATAAAGATGCATAATTTGTTTACTGGCTGAGATTATTACTTTGATTTGGACAGAATTATTGATGTGAACCTGTGCCCTACCATTATGTGGCATTCTGAAAGGATCGTAGATGATAGAATCTTACAGCACATAAAAGGTCATTCGGCCCATCATGTCTGTGCTAGTTCCCTGGAAGATCCAATTAATCTCACTCCTCAGCTCTTTCCCCATTGCAATTTTTCCCTCTTCAATCTTTTTTGAATCTCCTTCCATCACTCTTTCAGGCAGTGCAGTCCAAATCACAACTCGTGTTAAAATAAACAGTTTTGCCAATTTGTTTTTTCTTAATACTTCATTTAAAAGTGATTACATTTTAATGATCTAATAAAACAATTATTTGGTTGATCCTATTAATGTGCTCAATGAAACAAATACATACAATTTGATGAAGTTGGGAGCACAACAGAAGGAATTGGTAGAACGGAGTCCAGCTGTTCAAAGGCTGTGCCTTGGTTTAGTGCTGTTGGGGACTGTAAAAGGCCACAGAGAGACATTCTTTGCGACTGACAGGAGGAAGAAGCCTGCAGGTGAAACAAAGAAGATGTAGCTGAAGGTTGCCCATGAAGTCAGCAGTAGGAGGGTGGTATCATACTCGTGGATTCAATGCTGAAAGGTTTAATGACCTAAGCAGGGCAGAAAAGGAGCACATCACTCCTCACACCAAGCTACTTTGCAGGTACACCCATCCCTCTCTGTCTGCATATCTCCATCTGTCCATCCACCACTGACACTCACCCTCATCCTTATGCAATATCATACCTCTCTCATAAATTACTTACAATAAATGCTCTCTATCCATCCATTCAACACATGCCTCAACATATTACTCTCACTCTTAGATCTTGTCTTTCCCTCCTTGGTGGAGAAAAGAGCACAGAATATGAGGGAGAAGCAGAGAACTGGAGATGGCCCTCCAGCCATCTCGCAACTGAGAGCTGCAAAGGAGGAGGCACTTGGTATCAGTGGAATCTCAGCGTGCTTGGCCATCAGAGATGGGGAGATGGTCATGTGCAAAATGATCATTTAAAAAGTTCTTAGCCAATTCATATCTTTAATTTCCCACAGGGCCTTCAAGCATCATGCAAGAGGTGGTCCAGGAGGATAACAACAACTTCTCAGAGGTCATTCCCTCTGCAGGTGTACTGTCACAGGAATCATACAGTCCATGCATCAGCTTGAATGCACTGCAGAAACTTGTCAAGGCTCCTTCAACAGTACCTTCCAAACCTGCAACCTCTAACCACCTAGAAGAGCAAAGGTAGCAGGTAGATGGGAACACCACCACCTGCAGGTTCTCTTCCAAGTCACACACCATCCTAACTTGAAACTATTTCACTATTCCTTCACTGTTGCTGGATCAAAATTCTGGAACTCCCTCCCTAACAGCATTGTGGGTGTACCTACACTACATGAACTGCTGTGATTCAAGAATTCAGCTCACCACCACCTTCTTGAGAGCAATTAGGGATGGGAAATAAATATTGGCCTTGCCAGCAATGCTCAAATCACACAACTGGATTAAAAAAACACTCACTACATATGACAGTAATAAGGTGGATAGTTAGGATTACACCTGGTGGCTCACACATCACCAGTGAGCAGGTGGAGACAGGAACAGCAATGGAATGTCCGTGTCAGAGGCCGCAGGACACTCCAAGCTTTGCTCAGCTGAGCGCAGATGCAGCAAAAAATGTGCAATGTTCTGTCAAGTGATCCAGCTGTACAGTGCACATTTGCAAAGAGATTGGAGGAATGCATCTCAAGTGTGAATGGCATGATGTCTCCGATCTTGTGATGCTGCATGGAAAGAGTGGCCACCTGCATGGAGCATTAAATGCAGCAATCAAATGAGTGCATGTGTGCTTGTTTAGAAATACAGCACTGAAACAGGCCCTTCGGCCCACTGAGTCTGTGCCGACCATCAACCACCCATTTCTACTAAGCCTACACTAACCCCATATTCCTACCACATCCCCACCTGTCCCTATATTCCCCTACCACCTACCTATACTAGGGGCAATTTATAATGGCCAATTAACCTATCAACCTGCAAGTCTTTGGCATGTGGGAGGAAACCGGAGCACCCGGAGGAAACCCACGCAGACACAGGGAGAACTTGCAAACTCCACACAGGCAGTACCCAGAATTGAACCAGGGTCGCTGGAGCTGTGAGGCTGCGGTGCTAACCACTGCGCCACTGTGCCGCCCCATGCCTTCACCAATGGCTTGCATGCTCTGAATGCCATCTTAAATTGGATGAATGATAGCCTCATCTTGGCCGTTCATCGCTCCACTGATCACAGCAAAGTGCTCTCCAGCTCATTGCTAGCAGAGAAGTGCGGTTGGGCCATGAGAGGAACTGATTGTGTAAAGGACATGAAAGTAGGATCCTAAGCAACACAGCATAAGTGACACCCATGCTGATCTGTTAGATCAGAGCTCCAAAGTGTAGGTCAGACATATAAACCCCCAAGTTGTAAAAGTAACCTATCAGCACAAATATTGTGAACAAAGCCTTTCACACAAGCAGGAAACACCTGAGGGATTTCAGTGCTTATTGGCATATTTCCCTGTCATGTGTTCAGTCCCCACAATTGCTGCTGTATTCTCACCTTGCTTTCCCTGGCAAGTTTCAGGCAGCCCGAGAAACTCATGGACCCACAGATAGAATGCAAAAGCTATATTAATATTGCTGTAGTTGAGTGATCAACCGATTGAAAGTGACACCCTGCTTCTCCCCAGGATGTTGCTCGCAAGCAGTCTAATGTGCTGAAGTTAAATGTGTCATTGGGTTGGAGCTGGCTTCCTGTTGCGCACACAATTTTTTCACGACTTGACCTTCCCCTACCTGAACCCAAACCCATGTGGTCACCCCTATTAAGATTCCCCAAATGTGTTCATGCAAAGTGAAATTTTCCTGTCTAATTCACCTTGTTCCTCTTATTGCACTGTTGGTAAATTATAAGAAATAATGAGTTACTCAGACAGTGTCCAAATACTTAATTAAGAATGAAATTTGACTTTTGCAATTAATATATTACATATTGAGATCTTGTATTGTTCCAAGTGTTAGGACATGGGTTTGTGCTTGAACTTCCCTCATAGTGAGTTCTGAACCTTAGCTGTGTATTCTGGTGGCAGTGCTAAGCAGACTGTAAGTAGTTTCCCACAGTGAAGGAACAAAGTTAGAAAGTGGCTCATGGTCTGGAGTGTTCCTATTGAACATAGGGCAAATAGTTAGAGAGCAATATTGGCAGATGTGGGAACAGGGTACCTGCCCTTTCTGGGAGGGAATGGATCTGCAATTGGGTAATGGAAAGAGAAAAAATATACAATATGGAACAAAAAGTCCCATTTCATATTGAACTGGACATTGAATTGCCTAATATTTCCATTGCTGCCATTGCGATCAATGAATATGATCTTGTACAATTTGCTCTGTACATGGCCTCTATACATTGCCTGGCCCCTTAGCAGGAAACAGTATAGAGCAGGGAGGAACATGATTAAATAAGAAAATAAATGAAAAGAGTAAGTTATTGGTGTGATACAGTAACAGAACTGAATTTGTAAGAACGGGAAAGGGCCTTCAGTTAAAACAAGCCTAGCCATTTTATCTAGATCATCTGCACCCACCTTCTCCCAATCTCCAAAAATACATCAAATTGTCTCTTAAGCCAATCAATATTGTCCACTTTAATGTCCTTTCAATGAATTCATTACTCTGATGGTGAGTATGTTTATCCTGACTTTCCTTCCTACTTCTAACTTTTTCATTTAACTTATGCTGCTTGGAATTTGAACCCTTTGCCCACAGTGAATAATTTGCTGAATTACCACAATTTCCCTCTATTCTAAAGAAAACAAGTCTAACTTCATTAACCTTCAGTTTGTATGTTCTTATATAATAATAGATTCATGGATTGATATATTAACATATTAATGAAATAATGTTCTAAAGCTATAAAGGCTGGCGAGCCAGGTGTCCTCTGAAAGGGTTTTATTAACTTGCTGTGTACTTACAG